>NC_048306.1:8482666-8833435 GCF_013100865.1 Trachemys scripta elegans | reverse complement strand
AGGTTTCAGAGTAGCAGCCGTGTTAGTCTGTATCCGCAAAAAGAACAGGAGTACTTGTGGCACCTTAGAGACTAACAAATTTATTAGAGCATAAGCTTTCGTGGACTACAGCCCACATATGCATCCGAAGAAGTGGGCTGTAGTCCACGAAAGCTTATGCTCTAATAAATTTGTTAGTCTCTAAGGTGCCACAAGTACTCCTGTTCTTTTTGCGGATACAGACTAACACGGCTGCTACTCTGAAACCTTTAAACATGTACCTCTTGCACCTTCTCTGGGTGGCTGCTTTGTAAAGCTGTAATATTTGGGCCAAATAATCAACAGAATCTCTGCATCACAGAAGAGGAGGGAGGCTGGGAGGATACGTGGATGTATGAGATCAGCTGCATTCAGAGACTCTCTACAGGACGCAAGCAATCATCCTGCTGCCTTTGGGAGACGGGGTGAGGGGCACTGACAAAGGACAAATGGACAAAGAAAAAGTGGCATTGGATATGTCTACATGGCAAAAAAAGGCCCATGACAAGCCTGGGAGCCTGTGTCAGCTGACTCGGGCTCACACTATAGGGCTAAAAATAACAGTGTAGATTCTGGGGCTGGAGCCTGGGCTCTGAAACCTGGCAAGGTGGGTGAGGCTCAAAGGCTGAGCTCCACTGAACACTAGTTTTAGCCCCATGGTGCAAGATGCGCGAGCCCGAGCCAGTTGCCCCAGGCTCTGAGACTTGCTCCCATAGCTCTTTTTCTGCAGTGTAGACGTACCCCATGAGGGCGTGTCTACATTACAAAAAAGGCGTGTTCTTAACTTGGGTTAGCTAATCCATATGAGCTATCTTGGGCTTAAAACAGCAGCGAAGACCCAGCAACGCAGCTTTTATCTCCGATTAGCAGTTTGAGTTCAAGCCTATGGGGAAGACTGGGTTTCAACCTGAGCGGCTAACTACAGTTAAAAGCCAAGTTGCTGTGTCTTCACTGCTATTTTATGCCAAGTTAACTAGCCCGTTAACACTCCTTTTTCTTGCACTGTAGCTATATGCTATAAGGCTAACGATCGTGCGTTTGTATATCACCTTTCATGCAAAAGGCTTGAAAAGAGCTTTAAAAACTTTACTGCATGCACGACCTTTGTATGTGTATATATCTGTGTGTGGGTAAAGAATGATTTGGCCCAAAACTGAAGTGAAGCCACTTCCATGTGATATATTAACAAATATTTAACAGTACATAGCAACACCATACAACACTTCATGACAGGTGAAGAATAGTTATTTTTTTATCATGTTTGCTACTGTTAGCCAAAAATGTATATCATAAAGTTTGTGAAGTTATGCTATCTGAATGCATTATGCTCTCCTTACAATTCAGTTCACCCACAATGCTTTGCAAAACTGGAGTCAGCTATGGCATTAGAGAATAGGAAGCCTGTCAAAGTCAAGATATATGAATGGTGCGTCCTAGTACAAGTTGGGATGTACCTCTACGCCCAACTGGTTTGGAATGTAGTGTCCAAAACAGAGGTACGAAAAGCAGAGAACAAAACAAAAAGTTAAGGAACCATTACAAACTGGTGGGGTTGGATTTTTGTGACACAGAGTTTTGTATGTTGTAAAATCACATTATAAATACTACTGAAATGTGTGTCTCTGAAGCACACCTTCAGCGTAAGATGAACACACTGTGAGGATCTGCCTTCCAGAAGGAAGGTACATAGGTCTCCTTTTTGTATTACGCTGCTTTGTCTTTAGACAATACATTTGACTACGTTCACTTATTTGATCTCTTGAACATTTTAAAGAATGAAATGCAAGTGTAGTCAAAAAACTGACAACACCTTTCAGTCAGCATTATGACAGTGTAAAGGGGCTAACCAACTGCATGATGCTAGGCACTGTGCTAACATATGAAACAATCCCTGCCCCAAAGAGCTTACAATCTAAATAGACTGGACAGACAAAGGTCACTAACTAAATCAAGGGCATCATTTCCTGTGGCACTTACCTTTTCCCTAGAAATAGCCCAGACAAATATGTGCTCAGCTCAACCTGTGCTTATCTTGGAAGATGGCAGGTTGAGGCACTGTTGCATTTGAGGTTGGTTAGTAAAGCAAACCCTAAAATCTGCCTCATCCATTTAATAAAACAACCTTCTTTTAAGAACTTATCCCATTTGGGTGGAGGGAGGGGGAAGAGTCTGTGGTGTGGTGGAGCTAGTTATCTTAAGAATTATTGTGTTTGCAAGAGGGACTAAAAAAAACCAGATGAAAAGACAAGGAATGAGAAGGGAAAGGGATAAACTAGTAAAATGGAGGAACAAAGAATGAGTTCAGCCTCCTCTTAGTAATCAGATTTAGGAGGCACAGTATGCCACAATGATATAACACTGGAATTAACAAAGGAGTCCAAATGGATGTAGGTACCCACCTTGCTTAGGTGCCTTTGAAAATCCCACCACTAATGCATAAACACATGGGAGGAAATGCCTGGAGATTCAGCCATTTCTACATGAGGCTATAAGACCTACATGGACCTCACTTACTTTCCTACAGTATTATATGAAGTAGCATCTTCCCCTAATGGAGGGGAAGGCATGCCTGTTTCCAGTTCAATGGCCCAAATATAAGTCTCCCTCTCTTATTTTAAATTATTTGTTTAATTTGTTAGGCAAATGAGTCTAACTACATATTGAGAAACATGGTGGGTGACATAATGGACCAACTTTCAAGCTTACACAGAGCTCTTCTTCAGGTCAGGAAAAGGTATGCAGAGTGTCACAACTAAGGAGCTAACACATGTTGCAAGAAACCATTCAAGGTTAACATTTCTGCAACTGTGGGTAGTGGGTTAGTGTTGTAATGAGCCTTTATAAACCCTGTGCCTTTATTGAGTCCATGTTTTTTAGTGTCCAGCAAAAATGAATTCAAGTTCCCAGGATCATCTTTTGAAGACGGTGTGCAGGTTTCCTTTGAGGATAGGGAATCAGAGGTCAGATATGGAGTGATCACCCACTTTGCCTCTCAAATATCCTGGGACCAACACAGCCAAACCACTGAAAATCTAACTACACATAGACACAGATTGGTGGCAAGACAATTAAAATCGGTCGCTTAATGGCAAATAAAAAAAGGAGGAAAGAAACATAACATCCATTGTCTGTGAACATCTCTGTAGGCAGATAGTCCTTCAATTTTATCTGCCAAATAACCCTTCACTGTAACTGCAATAGTCTAATTTTCTTCCTGTTCTGCTCCAGACAGTGTAAAACACTGCCCCATTTGGCCTAGAGAGCTCCAATTCTCTGCTGGAAGCTAAACTGATCATATTATATTAGAGTTATCAAGCACAAGTCAAGCATTGATTCCAGTGGGGAAGCTCTGCTTAAAAATTGATGGTGCAATAAGACCCACTTTATTCCAGGAGCAGAAATAGTCCAGAGCTCTCTCCATCATCAGGATGCACTTCGGGAGCCAGAGAGTAAAAAAGACAGAACTCATCTGTTCTTTGAATCTTGCGATCACCGGGGAGTCCCATCTAAGACTCAGATCTATAGGAATTTCCTGTTCATATATTTGGGACAAATTACACTTTATCTTACACTAGAAGTGCCGGTTCTTTGAGCATTCCCACACTGAGTTCCACAGACTGGATTTTTTCAGTTTGGCCTTTTTTAAAAAAACAACAACATAGGTTTGGCATGATTTTGAGAGTGATTTGGGGAAATAAAACCACTTTGGTCTATGATATATTGTGCGTGTGAATAAGTTATAAACTAGATTCTGCATCTCTATTAAACTATAATCTCCACTCCTCCAAGGGAATTCTCCTGCATGTCTGCACCTAGCCGTCCCCAAGTGCAGAGATGGAGTGACTTTTTTACTTCCTTTACTCCCCTCTCAGACATGCAGTCCAAGTAGCAATCTAGCCCTTACAATAAACACAGGGCCAGATTTTGCCACCCTTACTCTTGCTAAGTTGGGCTGCTCACAAAGTAAAATCCAACTCAACATGAGTAATAGTGGCAGAACACATTGTAGCCCTGACTGTAATCTTACCGCTATTTCTACGATGGCAACAGCGGCAGCATTTTGCACTCTCAAGCAAAACAGCAGCACAGGCATTCCAAGTATTGTAATCAGGCGGCTAGTCCTTATCTCAGAGGATCCACCTTTGGACTCCTGCTTGGGTCTAACACCATGCACCTCCTTTCTCTTGCTAGTTTCAACAGTTATCTTAGTGTTTGCCCCTGCAGAAGGGCCTCTCTTATACTTTGCCTTTCCTTCAGTAGTGTTGCCTGTCTACGCTGTGTAATAAATGAAATCAGGAGGATGTGGACAGCCTCTTAGTACTCCCTCTGGCTGGGATATCTCTCATTCTTAAGAGTGCCATTTGCACCTTTTTTCTTTGCTGCAATACTCGCCACTTAGGATGAGGTCCTTAGCCCCATGCTTTTTACCAAGCTGTCAGATCTCCTATGAGATTAGCAAAGCCTAAAAAATGTGAAACAGATCATCAGAAGGCATAAATCAGCCTAAACCCATTGAAGACATCCTATTATACTGCCTTACAGCAGTTGAGAATCTGGCCCCGTGATTTTTCAATATTTATGAGTTCATATTTTATGAATTGATACAATTTGCTAAGGACATTATTGAACTGAAATCTCAAACAATTGCAAACTGCCAGTAATGTTATTCTGAAATCTCACAGTGGTGGGAAATTAGTGATATTTAGCAGTCTCTGTGCAAAGTTTTGCTAATTTTGCAATGTTTAAAACTTTCCTCCAGTTTTTCTGTGGCTTTTTCACTATGCTAAACTCAGAGGATTAACACAGCTCTAGTCATGATACTCCGTGTTTACCAAGTGAATGTTGGTTAAAGGGAGAAAAGTGGACAACTTCAAACTTTCATTTCAATGCTACTTAGAGAACAAACATCTATTGGCAGGGTAAGAGCCTGAAAAGGAAGAAAAGAAGCTTTCTAAGCATTGTGGAATAAATCAAAAGGTTTGAGTGAAAGTCTTTGAGTGTTAGCAAAACTACTTAATCTAGGATTTCAAGGGATGATCAAAACTATTTTCAATTATTCCTGACTTGCACTGCTTGTATCATTCCAGAATGAGCAAAGGTCTTTTTTTCCCCCTAGCACTTTTCTTTATTTAAAGGAAATAAAAAGAAAGAAGCTGATTTCAATGATCAGCATCTCAACGTGTGGGGAAGTATGACTTCAGTTTTCCCTGTAGAAAGTACTGAATAGGGCCAGAAAAAAGTCAGCCAGTCCTTCACTAATAAAAGGGGAGAAAAACAATACAGCACATTTGCTGAAATTGGACTTTTGTTACCTGTAGTGATATAGGAACACTATTTACTGTGAACAGAGCAAGCCTGATTCTATAACATGGCATAAATAGCTGCATGATAACAAGGTTATATCAGGGGACGGCAACCTTTCAGAAGTGGTGTGCCGAGTCTTCATTTATTCACTCTGATTTAAGGTTTTGCATGCCAGTAATACATTTTAACATTTTTAGAAGGTCTCTTTCTATAAGTCTATAATATATAACTAAACTATTGTTGTTTGTAAAGTAAATAAGGTTTTTAAAATGTTTAAGAAGCTTCATTTAAAATTAAATTATAATGCAGAGCCCCCCGGACCAGTGGCCAGGACCCGGGCAGTGTGAAAATCAGCTCGCGGGCCGCCTTCGGCATGTGTGCCGTAGGTTGCCTAACACCTGGGTTATATGTTAGGTGATAAAGACAACCCTATCACTGATCACAAAACAATAAGACAGTTGTAACTGAGCTTGGGAAAACATGACACTCTGAACACGACTTCACCCATGCCGCAAGCGGTGCTTAGATTCCACAGTGTGTTTGCTTTGAATGCATCTTTACTGTTATAGGTGGTGCTGACATCTGACTAAAGAATCAGACCCAAAAGTAGAGGGGGTGTGTTAAATACCTCATCTCTAAATGTGAATGACAAGCCCCAAATGTACAACAAAAAGATATACCCTATCTCGCCAATTCACATTAATACTGCAAGGCCCTTTGAGAATTAATGACTTTTGTAAATAAGGGCATGACAAAATGGCAATTTTACTGCTATAAATTACTCATTTGCATCTTAAAGAGGACTAGCTGCTGAGGATCTCAGGATTTCTGTAGTAGATTTCAGAGGCTCCAAGATCCAAAAGCCTTTGTAAAACGTTCAGGTTTACAAAATGATATTTTACTGCATTGCTAAGAATGTTGATAAGTCATTTAAATAAATGTTTATTTACTTAAGGGCATGTCTTCACTACCCGCCGAATCGGCGGGTAGCGATCGATCTATCGGGGATCGATTTATCGCATCTAGATGCGATAAAATCGATCCCTGATGGCTCTGCCGTCGACTCCGGAAATCCACCGCGGCGAGAGGCGGAAGCAGAGTCGACGGGGGAGTGGCAGCGGCCGACTCGCCGCCATCCTCACAGCCAGGTAAATCGACCTAAAATACGCAACTTCAGCTACGCTATTCACATAGCTGAAGTTGCATATCTTAGGTTGTCCCCCTTCCCCCCTGTAGTGTAGACCTAGCCTTAGAGGTGAGAGACTGGGAGTCAAAGTATAAATTGCAAGTAGAAAGTAAGCCAGATCTTAGGATGTTGTAAACTGGCAGGGGGGGCAAATTAAGTCAACTCAACTGAAGTTAGCCTGAGCTACACAATTTTACTCCATCCGAGGATCTATTTCACACACACACACACACACACACACACACACACACACACACACACACACACCTTGTTTCCTTCTTGTAGCCTCTGAGAGAGAAAGAGAGAGAGAAACTGGAAGCCCCTTCCTTGAAATAATTTTCATTGAAATACTTTTTTTTTTTATCAGCACTGCAAATACAGAGTTGGCTCTCTGACATTCCCAAGCAAGTCATCCACACTTGTTAATTTAAGGGCTCAATCCTGTTCACATTAAAGTCAAGGGGTCTTTTACCCTTAACTCCCATGACAGCAGGATTAGGCACAAATTTCAAACACTCATGCACTGCACACTATGAAAATATTAGACAAATACAGAACAACAACTTCATCACAAATCGCTGTTGACTTTGTAAGTTCAATTTCCCTATTTGTTTTATCAATGCCCTAGAAATTAGGTGAACATGGGGTGGGAGGGATTAAAAACACAAACCCATAGATAACAATAATATCCCACATTAACTCTTTATGGAGAAATGTAAAATAGACATCAAAACAATCCTTAAATATTTTCAATACTTGATCAAGCTTTTTCTAGGAGCTTAGACAGAGTGAGTATTCGAATAAAGAATTTGAGCATTTATATGAGCCTTTGTATTCTACACATTTCTGCTGGTACAGAAGAGCTACTTACCAGGACACCTTGCAGTGTTAGAAATATCCTGTGGTGTAAAATGTATCATACGTATTTTATACAAACTGCCTCTAAATAGCTTCATCTTAGCTGGAAAGAAAAGTGAATATAATAGTCTATAGCTCATTGCGATCAGCAGAAAAATCACGTCATTTACACTACCTAACAATCTCACACACATGGGCCTAAAATCTCCTATTTCAGCTAGAGATGGGCCCAAATCAAAACCACGTACCAAGCACCCTGAAACTTTGGAGGGGCTTGGAATTGAACCTGGATTAGAATTGCATGGCTGGCCAATATTTTCATGGGCTTGATCCAAAGTCCACTGACGATACTGTGGGTGAAATCCTGGCCCCACAGAGTTGAATGGAAAGACGCCCATTGAATTCAGTGTATCCCCAAATCAGATCTTACATAAAGAGAACACCCCAACGCTCTAGATCCACTTAGCCTTGCTCTTTTTTGAAAAATCAAAATCTGAATTTTTGTGGCTTGGGATGGTCTCTCACCCCAGCACTACCTCAACTTTGCTATGAACATATAATCTGCACCGCTGCATCTGTTCGTGCATGTACTATTGGTAGTGCAGAACGGCTGATCAATCAAGAGGTATTTCACAATTTGTGTGTCTTCTTCAAATGTGACTGAAGTCTGGCTGGGGATACTGATTGTCCAAAGATGGATTTTGGTTGGCCCTTTTTGATTACTTGACAGCAATGTACAAATCCCCAACAGTGTGCAGTTGGGGCCTCAGGACTAAAACACTCCCCCTCCCCTCTATATTAATTGTATTCAGGGGATGAAGGGAAATGGGTAAGGGGGTTGGGATACAAAAATAAAGCACCCTTTGGGGCCAGGAAGAAAGGAGAGGTTATTTTGGATGGTGATGAGGAGGAAGTAAAGGCCAAACTCTGCCCTCAAAGAGTCAAGCTGCCATTTCAGCAACAGCCTCTCTCACTCTGAGCTACTTTTAACTCATTTCCCAGCATGAAAGTTGTGTTGTGCCGGCAACATTACTTTATACAGAAGAAAATGAGTTGAGAACAACCGTTCAGCTATTTGTTGTGGAAAGGACTCCATAGGGCAGGGGTTCCCAAGCTTTTTACTCAGGTTATCCACCTACAGCATTTTGTCTTTTTTTGCAATCCACCCAAGGTCAAAATTAATGTGGAGGAGGGTCTAAAATCATAGGCCAGCACCCTTCTCCTCCTCCTCGCCCCGACAACCCACAACAGCACCCTCCACCCCAAAAACCCTAGTCCTGGCTCAGTGTATAACAAAGGCCCCAGGGGAGGGGGAGGAGGGGAAGAATGGGACAGAAAGCCCACCCCAGACTCACTCAACAGTGACAGCTCCTCCCCCTGTCATGATGGAGGTATGATTGGTCCAAACCTATGGGGCACTGGGATCCCATGCATCAAGTGGCAACACACAGACTAGAAAGCTGGGCCCAGAAACCACTACTGTGGGGTAGGTAGGGCAGGCTCACTCTCCAACCCTCCCCCAAGGTCTCTCATCCACACCAGGCCTGCAACCAATCTAGTATTTTCCTGTGACACGCTGCTGGCTCAGGACCCACCATTTGGGAAACACTGCTTTAAGGCAGGACTGGGGAGGATCGAGGTCTAGTCTAGGGCACCTAAAACAGAGAGAGAAAGCATAAAAAATATTAGCATTCAAGAAAAGCTGCAAAAATTACTCTCTATTACTTTTCCCCATATTTTTTCTCTCCTTCCAGCAGGAGCTACTTGTCTCCATGAAGAGATACCCACACAAACTCTTTTTAATCTTTAAAAAAGAATTAAATGTGAAATTAATACACCACATTCTAAAGCCGATATAAATAAATATATATATGGAGATATACCTATCTCATAGAGCTGGAAAAGACCCTGAAAGGTCATTGAGTCCAGCCCTCTGCCTTCACTAGCAGGACCAAATACTGATTTTTGTCTCAGATCCCTAAGTGGTCCCCTCAAGGATTGAGCTCACAACCATGTGTTTAGCAGGCCAGTGCTCAAACCACTGAGCTATCCCTCCACCAGGGTATGAATTAATAGGCTAAGGGTGAATAGTGGATAAAAGCATAAGGCCAAAGGCACCTGAAGTGTGCATCAATAAAAATAATACACTTTTCACCAGTAGATCAAGACAGCTGACACTTCAAATAGTGAACACTTACTAGGAACTGTTCATGAGGATGACTCTACAGATGAAGAATTATTCATAAACATTATTTGGTGAACAACAGAAAGCTAAGAAAATCATAAGCTGCCCATGAACAATGTGTAAACATTGCATTACAGAAAAAGAGGCGACATTACTAAACGAGAATTATCCATTCAGCTCTAGTAAGTAGCTTACAAGTTAGACTGTATGGTAAATATGGTCTAGGAATACATAAACAAGAAAAAACTACACCACTAAGTAAAATGTAAACTGTAGAATTAGGCATTTCCCCACTGTTACTGTCTATTCACATGTGCTGTGGTTCCGTGCAGATTGCTGTAAATCGAGTATCGTAACTTTAAGGCTTAGATTTCTAAGCCACTTAAGAGAATTGAGTGTCCAAATCCCTTTCAAAATACCAGCCTAAGTTTATTCTTTTCCTTTAAAAAATGTTCTCAAATAAACAGACATTGAAGCTGGCTGTTTTAGCATTCAATGCTAAAGCCCTTAGCTTCCGGCTAACCTCATTTTCTAGTACCTTGGTAGTTCAGGCAAACAGTGTCTATTTACAGCCTTTTCTAAAATCATATGAAAGAGTTGTTGGATTTTCTTTTGATTCACTAATGATCTTAATCAGCCCCTAAAAAACCTTTGGAAAAGCAAAGACAATTTGAAATACATCAACCACCCCCACGCCCCCGCTATTGTAAAGAGCCACATCAACTGAATATTACAAAGTTCTTCTAGGTATTTATCAGTGTGTTTATGCTTCAAGTCAAAACACGTTTGAGTGGATGCAAAAGCTCAGCAGAACACAACAGTTAGGTCTGATGAGAATGGCAAAGCTTTGCAGAGCTTGTCAGTTGAGAGCTTTGCTCAGTGGAGTGGATCAATGAGTTTCTGAAACTCATCTGAGTTGTCCAAGGGTCAGTTTCCCTGGTGATGAAGAACTTGGCCACTAGTGAGGGAGAAAAAAGACAAGAGAGAGGATAGATTCCACTTGTCCTGAATTGCAAGAATGCAACCAAGAACCTTATTGGTCAGGTTTGTTTAACTTTTACTGAAAGAGATAATGATCTTGAGCTCACATGCAAAATCTGCCCCTTACAGAAAGGTGCTGGGAGCTTTAAGGATCAGAGGAACTGATAGAAATAAATAGGCAAGTAAACAGGCTACATCATCTGGTCTCAGTGACTCCTGTCTAAATCTGGAGTAACTGCACTGAGTCTAGATTTACATAATTTGAAGCTGAGTTCAGTTGTTTGTTAGCTTGAAACATGCATGTGGGATTTTAAGCGATGCATTTTATAGCAGTAATACAAATATATTTCAGTTTGGAGCCCAATCGAGCGTCCCTTGAAGTCAATTAGAGTTTTAACATCAATTTCAACTGGAGCAGGAGCAGACACAATCCAGATTTTTTTTTTTGCATGAGTTTGAGCCATTGCAGGCAGTGCATTCTGACAAGGAGAAATACAAAGCTGGCTTAATGCACGACGCAAATATCCTCATCCAACTTAAGAATGTCAGCTAATAAGTATTAATTCAACAAACTGAAGGACCCACAAAGCAGCGTACGACGGGGTGAAATTAAAGGAAAAAACTAACAAAGGTAGTCAAAAGTTTCTCTCTACATTGAGGGGAGATGGCTGAGGTCAAACAGGAAGCAAATTCTCCATCCCTCCCACACAGAACCCAGCAATTCCAAGGAAAAAAAAAAGGAATGGCTCAAAGGAGGCCAATGCTTAATCATTAATGCCATTTTAAGATGCCTTCTCTGGCATAACAATGAGGTTTTCAGCACTTCTGGATGAACATTCTCTCCTGGAAAAGGCAGGGAAGGAGCTTGCTATCCTTTGCCAGTGCTTACTTGAAGTACTATGCATACTGATGGCATTCACCCTCTACAGAGGGCCAAACTACACTATAGCATTGCCTATGGTGCTAGCTGTTTACACAAGGGTGAATTTCAGCCACAGAACATTGTTTTAAGTTACATGACTCAAATTGACATGGGCAGTCTTCAGAGGCTTTCACATTTAACCTATTTGGGACAAAATCCATTAACATTGTTTTTCCCTCCTCCCTCCCCCTACGAAGTTCTGATATGGTTTCATGACTGCCTGTTATTGGCCAGACTTTGATCATATTTCTACCAGGAATGAATTCAAGGTAACACCACTGATGTCACTCAGACGAAGAAGTGGGCTGTAGTCCACGAAAGCTTATGCTCTAATAAACTGGTTAGTCTCTAAGGTGTCACAAGTACTCCTGTTCTTAAAGCTAACAGAGATACTCTGGATTTACATCTGTATAACTGAGGTCAGAACAGGGCCCAATACCAAAAAACATGCTATAATCTTGCCTCTGAATAACACTGGTGTTTTTTTTTTCATTTGTGGGTAGTGGAGAATTTACATATTCATCATTCATCTTCACTGTTCTCACAGACTCTTTTCTATTAACTTAAGATGCCCAACTAATGAACTGACATAAGCAGACTTATTAATGGAATGCAGGAAGCAAGAGAAACAATCTAGTTTGTGCAAGCCACCTCAGTGGAGTGACACTCAAAATGGAAATCAAGACAATTTAAAAAAAGAAGTGTCTGACATAATATCAGTGGTCTCGAGAGAAAATATTTTACAGTCTTCTTATGGAAACAACAATCTCAAACGGAGATAGCTACACCAGGTCCGTATGCAATCACTGTACCAGTTTGAACAAATCCAGCATTCCTCAACTGGTCCCACTGCCTCCTACTTAGAGGCTAATTAGCACCCAGCACTTCTGTACTCAAGAACAAGGGGTATGGTGAGCGGAGAAGACACAGGGAATCGATGTTGCTGAAACACAAGTCTATAGCCAGAGAGAAACCTACATTTGGCATTACAGACATTTCAGCATAATTTTTGTACAATAGTTATCGCTACTGCTTGCGAAGACACAAGTTAATCACCTCAATTTCAAAATGGCATCGCCATCTTAGGCTCATGATCTTTACTTTCAAGGTCAGCAAGTATATTACAGATTGGTCTTGTTTCCTAACGAGTATCACATTTAATTTGATCACAGCAGGGGAGAAACATGTACTTCATATGCCCTTATGAAAAGCTAGTTTCAAGTCAGGCCCTTAGAAGTGAATGGACTACAGGATCTATTACATAAAAGGTTAATTCATGACATTTTAAAAAAAGTATATTAATGAGTAACTGGGAAATATTCTAACTAGGTTTATTCTTGGTAACAGTATTATGGTTATTAGACATCTACAGCCAAGTTGTAACAACAGTGCTATACTTGTAGACATGTACAGACATAGGGTAATAAACAAGAAAGCGATAAAAACCTTGTAAATCCCACACACTTCAATTACGTGAATGTACTTTAGGATAAATGAAGTTTTTCTGACCTCTAATTTCATCTATCCAGATACCAAACACTATGTAATGAAAACCATTACTGTAGTCAAATGGGTGTCTTTGTTCATAATCTCAACAACAAAATTAGACTTCATGATGTCTCGTATTTCAAACATTACTAATATTCTTGAACTTCTCTGGTCTGTAATATGATTAAAAGCCAACCGCTTCTCCATAATTTCTTTCATTCAAAACGATCTACTCAGTGTATTCACAAACAGGTCAATCATCCACTTCCAAAAAGAAAAAAAAATAACCCTCTCATTAATCCACCTCTCTTATTATTCAGGATTAAAAACAAAAATATAGTCAAAATGATTGGCCCCATGCCCAGAAAAAACGAGGCGATCGATAATCCAAAGACTTAATGATCCCCTTCCTAAAGAATCATTTTTCTACTTCTACAGAATGTTTTGAAAAAAGAATTAAAAACAAAAACAAAAAAAACCTGAGGAATGTCACATCTCCCAGAAAAGTTTATTTCTCTGTAATTTTTGGTAAATAGGAACTCTTCCACCATGTTAATTGACATTTGCCATCTGCTATAGTGGTAATATGCAAAATCATAAACTGTATCAGTGATTAGCCTGGAAGAGCCTAAAAAGTTTCATTAATGTTTCCAGTATCTCATTTCACTCATGAGCAGTTTAAAATGATGGCATTTGTATTCTGATGCAATGTCAATATTCTTTTTTAAAGTGTTTTAGTTTTGCAATTCAAGTTGTTATCTTGACACAAATGGTTACAACTTAAAACTAAGAAAAAATGGGTTTCTTGTTTGTTTTTTATAAACTAAAAACAAAGAAAAAAGATTGATGTGCAATTCTCTGTAGATATAAAAAGAATTAATACTTATAAGTGCTCTTCATCCCAAAGTACACAAATTCTACAGGGATCACTTCAGCCACCAACAAAATGCATCCACCTCAGGGGTGGAATAAGGCAGATGTTTAACAGTGCACAGCAACAACAGGCAACAGTTTAGGGACGGAAATGAAGAATTCAACGTCCAGTTGAAATTACAAGAGGGTATTAGGGAGGCAGAATATAATTACTATGGTTTAAGATTACTAATCTGCCAATCCTCGTGCAGAACGTCCCTCAGCAAAGGCAGAGGAGTTCTTGGATTGGGTAGCACATGTTAAATCCACTGTGGATGCAAGAGCACTGCTCTGTTTTAGAAGCCTGCCAGCTAGCCTCTTTCAGTTGAAGAGGAGCACACAGTAGCAGGGGAAGGGAACTGCTACATGCAGCTCCCTCTATTGCTAAGGGCCATGTTTACCATGAAGATTAGGTAGCAACATCCAAGAAAGACACCACTGCTGCTGTCAAAGGAGGCAGAAAGAGGGGGAACTTGACTGCATAGGCAGAATCACTCCCTTCGGCGCTGATTTCAGCAACAGGGAAATAGGGTGGAGGAAGAGCTTGTTTGCGAGGGAAGGGGGAAGAGCACAGAAGAATAAATCGGAGGGGAGCGCTTGAATCAGTGCAGGGAAAGAGCTTGCAGAAGGTGATTAGGCAGCTTGGAAGGCAAAGAGAGTTGAGGCGGTAAGAAAACTGGGCGGAGAAGAGAATCTTCAGGGGGGAAGGAAGCAGACCACCTGGAGGTTTCAGAAAGGCACAAGCAGCAGAGAGTGGCATAGTGAGAGAGAGCAAACCGTGGCCCTTCTACAAATCTTTTCTTTTTTGGGGGTTTACAATGTCAACCTCTAGCAATTACCCAAACTAGAAGCAGGCCAGAACAGGGGCACTAGCAGCCCTGCTCTACTGAAAAGTGCCAGGGACACACGTAGTTCTCTCTCTCAATCTCCCTATAAAACAAATGAGCATTTAAAAATAAACAAACAGGAAAGACAGGTGTGTCATGCATGCAATAGAATTTCTTGGAGGAGATGCCTGCCTAGGAACCATAAGCCTAATTCTATCCTCGTTTACACCTTTCCTTATACCCATCCCCCCATGCACAGGGGTGTAGATCAGGGTAGCGTTCGGCCTCATCAGGTGTTCATGGTGGGTCAACTTCTGATAACCTTATTCAGATCTTACTTCCCAGCAGCCCTCTGGATTTAATGCTCTATATCCAGAGAGACAAATGTGCAGCCATGAATTCTGAAAATAGGCAGTCCTTTTTTTTGCACTGCAAACAACTACATCGTTTTAGTACTGTACCACCTTATATCACCCATCGTCTTTAATCTGGGGGCCATTCTGTCATGCTTCATAAATGCATCAGTTTACCAGGAAAATAAACTCTTTTCATTTTATTTCATACAGAGACAGTCTTCCACTGATTTGGTCACTCTTTTTTTCACAGGTGAGCTCTGGAAAGGAGCGATCAACCAGGGAGATCTTTTCAGATTGCTGCTAACTATGAGGCTGCCACCAAGGCAGGCATCATCTCCTAGGAGCAAGAAGCAGCCGTCACTGCTGCATAGCAAGGGAGGCCTACAGATCTTCCACAGGACAGCAGCTGAGAGGCACAACTTGCTCTATTAGAAGCAGCCTTTTAACTGTTAAAGAAAAAGAAGTCTCTCAAACCTATGCAAGCTGTGAATAAAATTAAAGTTTAATAATATATAATAAACAAGATCCTAGAATAAAAATTGTTTTGAAAAGTTTGCACTGATCAGGCAAATCAAAATGCATTTACTAAATAAAATACATTAATAGATCTAACAAAAAAATGTGAAGAAAAACAATACCTGAAAAATCTCTCTTTGCCATCAAGGCGAACCATGTGCAAAACTCAGGGAAGCAAAACAAACATAAAAACTGAACCATAAATAGCTACTAAAAGAATTCATAATCTGAGTGCTACCATGCTATTCTTAAACAGTATAGAACTGAAAACCCAACTTGGCAGAAGACAAGGAAATTTAGCACTGGTTCTGCTCTGTTTGGGGGAGGGAGGAAGACTATTTTACTAAAGTACTACAGATACAGAACAGTGCTAGTCTTTGCAAACAGTACTAAAAGGGAATTTAGAAAGAATTACTGCAGCAAACCCCGTCACAAAACGGTCACTTTAAGTAATCCCTACACCTGATTTTCCTAGTTTTCTCAGCAATAAATACATTTAGTTGTATCCTGTGTCACAGATCTAAAACGACACTATCGGAAGCTCTCAAATAAGTACCTCACCCAAAGATGGATGCTATTCCAGGCAAATATTCCAACTTCAACTAATATGATAATATTTCTCCTCCTTCTTGAAATGAGACCATTTTGAAGACTAATTCTTCAGTGGTTCACAGCAGCACTTCAGTTTTAAACCTGATCTAATGAGCAGCAATAGAAGTTACGGCCTCTAAAGATAAACAATTGACATGTTAGCATATTAATGTACTCATATGTCACATAACTCACTAGAAAACAGTTTGCGGAATGACCCATATATTTGACCCTATACGTGCAAACCTTGTTCACTTCTTAACTATAACGCTACTTCCTGCTGGCAAAAGTCCTGATTAAAATAATACAGATTGTAGTCATTGATAACCAAAATTCTATTGCTTAAAATTCCTCAACGTTGCAGATAATATATCATTAGTTATAGTAAAGCTTTAAAAATCAGTCAGCAGAGTCCACTTCAATCTCTGCATGATAATAAAGGATTATTATGTGAAGCAACCTATTTATGAAAAGGAAACAGTGTGCTTCTTTCAGACCCCATCAATTGCTTTAATAAGGAATTGAAAAGCCTGGCCTACTTTATATGCAGATCACCATCCCAGTTGCATAAGGATTTACAATAGACAAAACAAAACTTTTTGTTGTAAATAAGGGCTGTTTGTTGAAATCACACAACGTTTGAATCTAAAAATTATTTACAGGCTACTAAGGCTCTATAAAGTTTGTGTATCTCACTTGTTAATTAAAATGTTTTCAATAATCTCCAGGAAGGAAAGAAATGTACATTTAAGATGTTAAGGTAAAGATTCAAGTAACACAAGCCCAAGTCAAAGGCAGAACAGAAAACATATTGACTATGTTTACTGATGTTCTTATGAAAACCCATATTGAGATTAAAAGGTAATTGATAAAGCCCTCTAAAAATTTAAACTACTGTACTTAGAAGGAGTTATTTATCAGCTAGGTTAGGATTGTTGCACTGTTACTTTCTATTTAGATAGGGAAAACATGAACTAGTTCACGTTGCTGAAAGTTAGTAGGATGTATCCATCAATCTCTAGCAGACTGAGGGGACCCAGGTTCTAATCTCACTTCTGAAATTTCTCTGTGAGTTTGTTTATTCATTTACAGGTATGGCTGTGTGTTTAATGAGGTTGTGTGGCGGCCCCTGCTGGTGTTCATGCTTATTTTAAAAGTACTACACCTGGCAAGAAAACAAACTGGTAATTTCAATTAAGAAGTTAGAAAAATAAACTCTGTGGTTAAATGTATAAAAATATCTAATTTAATGCAGAAAATATATATTACAAGTAGAATCATGTTTTATTAAGTATGAAAATAATCTTAAACCACTGAACATTATTGGCTGTGTTAGAGCTGCAGTGTAATGAATTAAGAAGGGTCATTAATTGTTCAGTTCACTATGATGTCATGTTAAATGTCTTTTATTAATGAACTGTTACTTCCATCTGAGGCAGCTGATTACCTCTAGTCCATTGCTAAATCCTCTTAGTGGATTTCAATGAATCACTCAAACCAAACCCAAAGGGGGGGAAAAAACCAAATAATTTACAGTTCAATCTTTAAAGTCCTAGAACTACATTCCCTTAAAGAAGGTCTGGTTTCCTATAAATCAAGCAAGATTGTTTGATTTAATGCAGCGGACATATAGATCTATTGTACATTTTTTTAAATTTCAAAAATACAACACATTAAAATAGGTTCAATTTATCAAAGCTAAGAGCAACAATTAAGTAATAATGTACTTAAAGTGCAAAGGCACTTTAACACAAGAAAGTGATGCCCAGTGGCTATACTTGTAATTGAAACAGCAGTATTGTATATTATTATTTACAAAAAAAAGTTATAGTCCAGGAAAAAGATCTTTGGAGATCTTCTACATAATACATTATCTTTCCACTTTAAATTAAAAAAAAAAAAAAGTCCCCCTTCCTCCCAACTCAGAAAAAAAAAAAAGAGAGAATTATGCAAAAATCTATTGTCGAAACATTCATTTGCAGAGACAGTTCCTAAGGGGAGGGGAAAAAGAAGAAAGATGTAGAAATAACTTAAAGGGACCTTTGCAAAAGCAACACCATACCTCCAGCATAGTATAAGGGGGTTGTGTTTGCTTGTTTTCAGAATTTAAAAAGTGGAAATGTTGAGAATGTGACCAATCACATTGGTATTGAGTTCTGAATCAATCAAGTTTGACTTTAAGACCCTTTTAAAATGCCTCCTCCTCCCTCCAATCCACCCTCACAGCTGACTAATTGCAGTTTGTTTTTCCAGAACTTCGAGGTAGTCTGGTTCTGTTTGTAGCTTTCCTTGCAGCAAAGGATGCTCGGGTTTAGACTGTTCTGCAAAATATTTCCTGGGAGTTCCATACAAAACAGTCTTATTTATCCTGTCCTGGTTTTGGCGTCTGGATTCATAGGAAGGAGCAAACTGCCTTTTGGGTAAGGTGCAAAAGTTGTAATGAACAACCCCTCCACTGGGGAGTTCCTTGACCCTCTCTGCAATGTTTTGATACAGCAGCTCTGGTTCCCTTGGCGAGGACTGCTTTTCCAGCAATTCAGCAGCACTGATTGTAAATGCAAGGTTGGCTGCGTCTTCCTTTTTGTGGTCAAGATTGCTATAGCTAAACTCATGGAGATTCCTGTAGTACGCAACCGGATCCCCTTCCTTCTGCATGTAGATTGGGTTTTGGCACATCTGCCCGACAGGAGGGGGGATATAGTTATAAACATGCCCTTCAGTTTTATCATGGCTCTCCATGTTGTAAGACCCATACTGCAGCTGAAATGAACTTATGTCTAAGTTGTTTGCACTGTTGGGCACGCTTGGAACTCCCTTTCGGCGTTTCAGAACAAAGACAAACAAGCCTGCCCCAAAACAGACAGACAAGATAAACACAACCAGCAAGCCTAAAATTAAGACAGAGAGTGGAACTTCTGTGTGTATTTCTGGATAGGAGCTGGGCGAGACGCTGAGGGACTGTGGTGTGTCTGTGTTATGACTCATAGAGAAGAGAGTAGAATCTGACAAGTTAGGGTTCTCTGGACAGATGGCCTCTTTGCTCAGGAATTTCAGATGTTCTCCTGAGTGCTTAGCTGGAGACTCGCATATGACTTCATTGATAACTACAGGGGGACTTGACTGCTGATTGTTCTGCTCAGTGACATGCTCTATCCAGTTCCTGAGCCCCATTATGTCACACGTGCAATCCCAAGGATTTTCTTGGAGGTCTATCTGAATTAAAGCCGAGAGCTGGTCGAGGACTCCTCTCACAGGCAAGTGTGAGAAGTGGTTGTTCCTCAGATTGAGTCTCGTGAGGGAAGTACCACCAAACACATTATCAGGCAAAGACCTCAGCAAGTTGTTGTTCAGAAATAATAGATGAAGGTTACTCAGAGCATCAAAGGTGCGTGGCAGGATTTCCTTAATGACATTATACTCTAAGTAGAGATACTGCAAGCTCTGCAGTCCATTGAACATAGAAGGGTACAGAATTTCAAGGTAATTGCCATTGAGATAAAGTCTGCGTAAACTGGTGAGGTTTGTAAAGGCACCTTCCTGTATCACTGCAATCCTGTTGTTTCCTAAATGTAACAAATCCAGAGAGCTGTATTCAAGGAGATCGGTTTTATAAACAACCTGTAGATAGTTACTTGTAAGGTAAAGTTTCTTTGGACTGGTGGGTTTGGGGTGGAGATCTGAGATGTTACTGATCTTTTTCTCTTGGCAGTTCACATTTAGACCATTGTCGGAGCTTTGCGAAGTGCAGACACAGCCACTTGGGCAGGTGATGGGCACGGGGGACTTGGTCTGGTAAACCATGATAGGTCCGAAAATTTGCCTGTCTTTTGACACTGTGACCCGAGGCGTTGGACGGTTCCTCGTTTTGGGTGGCCGGCTGGCTTTTGGGGCTCTGGTGGGGCTGATGGCAGGGTTGGCCGTGGGTGAGAGCCTCTGGATGTGCGTGTCTGAGTGGGAAGGGTGCTTTTCCCTCTGGTGAGAGTCACTGGAACTTTTCCGAGGGCAGAGGTCTTGCCGGGTGAGCTGGGTCACGTCCTTTCCATGCAGCCGGAAGGGCGTCTCGCAGACGATCTCCCCGACAAAGACGGTGATGGTGTCCAGCCAGGCTTTGAGGGGGAGCAGGTCACAGGTGCAGTTCCAAGGGTTCTCCTCCAGCTGGATCTCCATGATCCCACCAATGTGCTCCAGGACGCCGGCGAACGGCAACATCTTCAACCTGTTCCCCCTCAGGTCCAGGTGCGTGAGCAGGACGAAGCGGAAGACGTTGCTGGGCAGGGACAGCAGGAGGTTGTCGTTGAGGATGAGCACTTTCAGTTTGTTGAGCTGGCTGAAGGCCCCGGCTTCGATGGCGCTGATGTAGTTGTAATCGGCCTGCAGGTATTCCAGGCTCTCCAGGCCCAGGAAGGTGTCCTCCCGTAGCACCTCCAGCCTGTTATTGTTGAGGTGCAGTCTCTTGAGGGTCCGCAGGCCACTGAAGGCCCCGGTGCGGATCTCCTGCATGTCGTTGTTGCCCAGGTGCAGGGTCACGGCGTTGGAATAGTTGACGAACTCATTGGGGTGCAGGCGGGTGAGGGCGTTGCCGCTGAGGAAGAGCTGGTAGATCTTGGAAGGGGGCGGCTGCAGCAGGCTGACGGTGGTGAAGCCTTTGTTTTCGCAGTTGATGTTCAGCACGTTCTCCTTCTCCTCGCAGGGGCAGCGACTCCGGCTGCAAATGTCTTTGGCGGGCTTGCGGCTCTCCGTCGTGGGCGAGATCCCAGCCACTGTCAACACACTGAGCAGCCAGACCCCCTTCAGCATCTTTAGGCGCCGTGGGTCCCAGCTCCGGTACCTACAGTCAAACCTGCAAGCAGGTGGGGAGGGGGAAGGAGAACCCCAATTAAGGAGGCCAGGAAATGGGGGAGCAACAAGGCAGAGCAGGGCAAAAGCCCCCCCACACACACACACCCGTCCTTCCACTGGCCCCGGGGGGCAGCTCGCCCTGCCCCAGCCCACGGAGGTCCTGCCAAGCCCCCCCCCCCCCCCCCCCGGTTGCCTGGCCCCTCCCCCCCCCCCCCCCCCCCGCCCCCCCCCCCCCCCTGGCCCCCCACCAGCGGCAGGGACCCCCCCCAGAATATCCCCCTGCCTCTGCTCAGCCCGGAGCTGCCCCACTCCCAGGCGGCTCCTCCTGCCCCGACTCGGGCCGGGCAGCGCCAGCGGGGCGCCCCGGCCCCTGCCCCGCTCCCCGCCGCGGTACTCACGCATCAGGAACGCACCCGGCTCCCGGTCCGCGCCCCGACCCCCGCGCTCCGCATCCCGCCGGCCGCCGGGGAGACCAGCCGCCCCGCGCCGCGCTCCGGTCCCGGCAGCAAGAGGCGGCGGCGGCGGCGGCACCCGCTCCGCATGGAAGTTTCGGCCCGCGGGCCGGGCAGGGGGGAGGCGCTGCCCCGGGAGCCGCTCGCGCTGCCCCGGCTGCAGCCGGTGCGCCGAGCAGTTTGAATCCCGAGGCTTTTGCAGGCTGCCCTTGGACGGAGCCGGGGCTGACGTCACGCCCGGGGATGGGGCTGCCGGGGGAGGCACATCCCCCCCCCTCCTCCCCGCCAGCCTCTTCTTTCGGGGACCCCAAAGCCCGCTCCGCTGCAGGCTCGCCGAGCTCGCCGCCCGGTAACGTGGCCCCCCAGCAGCCGGGGGGGAGGGAAGGCAAAAGCCGGCTTCACCTGGATCCTGGCGCGGTTTGGCCCCGATCCCCCCCCTTCACACACACCCCCACACTCTCCCCCCTCAGTCGCACGCTCCAAATAGAAGAGGCGTCCAGCTGCTTCGGCTGCACACCAAACTCTGGCGGCTGGAGCAGAGGGTTCTGCAAAAAACCCGGAGCTGGCATCCGGATCCAGCCAAATTTTGGCCCCGACCCTCCCAAAAAAACAAACAAACCCCCTAGCGCCTACCTTCGTATCCAACGCAGGGAGAGTTCCAAAGCCGCCTAAGGGATCTAAACACGCGGGGTCCAGTGAATGGAAGAGGTGTTTCTAAATCCCTTACGTCGCTTGGAACAGTCAGTCCAGAGCTGACCAGGCTCAAACAACAATATAATGTGATCATTCACACCGACTAGACTAGCGGTGCTGCCAAACTGCCAGGGGTACGGCATGAGATTTGGCTGGAAAGAACGAGATGTCAGAGCTGGCTCCTTGTGGCTTCACTGAAGCACAATGCATTGGATACAGTTTTAGCTGATGTCAAAGGAGGGCTGAACTTGCCGTCTATTGAGAAGGTAAAACTTTGGGGGTCTGTCCGGGGGGCGAAAAAAAAGGACAAGATCATTCGCGATGATTGTTTTCCGCTGCTCCCGTGCCAAGATGTTGTATCACCCGAGTTTTAAACCGGAGCATCTCTATTTATGAAGTTAAATGTAGAGATTGTCTGGCCAAAAATTTGCTGGATCTGGCAAGACCTAGGTGGCTCTATGAGGTTGTGTTGCTATTTAACCAGGTTGGGTGGGAGCTCGGATTTTAGGAAAAGCAACATATGTTGTCTATTCTGATGGGGACTTGGGGGCCAAAAAAAGGTAGGATCCATCAGGCTTCCAGCGCTGGCTAGATGTCTCTGAGATGGTGCTGAGCAGGGATGCACTGGCTTTGCATTGCAATCCGAGCAGCTGCACTTATTCTCTATTTAGTTATTTTAAAAAATGGGGAGGGGGCCCGAAAAAAATGACCCAGGTGTTGGAGTCACATTTTTGCAGTGCTGCTGCTCCAGCCCACAACAGGGTCTGAATTTTTGTGTGCCCTAGGAGCTGTTACATTCCCCCCCCCCCCCACACACACACACACATACAGTACAGCATGGGGCCAAAATTTGCCAAGCTCCATGTACTGGATCCAGAGTTTTGCAGTGGGAGGCATCAGCGTCCAGAATTTTTTGCAGCAGTTTTTTGCTTGTTTTCTCTTTAGACATTAGAATTTGAGGGCAAAATTTGGCTGGATTCAGAAGAATCCATATGCTGGGTCCAGGTTTTTGTAGTGCTTCTGTTCTGGATGATTTTTTTTTTTTTTTTTTGCAGTAGGCGTGTTTAGATTGTTCTCTATTTTGAGGATACAATTTGGAGATTTGGGGGCTAAAGATATGCAGGACCCAATTTTCCCCTGGGGGAATACTTTGGAGTGCCAGTGCCTGCACACACAGGCATCCACCCACGGCTTCTGGCCTCCTTCCATGCACCACACCTATGTCACATCCTTAACACTCTCTTGAGAAATGCACAACTCTCTCCAACAGACTGCAAAAGCAGAAGGCAACAGTAAGTCCACTGCATTTCTTTCTGATGGCCTTAATGTCTGCATGTGTATTCTTGTGCATGAACTATTTTGACATGTAGTGTGTACTGGTGTTAGTGTCCTGTCCTGGACTTGGTTTGTGGGACTGTATATGCAGTGCTTGCATATGTGTTCTGTAGCACCAAGGAGCATTTATGTCCGTTGCTAACGATGTCGGTGGAAGGGCTATTCACGCACTGCACATCTCAGCAATAATTGCCAGCTGTATGTGGGATGGAAGGAACAGCATGTCAGGGATTGGCAGGAGTAATAAACACAGAGAAGATGCTGATGCCATTACACTGCAAGTACAGATGTACAATGCTCATGGCAGTAGGAGAAGTAAAAGGGATTTTGAAAAGACACAACTGATTTTATTTAGGAGCAAAGTTATGATTTTCTCAGTACACCATAAATGTTTTATAATCCCTTTACTTAACAAGTACATGATAAAAGCATTTGCTTTTTTGCCTGTTTTGCTCCCCATTGACTTCATTTAATTAAATCCAGATCAATTCCAGGCATTAGGATTGTGTTGGAGCCTCAGTCTGATGGTGGCCTTCAATCAACTTCAATTTATGCTTATATTCTGGGTTGTCAAAGGAGTCAACAGGCAGAGAGGCTGTAGTAGTGGTTTAGGGAGATGCTGGTTTCTGCCCAGAAACGCTTGCTTTCCAGACAATTTTTGTTGTTCCCCTCACCTTCCCCCCCCCCCCTACACACTTGGAGGAAAAGACTCATAGATAAGGTCATTTGTGATCATCTAGTCTGACCTCCTGCCTAACACAAGCAATAGGACTTCCCTGAATTAATTCCTGTTGGAAGTAGAGCACATCTTTTAGAAAAAAAAACATTCAGTCTTGATTTAACAATTTTGTGTGATGGAGAATCTACCTTGGTAAGTTATTCCAATGGTTAATTACCTTCACTGTTAAAAAATTGCACCTTATTTCAAGTTTAAATTGGTCTAACTTCAGTTTCAAGCTATAGGATCTTTTTATATCTTTATCTGCTATATTGACGTATCCTCTGTTATCGAATTTCTGTTCTCCATGTAGGTACTTTTCGAGTGTAGAAAGATAGGCATGAATTGAAGGACTTGCTTGATCCAAGCCTAAAGAGCTTCAAATAGTGTGAGAGCACTTCATGCAGGTTAAATATGCTACAGCAGATGTAGGCTCCGCATGGTCTTAGAGCCTGCTTGGTATCCCTTAGCTATTAAAAAGAATTGAATAAAACACAAAGGGAGACAAAGTGCTGCACAGATCAATACCCTTACAGAACTCCGCAGAAGAGCAGATTTTCTAACTCCATAGAAACATGGATTGGAGGATACTTTCTTCAGTCATAATATCAGATTTTCTGAAGGAGGAAAAGTTGGCAAGGGTCAAACACCTTTCCATATACAGGTGGTAAAAATGTCTGGCAAAAATCTCATCATCCAGTAAATGAGGAATGAAAGAAAGAGAGAGACCTTCTCTAAGGTCCTGTGGTGTGAGATGCAAGACGAGAATGGGAAATCTCTAGAAAGGTAGAAACTCAGTTGAATTTCTGTTAGGTGAGCAATAGCTACCTTTACTCATCAGTTGGAACCCATTGCCTGAAGGTGAAGGTGTTCTGGAATGGCTAGGTGGTCTGTATGCCTTTGTCATATAAATGATAGGAAATGATTACAGTCCTCAGATTGCTTCACTGTCCTGTTAGTTAAACAAGAGGTTAAGACTTGAGTAGTGAAATGATAACTGCAAAGCATTTGCATCCTTCATTCCCCTTATAGCTGAAGTTTTAACATCTATTTCAGTAGCTCTTGGTATTCCAGCCCCTCTCTCCTTGAGCTACATAATCTGAGGCCTGTAATCATCTCACGGACACAAACCAATCCACTAAGTCTAAATGAGGGAAAGTGGCCATTTTTCACACTACTTCTGTCCCCAAATGGTGCTAGTTCTTAGAGTCTTGAGATAAGCTCCTAGACTTCATTACCTCTCTGTGTGTGCTCCCAGAGTCATTGTTACTCTGCCTGTGTATGTTTTCCTAGATATGCGTGGGTGGGTGGACGGCTTGAGTCACTGTCACTCTGTGAGTGTGTGTGTGTGTGGAGTCTTTGTTATACTGTGAGATATTTTTATTCTTTACTAACAGTGATTATTAAGAAAATAAACAGTTACTGCATTTAGCAGTAAACAGGCAAAATAATTGTGACATGTAGTACAAGGCTTTATCTCAGCCAGCAGCAATAAAAAGCATGTTATAAAGGCGAGGGAGAAAGAGGAGGTTCCTGCTGCACCAGCTTCCTTTGGGGAACGGAGGAAAAGGGATGGGAATGCAAGAGTCAATGTGAAGGGCACAGAGGGGAGAGAACTAGCAAACTCTGCCCACGACCTGCTGTGCCTTGATTTCTTTTCTTCCTCACAACTGATGCTCAGCAGCAAACCGGGGAGTGTGTGCACCTGAGAGAGGCAGAGATGCTGCCTCCAGCAAAGAGCTGACAAAGCAGCCACCAGACATCTCAGCTGAGGTGCAGGACAACTTACCACACAGCCCAGTGGCTACCTGCGATGTGGGCGGTTGGAGTTTGCCCAATAAGCTGAAATGTTTAACTGGCAAGGCCATTGACTAGAATACATTTCTTAAGCCCTGTGAGTGCATTTATTTAATTCAGTTCCCCTGCCCTCCCCAACACCCTAAAATCTCTATGCTATATTGGGATTGTGTTTATTAAAATTTCATGACCATTTACTACAGGGGTAGGCAACCTATGGCACACATGCCGAAGGCGGCCCGCGAGCTGATTTTCACACTGCCCGGGTCCTGGCCACCGGTCCGGGGGGCTCTGCATTTGAATTTAATTTTAAATGAAACTTCTTAAAGATTTTAAAAACTTTATTTACTTTACATACAACAATAGTTTAGTTATATGTTACAGACTTATAGAAAGAGACCTTCTAAAAAGGTTAAAATGTATGACTGGCACGCGAAACCTTAAATCAGAGTGAATAAATGAAGACTCAGCACAGCACTTCTGAAAGGTTGCGGACCCCTGATTTACTATATAAACAAAATAACTCAATGATACATCTTAAAACAATCCTGCCATCAATTCCTATTCCCAGCTCCAGGCTCCTGCAGGAACTGAAATCTTAACCAGGAATTTACATTGTTTTAATGGCTACTCTCTCCTCTCTAGACCTGAAGAGGTCACTCTCATCATCACCATTGATTTGCATCATTTTTGTGGAATCCTGATTTTTAAAAAAATAAAAATCATATTTTTTCTGAGTTATAACAACAAAATCTGATTCAGTGTGAAACTGGATATACAAGCACTTGGGGGGGGGGGAAAATAATAACTCTCCAGTCTGCTAATGCACTGGGTATATTGATACATTCTGTACCACGTTATTACCAACGCATATTTCCTTAGCTTGAGCTCAGACCCTTCAATCTTTACTTTGAAAAAACTCCTCCATCCCCACCCGTTGATGTGAGACCCAATTCAGTACATGTGCTTAAATGTATGCAAGTTCATATGTCCATCCACATTCAGCAAAACACTTAGGCCTGATCCAAAGACCATTGAAGTCAATGGAAAGAATCCAACAGACTTCAATGGGTTTGGGATTATTTCTTTAAACAAACACTTAACTTAAAGTCTCATTGAGTTAAATAGGTTAAGTATCTGCTTAGCTGCTTTGCTGAATCCCTTAAATGGGAGTTTTACCCTGATAGGGACAGCAGGATTGGTTTTTCTAATGACAGATATTCCCATGATACACCATCAATGGATTTATTGTTCCTGTCATAGTGAGGGGGTAACTATTAAACAGCTGATGCAACTACTTATTGATTTCTTTTAATAGGGTTCTTTTGCTTTATTATACAGTAAACACCATAGCTAAATATGTTTCCTTATTATTTCTATGGCAGTAATGCTGAAATAAACCACAATCAGGATTCAAGTCCCAATGGCATATATAGATGGTATGTGAAACAACAAGAGCAAAGGGTGAAATTCACCCTGTACAGAGAGCCAGCCCCAAAATTATACACCACCAAAGTTCCCAATTCAGTCCTCAAAACACAGCTTAAGTGGGACTTCAGTGGACATTAGTCTCCGTGCTGGCTTTCTGCACAGAGGTGAATTTCACTTGGAGTGACTAATTCATAGTAAATAATGTATTCTGCTAAGTTAGCCTCTTTGTCTTGTTTTCTTGAATTTATTTAATTGAAATTACTCACCAGATAATTTCTATGAATAATCATGGCCTGTGGATTTTTTTTCAGCACTCCACTGTGAGCATTTGTATTCAATATGCCAAATGTGAGTGCTGTCATTTAGTTCTCAGTACACACAAAGGTCATGTGTTACTGCTTTTGCACCACAGTTAGTACAAAAATTACCCAGATTAAGGTTTCCAGCATGAATACTTGGACATGCAAATTCAGAATGTGCTTTCTGCAAATATAATTGACTATTCATTTACAATTCAGTATGTCCATGTGCTGGGTGAGTATTACCACACACTCAGATTCATTAATTCAAACCTTTATTTGAACCAAAAGCATGGTCTTGTGTTTGCAATTGCTATAAAAAACAATGAATGACAGATGTATAGAAAAAATATTGATCAATTGCCTTCTCCTGGGGCGTAGACTGGTCATGATGGATATCTCCTACAAGTTTCTGCCTATGCCTTTCCACTCTAGCATATTTATACCTTTCAACATTATCTGACCATCATAATTTGTACAATATGCCTGCCCAGACTTCAGTTTGCATACCTTTTGTTGTCCATGCTATTTTCATTTCATCATGTCACCATACGCCATATAGGGATTTTCCTGCTTTTCCTAATTATAGGGACTTTTTGGCATTATATTTTGTGTATTAAGAGGGTATGATTAACTCCCTTATCTGTGTCCTCTAACACAGTAGAAAACATCACGTTTATCCTACATAGCTATAAGCATCATTTAAGCAAGTCCACGTGGAGCAACACTCATGTCAAGCAAAGACTAGGCCAAAGTCAGCTAGCATAAGTCTTACCCTGGCCTGTAGAAACGACCCACGCTGATATTTCCAACACATGCAGATGTATTCAATTAAACTCACTCACAACGATATTTGTAGAAAGCAAACAGAAAAAGGGGTGCAAAAGGCCAAAGCAAATTCAATATTGTTAACTTGAGCAAATATTTGCCGGGTTGTGGTTTTATTTATTTTAAAATATTTGCCCCTTTCTATAACTACTACTGTGTTAGCAATCCCCTGCAATATTAAGTCACAATGGGATGGGTTAAATAGGGAGCATCAAATTTTAGCTCTGCAATTTGTGAATGTTGTGGTTTCAAATCAGACTCTCATCATTATTTCTAAGGCCCTGTTTCTTCAAACACATGCGTGAAGTCAGTGGGACTAATCATCCCTGCGTAAAATTATTTATGGGCATAAAGGTGTTGCTAGTTTATGTGGAGCTTCTCAGTAGCAGTAACCGTCAAACACAGTGCTGATCAAGAGGCCACCTAGAATCAGTAGTAATGAGGAAGCTATGCTGAAAAGGCGAGCAGTATCTCTCTGAAAAGGGGGCGCAGGAACAGCTACAAGAAAAAAAATCAGTAACTTTCAGGAAGTGCTCATTTCTGTTCCGGTTTCCACTGGACAGAAAAAACATCTCTGAGAACACATAAGGATTTTCCCCTTCTTCCGACTGGAGAAAAATATTTTGTGCTGACTTTCAGTTTAAGCTGCAGCCTCCTTGAGGACAAACCCTGCTGCTGTTGAACAATATTAACCTAGCTAAAGAATACCCTACAATATTTCTCTTTATAGAGGTCAGGCTGCTGCAGATACAGAGTTTGTCATCTGAGGATGTATAATTCAGAGTAGCAAAAAGAAAATGGATGAGGCACTTAAAGCTTATCAGAATGGCAGTTGCATTGATAGTGTGTGAAGAACTCAATGGAAAATGGTGAAAAAAATTCATATATATATATATATATTTGTATGAAAGTAGCACCCAGAGGCCCCGTTGTGCTAGGCACTGGACAAACACACATAAAGATGTGGGGGGAAAGCCTGGCACCATTGAAGTCAATGGCTAAACTCCTATGACTTCAGTAGAGCCAGGATATCATCCATGGTCTCTGCCCTGGTCTATAATATATATATGTATCCCATGATGCCTTTGGCATTTCATACCATCTATCGAGGGCATTTGTGTTTAAATGACTCCCCATCTCCTCATATTTCATCTTCCCTTTCTACCTTTCAACATTTCCCCCTCTGCAGATGGATCTGAAGGAGACTTTGATGTCATAAACCCAAGATTATGACTTCACGATCAAGCAGCGAGAGAACCCAGGATGAGAGAAGGAAAATAGAACACATTCATCTTTGGAAACCAGCAAGGGGAATCCAGAAAATTAGACAAAAAAATCTGAATGTTTTTAATTTCCCTCAAAATGTCTTTGCTTCCAAGCTACTATGCTGATTGACATCTGGTCTTTCTAGCTATTCAAGTAGAAGCCAATTGGGATCAGATTTATCACTGGTGACATCAATAGAGTTTCACCAGAATGACCTGGGACCTTTATGCCTCTAGGGGGAAGATACCTAGTGATCTCAAATGCAAGAGTCACAGTACTTTATATGCTTCTTCATCTTCACCTACATTATGAAAGCTTGATGTGTGCTTATATTAATTAGCTGTTTTACCAATGTAACAATCTTTTAAAATACATTTACATTATCAGCATGCCATGGGGCCTAATTTGCCACCCATACGCTCGTTGAATAATACCTTATTCTGTGAATAGTTTGAATGGACTACTACACAGGAATAGAAGTGGCAAAATTTGGCCCAAAGTTAACTTCAGGAACAATCTGATTGTAATTAACAACAAATGTTTGGTTTTAATTTTGTTGTTGATTTTTGATATTAGTGTTATTTATTCTTGTACTGCAGGAACACCTAGGAACTTCAGTCATGAGCCAGGCCCCCCTCATGCTGGGCATTATACAAACAGAACACAGATATGGTGTCTGCCTCAAATAGTTTACAATGATATACTGAGAATTTGACCTTTTTTTCCCCCTTTGGCTGGATCTTAAATGGAGAAAATGCGACTTTGTTTTTATATTAAACAAAAAAAAGTACAACTAGATTGACAACTTGCATGTCAGGGTTTTACCTGATGCAGTTTGAGACAGCTGATATGTTACCACCCCTCTTGCAATGAGATTTATAATGGAAATGCTGACAAGACACCTATGTTTGGAGACGGCACCATGCACTGCTTTAAAAACTTGTTATGAATGTTAATTGGTTATCTGAAGAGTTTTCTTTTTCCAGGTGTAGGCAGCCCAGGACACAGCCTCGGTAATACAATGTAACGAATCCATGAAAACACAGGATGCCTATGTGAGTATTAGAATGGCTGGCATTTCTGCAAAGAGTGTTGCAGTTTTATTTTCAGAGATCAATCAATAATAAGCTCTTTGATATTGCTATGTCCTTGGAGAATAGCATTTCCTTAGGATGACAGCTAAGCAACTTTCCCACGGTTTTATGTCTAGGTTTGCGTTTTAATCAGTCTGCTCGGGGGATTGTCATGAACTTCAGTGCTACCCAAAATAAATAGAAGGCAAGCCACAAAATGGTCATGCAGTTAAGGTAGTAATTGTTCACCCGTCCTGCAGGTAGCCCACCATACTCTGGCTTTTGCAAATTGGAGCACTGGTGAAATTCACGGGCGTGTCACTTAATTCCCATTTACTGTAAGCCTAATAGGTCATACCAGAGAGGGCTTTGAGGGCTTAATTGGTGCATGGGCCTTATGTTGTCTCTCTGCATAGGGGTGACTCTCACCCTGAGTGACAGCAGGCAAGGACAGCAGGCAACCTATAGTAGGGCACCATGCTGCAATGCAGCCCCTCAGCCTATGGGCTACCTCATAGCCTGAAAGAGTGACTGCTGCAAGGTACTTTCCTCCTGGACTGTCACAGCAGGACCACTGGGTCCACCTAATCACTGATTCCTTGCCTCTGCCTTCAGATCTTCCCTATGCCCAAGGCTTTTTCGGGCCCGCCTGGATCCCCTCTCAGCGGCGCCAGGGGGTGCAGAGAATCATCTGAGCAGCCAGCCCATACGGCACTCTCCCCATGCACCACACAGCCCACCTCAGAGGCTTTGTGGGCTCTCCGTGCAATCAGGGCCGGCTCCAGGCACCAGCCTACCAAGCATGTGCTTGGGGCAGCACCTGGAGGGAGGCGGCGCTCACCCGGGGAGAGCGGAGCTGCAACTGGCTCGCCGCCCTCCCCCCGGCACTCCGGCCGGCCGGGGAGAGCGGGGCCGACCTCCCCTGGCACTCCGGCCGGTCGGGGAGAGTGGGGCCTGGGCCGGGCTCTCCGCCCTCCCCCGGGTGCTCCAGCCGGCTGGGAAGAATGGGGCCGACCTCCCTCGGCTCTCCAGCCGGCCGGGGAGAGCAGAGCCGCGGCTGGGCTCTCCGCCCACCTCCCGGCGCTCCGGCCAGCTGGGGAGAGTGGGGCCATGGCCGGGCTCGGCGCCCTCCCCTGCCACGCTCCCTGCCGGTGGGCGGCGAAACACTTTTTTGCCTGGGGCGGCAAAAAAGCCAGAGCCAGCCCTGCGTGCAATGGGTGGATGTCACTCTTTCTGGGAACACCGGTTTTTGTTGTTGTTTGTTCAAAACTATACCAAATCAGAGCTGGCCCTTGACAGAGTTAACCATTAGCAGATCACTAGCACCAAAGAACACATTTCCTGCAGTGCCTATAAGAAAGTGCTAGATAACAAAAAACAAAAATGGTTTTGTCCTCTTCATTGCAAAAATCTGCACAAAAGCTGGGCTGGCTCCACAAAACAGATCTCTAGGAGACTGCTCAGTGTAGAAGACAAGATGATTTATTAAATCTGGCACTGTGAGGGCACACGATATCAGCTTGGAGATAACCTTCGGCAGGGAACTCTCACAGACAAAGCATAGTAACTGGTAGGCGCTAGGAAGACAAGAAAGCAGAGGCATTGCAGGTAACTTGACCTGAATGTAATGAACTGCCATTAACATTCATGCACTCCCACTGATGTCGATGGAAGTTCTGTGCATGGCACCATTGCGGGATATGGCCCTAAAGGCATAGGGGCTGGTTCTGCTCTCAATTTCCAAAGTAGCTTCACTGAAGGCAATGGAATTACATCAATATACAATCAGTGTGAAATCAGGGTCTCCCCTTGGCGTGTGCTTAACTCTCTTTAATGCTAATAAGAGTAAAGAGAAAAGTGAATGAGACTATGAAGCTTTAGTTACTGTAGTTGCTTTAACTTTCATCAAGAATATATTGTTGGAATTCCCAGTTGCTGTACTTCTAAGACATCGCTTTAGGTTTTCATACAGCTGGGGGACAGACATCAGATTCAAAATAATCCACTCAGGATAGCAAAGGAAAACTTCAGTTTAGTTAAAAGAATCTAGGTCCCCTTACTAAAAACGAGTAAATCACTGATTCCCTAGGATACCGTTGCTCATGTTGAATTGTACCTGACACATTGATTAGTGCCAATAGGGCCACCTAGTGGAATAAGGTACTACTCAAATGTGTTCAGGGATATCACAGTCTGACCCCCAGGTCTTGCTCCTTAATCAAAAGTCCATTTAATGAGACCCATCGTTTGTAGCAAAAGACATTCTCTGCTGCATTAAAATGCATTGGAAAAGCTGGAGCCTAAGTTTTAAAGGTTAATTGGATCCCACAAAGAAGAATTAACTGAGCTGTTTTCTCTCTTTTTAAAAGAGCCTTTATAGTTATTGTAATCTCTACTTTATTTCCTCACAGGGCAACCAAAATACAGGATATTTTTTTCACATTTTAATGGTTTTTTATAACAAAATGGTTAACAAATGATGTACAGATTTTGATTTATCTATAATGTACATACTGTAGTCTCATTGCATGATGATTTATGCACCAGATCTTCATATACATGCATATGAACTTGACTATTAATCTTTACTTATGTTTAACTATGTGCTAACATTATTCGCTACTCCGGTATTAAAGGAGAATTTCATTTTCAGATGCTTACCTCTTGTTTGGAAAATAATACCCTAAGGCACTGCTGTTCAACAACTATTGGGGGTGGGGGCGGGAGAGGGGAGGTTGAAGTTCTAGCCAACCAGGTTTTTCAAGCTCCCATTGCTCACCAGCTTTGGAACTCTACTCTTGATTCAGGAATATAAATAATCTGCTTCCTTTTCCACTGAGCTTGGATGTTTGCCATTGGCTACATGAAAACATGAGTCCTTGCATCCATGTATGGAAAGTCGACAAGTGACCTGACTCCCTGTCAAGAGTAAAATCACTTCCGCACACCAGAGAGAGCTCTCGGAACCTGTCTAACCCTGCCAGCACAGCCAGATCACTTGATGGGAACATGCACTTTGTGATAATAGATTTAGATCACGGCTGATGACTGCCTTTTCAGGAGTCTGCCTTGTGATTTCCCATTACACACCTTCCCAAATTTCTTCCATCAGCATAGGTCTAAGGATGCTGTTATCTGTTTTCGGTGCCTACCTTTGCTTACGTGCAGCACACACAGAGAAGAGAATAGCCTGCAGATTGGGAAAATCATCTTTTTCCTTCTGCTTAAAGCTGAATTGATTGTTTTTTGGAGGGGGATAGATGGGAATTAAATTCCTAGTTCTCCCCACCCCACTCCAGCACCTCCCAATTTCCTCCCACATCCCTGTGTGTGTGCATGCTTGGCGGGGAGGAGGGGCCAGGGGGTATGTGTACTGTTTCAATAAATCCATAGCGAGAACCCAGGGCCAAGGAAGCTCCGGAAAGCTCTAGGTGGAGGCAAAGATAGAGTAACTTCAAGAATCATACTGTTTTCCTCCTTCTAATACAGTTCCTTGTTCAGTGTCAAATGAAAGCAACTTTCTGCAGATCCTTTACTATTGTCATAGGGGAATTTTAATGGGAGCTGGACAGTGCCTTTGTAAATCCCAGCCCGAGTCGTTCATATTGTAGCTAGTGAGATGTGTGTTGTTATTTATCGTTATCCTTATGGTAACTCCCAAAGGTCCCAATCAAGTCAAAGAGAAAATCTGGCCTGAAATGTATAATAGATTTTGATGATGTTGAAAGACAAGATACAGAAGTTGTATGTCAGGGATAGCCTCATAATGACGAGCCTAGATAACGAGCAGTGGTCCCCAACCTTTTTCATCTGGCGGGCGCCAGATGACGAGCCACGGAGGACCGTGGCGACGGACGAGCATCCGCCGAAATGCTGCTGACAAGCAGCAATGTCAATAGGTGTCGCCGCTGAAATGCCGCCGACAAGCAGCGTCATCCAGAGGCATCGCCGCCGAAATGCGGCCGAAAATCGGCGGCATTTCGGCGGCAACGTGTCTGGATGACGCTGCTTCTCAGCGGTATTTCAGCGGATGCTCATCCACCGGCCAGTACGTGGGCGCACTTAAATGCCCCGGTGGATGCCACGACACCTGCAGGCACCGTGTTGGGGACCCCTGATAAAGAGAAAGCTACCACCCTCTGTCTGGGTAACCAATACAATAGAAATGCTATACTCATAGTTCCATGCACACTGCTAATGTAAACCCGTCCTTGGTTGGCATCTATGGACTCCTGAAAGTAGCATATTATCTTGTGAACAGGCAGAATACCATCCCAACGGATTAGCCCAATAGGCAGCCAAGATATCATGTAGGATCATCAAGTGTGTTGGTTAAGGTCAGGGCTCCTAAAAAGCCAAATGGCAAGGAGAGCCTGTCTAGGGTTCTGTGCCTCCCATATGTTTACTGGGTTGACCATAACCACTCCAGCTCTGATCTGAATTAATGTCAAAAATAAAAAAAATTAGTTCACATGACTCTTGTGTTAACACTAGGGAATTCACTGTGTAGTTAACAGTAACTGAATAAGGGAATAACCAAAGCAAAGGACTAGTGCTGGTGCATGTGTGTGTGGTGAGATAGGGTGGGAGAAGATGAGATGTCTTGATGCACAGAATCTGAACATTTTCTCCTGCAATTTAAAGGAAACAACACGGTAACACAAGGGAAATACGTTGTTTGAAATTAGGGCTGGTAGCAAGCAAGGGGAACAGAGGGAAAGGAGTCCTAGGCCTTCTCCATATAAACTCCACTCTCTGTATTGATGCACATGTGTATTCAAATTCTTCCCACCACACCCTTTGGCCTCTTCAGAAATAGACAGCCAGTGCCCAAATGCTCTTTTTTAAAGGTTGTGTGTTCTGGGTCATTTTTGAATAGCTAGTTAGAAATGCTGACGTCTTTACTGATGAGAGCCCTATGGAATTAACAAGTCGGCACAGAAACATACAGTCGCTTAATGTATGGAGACAAATCCTGCCCCAGCTGCTACCCTCTGTGTATGGAGAACTCTGCATCCAGCAGAATCAAATACATTTCTGCCATGAAGGCAGGATGGGGGGCACTAGCCTTGGGGGGGGGGAGGATCCCTCCCCAGTAAACATCAGCCCTTCTCAGGTTGTTTGCAGGAATGAGAATCTGTCCTATTACAGCTAAGTGCAAGGATCTCCATTTTTTCTGGGATGTTAACATCAACACAGCTGAGGAAATATATATTGCACCAATCAGTACAACTCCTACACTGCTGTATTTTTCCCACTGCAAAAATCAGTGATTGTATTGCAATCCCCTCTACCATCACTCAAAAACAAATCGGGCTATATTGCAAGTCAGGTCACTCGTGCAATCAAATATGGAAGGACAGTGGAATCTCATTTAGAAAAGAGAGGTGCATAGCCTTCTTTTGTCCACATGAGAGGAGGACGAAAAGCTTCATTAGAATTTGTGTGCAAGCATCACAATAGTCTCCATTATGTTACATGTTCAGGGCTTTAACCTATGACCCCCGTTACGGGGGCTGAATACAGACCTTGCTGCAGTAGGACACACACTGGAGGGATTCTGGATGGCAAAGCCAGAATTCCTCATGGAGACTGTGAGGAGACACATGCTATACAGGCAGCTAATGCAACCCTTGTAAATGGAGCAGCGTGGAGAGAAGGTGTAATCTTTTAAGGAAGCTAATACTGCCAATGTCATGAGCTTGAAGCAGTACTCAAGTATAGCAAGTGCTGGAACCATTCTGGACCCCTGCACAAGGACGCAAGAGGGGTGGAGTAATTCTCCTTAGGGTCTCTACCTTATTAGTTATCACTTGTATTGTGGCAATGCCTTGGAGCCCCCATCAAGAACCAGGGTGCCATTGTGCAAGGTGCTGTACAAAAATATCCTTGCACACTTCTGCGGGCAAAGGCACAAAAGGCGCCTTCTACATGTGATAAACTGGTGACAGACATTGCAATCCTCAGGAGTTTTCAATGAGTAGTAAACGACATCACTTTGTATCCGTAAGCAGCTAGTTCTTTAATATCTCTCTGGCTGCTAGAGAACAGCTCGTCGATATTTGACTACGCACAAACGTAGCTATATTTTCTTACAGGTGGACTGGCTGCACAGATTTCAACTAAACCACACACTGAACGCTGCACACAGTATTCATTAGCAAAGGGATCAGCCTACATTGTTGTGTGGTGCATACTAACTAGTTGTTTCCATAGTTCTAGGGCATGGGCATTGCCTCAACCTACTTCACTTATGCTGATGTTCCTCCCAGCTCAGCATTTGGAACCCAACATTCTGCATTGAACAGTTCCACTCTGCACATTCTCTACTGGCGCATTTGGCTATTCAGTGGCACAATCGGGATTTGCACATGTTGAGGTGGGTTACATCAAGTGCACTTATCTAAAAATGTAACTTCTGATTCCGAAGGACGCTAGTTATGAAATTCAAGTGATTTTGTACAATGAGCAGAAGTGGCAGACACACACGCAAATTAGATATTAATTTGGGTACAAGTACTTTTTTCTGACTGCTGCCTTGAGGTTTGGCGGGGGGGGGGGGATCACTTCCCTTTCACTAACAGGATACTATAGACCTGCAGCTATACAATATCCTCTCTCTCTCTCTCTCTCTCTCTCTCTCACACACACACACGCAAATAGGCAAGAAGAGAAAATACCCCCCTCCCCAAAATAAATACATCTCACATTACATCCCACACCCCTTCTCCCTGCCTCTGCCTGCCTTTTGCCTGTAGTTCTTAGTCCTAATATAAATACAGGTTATCCCCTAATAAGTGAGTTTATCTGGTTGAGGTCAAGGGTCAATCTTGACCAGTAAATCACAATAAAAGCGGTGAATCTGAGCCTTTACTAGGGAAAAGGTTGTAGTTAAGTCAGGATCCACTAACATGCATTAGTGAACCCCGACCCAACCTTGTACTCTTCTCTTAATATAGATAAACACTCTATGTTTTCTACTTAAGTCTGAACATTGTCAGGGTCAGGGACCTGCCTCTCTCTAGCACATACTTGTAGACAAAATCAATTATTTTATATTCTCTAGGAAGTAATAGATGAGAGACTCCTTAGGAAACTTAACATGTCATAGGAAGTGGTGCCAGCAATCCAGAAGGTGATACACTTCCTTTTGACCCAGTGCTTAATGATATCCCAGCAGGGTGTTAGGGTGAATTGTGTTACTACAAGTGCTGTATTTCAGATCAGACATAAAAGATCCCTTGGCTTCTTTTTCACAATAATGGTGGGTTAGTTCTGGAATCCTGGCAAAATTCCAATTAGGTAATTACATTCTGCCTTCTGAAAATTCCCCCTTCACCTTCTGTCCTAGAATATTTTATGATGTTGTTATGACCGCTTTAAAAAGCTTACTTCATTTTACTCCAGAAATGGCTGTGTTCCAGTGGTGAGTGAAATGTCCCTTGTATGCATATGTCTAAATGTTCCAAAGATTTTCAATCACGTCTCCAGATTTAGATATCTAAAAGTTGACATCTACCTTTTTGCACACTTACTTTTGAGGGCCATGTTTTTGCATTCAAATAGACTGAACTCTGGATGTGAAAACTGGGCCAAATCCTGCTCACTCCTTGAAGTCAAGGGGATTACTTGCGTAAGTAAGGTTATGGCTACACTAGAGATCTTACAGTGGCACGGCTGTACCAATGCAGCGGTGCCGCTGTAAGATCTCTCGCATAGCTGCTCTATGCTAATGGGAGAGAGCTCTCCCTTTAACATAATTAAACCACCCCCAATGAGCGACAGTAGCTATGTCTGTGGAGAAACTTTCCCACCGACATAGCACTGTCCACACCAATGCATTTGTCAGTGTAATTTACGTCGCTCAGAGGGGTGTTTTTTCAAACCTGAGTGACCTAATGACGTAAGTGGTAGTGTAGACATAGCCATAGGCAAGCAATATCAGAACCGTATTTGTATGTACAAATGAGCTAGTGCAGTTTGTGCACCCAGTGTGGCTTATCACGTGTTACCAAAAAAGAAACAAACACTCTTAGGTGTGCAAATTTGGAGACTATGCCACATAATTTACAATTGATTTGAGAGGAATTACAGAGTTTATAATCTATAGGGAGGCTAATCCAGAGGATGACAGTAGCCTAAAATGTGGGAGACCTGGGGTCAAGTCCTGTCTTCTACCACACACTTCCTGTGTGACCTTGGGCAAGCCACTTAGTCTCCCCGTGACTCAGTTTTCCATTTCTAAAACCTTAAACAGATGCTGTGGGATGTTGTACACTGATATTTTTGTAAAAAGTGACAAAGAGTCCTGTGGCACCTTATAGACTAACAGACATATTGGAGCATAAGCTTTTGTGGGTGAATACCCACTTTGTCAGACACATGATATTTTTGATTACATTAAAGATGCGATACACTAAAGATTGTGAAGATCTCAGTAATGGAGAATCTATAAGTACCTAAGATATAGATTTATCAAGAATCTTTGGATTTGTAAACGAATGAGTCTATGCAAATAAGAATTGCTGCTATTATGATATACAAGTGACATAGAGCATTCTATAAAAAAAAAAGCCGGAATGGGAGTTCCTTTTCCATGCATAAAATATATTGGGTAATGAATATGTAGGATGAGCAAAAAAAAAAAAAGTGTTTGCGCCTTATGTGTTGAAGAAATTAATCATATTAATCCCTGAACAAGTGGAATGCCGCAAATGTCAATGTCTACAGGGTCTATCTGCCATATAAATGCCAGTCAGGCACATTTACTCTTCTAAGGAGAAGAGTTCGCTTATGCATTTGACTTTTCATGTTGCTTTCAACATTTGTTTGTAATTTCTCACCTAATTTCCGTTTGTGCACTAGGATCCTGATCCAACGTCAATAGAGACCAGCGCAGAGATTTCTGTTGGCTTTGGCCGCTGACCGACAAATGATCAAATCTGTGCAAGTAACTGTTTTGTACTCAGTAGAAAGTGGTGGTGCGTCATTTTCCCAGGTAATGCACAAATCAAAATGATGAGGGACCCTTAGTATAAGATTTCCTGTCCCTTTCATTAGTATTGTAGCCTCCAAAAAGAACAAACTACATAAAATGCACGAGTGAAGTCGGTACAAACTAAAATTTCATACTGATAATGACTTATGCTGTTCTATATACTATACACTGACATGTAAGTATTATATTTATATTCCAATTGCTTTATTTTATAATTATATGGTAAAAATGAGAAAGTAACTAATTTTTCAGTAATAGTGTGCCGTGGCACTTTTGTATTTTTAGGTCTGATTTTGTAAGCAAGTAGTTTTTAAGTGCGGCAAAACTTGGAATGGGCAACACAAATCAGACGCCTGAAAGAGATACAGTAGTTTGTCACGGAGCAGGCCATCTACTCAGCAGGCTAGTGACTCTCAACCTTTCCAAACTGTCCAAATGCAAGACAGACACACAAGACAGACCACACGTTTTTTTATTTTCCTCTATGAAATAAAATTTAAAGCCAACAAACCAATCACCCTAATCTCAAAATGTAATTTACATGAAGAAATACATGGTAGAGGGAATTTGTACAGTTCCAACTAAGACCATTTTGTCTAGTTTCCTGTGGATCAACTTGAGCTCTGACTTTCGTGTCATTTGTTTGTCAATATTTGTTATCTGAACAGAACTTTTATGTATTTGTTTAAGGCTAAATCCCAACCTTGCCTGACAGCAGGGTGTTTTATGAGAAATAATTCTTTCTAAGATTGGGAGTAGCACTCCAATACATTTAAACCAACTTTATTATTTTTACTCTGGATATTCAGATATTTACTAGTTTGATGGATCTACTATGGGGATAGCCACTGAGTCAGTGCAAATAAATAAATAGGTTGAGAACCTTAGCAGGTGTTAATCAGCACGGCTTTACATCAGTCCGTGGAGCTACTCTTATTTAAACCAGTTGAGGATCCATCCTTAGATTGTATGAAGCGGTAGACTGGATTCTGTGCAGGAAGATTTCATTTCTAGTGAAAGATTTTTATGTGTGTGTCTCTTTGCATTTAAAACCTATCTATAGCGCAATAAATGGACATGAGAATGAAGCTGAATCAGGATGTCTGTGCATTTATTTCACTTCCCAATAGGCTGATTACTGTGTGTCAAAAGGGGAAAGGGCCAGATGCTGAGCTGGCCTGGCTCTAATGAAAGCAAATGAGCTATGCCAATTTACGCCCGCTGAGGATCTGTCTAGAAAGTCTAAACTGTATAGGTTTAGCATGGAGACTGCAGAAGTGACTAATAAAATGTGCATTACATTAGAAGCTGCGATGTAGTTTTGTGGAGCTAAGATTCTATTATGAGCTTTGCGGTATGTGTATTAATAAAATAACAAACACCTAATGGACACAGCCTAAACACCAGTACTTGAGTAAAATAAAGTCTTCATAAACAACACATTCCATTAGCTCTCTCTTTTGCAACTAATATACTTCAAGTTCATTAAGTTATTGCATGCAACAACTCCTACTACAAATAGATCCCATAATTCAGTCTTTTCCAGAGTTGCACATTCTTTTAGTCTACAGACTACATTAGCAGAACACATTTTAACAAAAAGCCTTCTGTTTAGTGGGGTTTAAGAAAAGTTATACGAAATGCATGAGGTTTTATTTGTCAGAGGTCATTTGTTTGCTTCACTGTTGCTTTTATTCTGTTTGTACAATCTCTAAATTATGGTTATTATGGAAAGTCCGTGGTTATTCATCCTAAACCACTTCAGATTAATTTCCTTATTTTATCTCAGACTTTTCAGCTTGTGAGTGTTTGAAAGTATGATCTAATAGTATCAACTGTCCTTTCAGAAACAACCACATAGACTTTTATAGGGTCCAGTCATGTACTCATTGGAAGGGTAATAACTTCCGCTGGCAGGCAATGGAAAAGCTACACAGTGAACAGAAGTGGCTGTATGTTGTATCCCTTAAGCCAAAAGATGCTCCAAGGCAGGGTCCAGCTGTTGGAGGGAGAAGATGAATTTTTTTGGATGTGACAATCACAAAAATCCATCTTGGGACCTACATCGAGTCCCCATCAACCATTCCTGTGTAGAGCATATTCAGAGGGAGTAATGTTGAAAAAACACATCAAGAAAAATGAAGAGGGGGCAAACAGGCATCTTGTGCTTACTCACAAAAGCAAACCTCTTCCAGGCTTGTATCAAGAAGTGACCAAGCACAGTCTGCAAGTTGTTGTCATGCAAGGTCTTCAAAGAACTCCCAGCCCCTAGCCCACACACCTCCTCTGCATATACTCATAATTCATTAGGTGGGTAATTCTGGCCCCAGTACAGCCCAGTGCATTACACACAGTGTGGTAGGATGCATCATTGACGAAGCCAGGGATGGCGCTAACAGCTTGCTGGAGAAAAAGGAGTGGGACCTGCCCTCTCTGGAGAAATTGCCTAACCTGTGAGTTAGGAAAGAAGACTCCACCACCTAGGGAATCATGGGTATGTGGAGAAAAGCAGAAGGGAGGGCTAGGAGTTCCTGGAGAGACCTTGCACAGGGAGGAACTGCAGTATGTGGTGGAGGGCACCTGGAATGCAGACCAGAGGCTGAGGAAGTGACCTCCATGCTCAGGGAGTTATGCTGGCTGTACAAAGTTGCAAATCATCAACTTTTCTTTTGGGACTGGCTGAAAGAACCTGGGTCTTGATTTCTCTGCTTTAGAGATGGGCATAGGAAAGCTCTTTTGGGGCATGTATGGACCTGAAAGTCACAGGTTGCTGTATCTTTTTTCAGTACTGGCAACCCCAAACATCCCTAAATTATAAGTCAGGCCCCCCCAAAACACATGATTAGTTTAAAAATCGTGAGATTAAAATAATGAAACCTGATACATTTGGGGTTCTTTTCACTTGCCTTTTAGTTTTTAAGCCTTCAGGGGTCACGTGTTCAAGCTTTGCTCTGCAAACAGGAGGGCTGGAAACTTTGTTTTTTAAATGAAAACTGAGACTCTCACATAATCTCATAACTCCAACAGCTGGGGCTTGAAGAGAAACATCAAATACGGTGAGACTCGCAAAGTTGGTGGCACTGCCTTTTTTGTCATATCTAACAAAGACAATTGGCTACACGTGCATGTTTTGAAGAGGTTGTGCAGCTGAGGAGAAAAAGAATGCCACCCTCACCAGCACACACATTTCTAAGCAGATGGACTGAATTCATGGCCAAGTCCAATGATTGATTATAAACCAGGGTCATCATACCAAGTGTGCTTGCTGCAAGCCAGCTCCATGAGAACCCAAATATATACAAATCAAGGGTCATAGGAACTCACAAGGTTCAGAGTTTCAGTGCTTGTCAGACCCCACTAGGCCATTCAATCCTTCTCTACTCAGTGCTGTGTCCCTGAAGCAGGGGTGGCTCCAGGCACCAGCGCACCAAGCATGTGCCTGGGACGGCAAGCCGCGTGGGGCGGCCTGCTGGTTGCTGTGAGGGCGGCCATCAGGCTGCCTTTGGCGGCATGCCTGCGGGAGGTCCGCTGGTCCCGTGGCTTCGGCGGTAATTCGGCGGCAGGGACGCTGAAGGCGCAGCACCAGCGGACCTCCCTCAGCCCCATTTTATTTACCCAGTGAATTAAATCTAGTTGTGCCTAGTGCGCATAACCTGAGGACGCCTGCTGTAAACCATAGGAGAATATAGACTTGGAGCTGTCCTACCCTTTTCTCTCTTGTATCTCTACTGAGTCCAAACTTTCTTTTGTTCTCTGATGGAAATTAGCCGGTTAACCTTTCACAGAAGCGAAAACAGCAGGTGCAAAACCTGCAGCCATTTCTCCACTGCTACAATAATCAATACCCTCCCCCCCCACACACACACCTTTCAAGATCCCTTGGTACCACACATGCCTATCACAACATGTGGTGTACCTGATCAGTGCATCAAATGCTCCAACAACAGCTATGTGGCTGAAATTAGACAATCCCTACTATCTCACACTGAAAGGTGATAAAACCCAAAAGCACCCTGTCACCCATGGGTGAACCCTTTTCACAAAATGATCACACCCTGTCGGACACCTCAGTGCTCATATTCAAAGAAAACTTGCACAATACCCTGAAGAGACGAGCTTGGGAGTTTAAATTCCTCTCTCTGCTAGACACCAAAAATCAGAGGCTCAATAGAGACACTGGTTTTATGTTTCATTACAACAACCTGTAACCCATTAACTTTCCTTTAGGTCTTATTACCACCAAGACTTTCACCGATATCCATCTTAGAGATGAGTGTATACAATCAGATTTATCTGATACTGAGCTAGTCAGTACAATATGTTCAGTTCACTTACGTTTTTTAAACTACTGCCACTATTTAATGTGATTTGAGCCTTTGATATTTTATTATCAGTGTGCAACTTTCGCACTTAACCCATGAAAAATATTGTTGATCTGAAATCACAAGGAGGAGAAAAATGGATCAAGAGATCAACAATTAGTTGGGACTGTACCCTCCAAAAATCAGCAATTTATAGAAGTGATAAAGGGCCCCAGACTTCAAAACACTTATGCAAGTGAGTGAAGTTACTCACATGAGAAAACCTTTCCTATCGATGCCAATGTTTATTGTAGTGAATTAATCCAACACTGTATTTGGCCCAGCGTCTCTTGACTCTCACAGTATGTTTTTTAAAAGTTGCTATTATCTTTTAGCTCTGCTTTTTATCAGAGAAAGTTTTAATGAGAAAATTTAGCAGATGCATATCTATTTTTCTACTAATTGGGGGAAGTGTTTTTCTTTTGCAATGGATTTTCTTTATCTTGCACTAGTCAACTACCATGTAGCATCCATGTAAGGTATTACCTTCTTATCTGCTTCATTGGCACACACAGCATTTCGATTCTATAAAAGTAATTTAAATGGGCATTTAAGAGCTGATGCTAGTGTTTATAGTTCCAGGTTTGCAAAGTGCTACAGCATAATGGTTGACCATTTATTTGTTGTCCCAGTTGCAAAGCAACTTACGGTCAAAACTGTTAAATTTGACAATATACGCTTGAGGGCTGTGTCACCTGCAGTAATATAAATCATGTGTTCTTGCTTATTGCTACACTTAACTGCCTTCTTTTTTGTGATCAGCATTCATTCCTGACGTGCTGGCTGCTTTTATACTACAAGCCCTAGCATAGTTACAGTACTTACAGCTGTCTTTTTTAACCGAGCGAGTAAACTGGGGAGTCAGGGCTAGTGCTGGGTAAGTGATGGTGCTTTGCTAGAGGGAATATGTGATTTATTTAGTCGAAATGGCCCTTCATTGTGGGTGGAAGGCAGACTCCTTTCTAACTCTCGTCACAGTGCTCATAGGGATGGAAATCATAGCCAGATTATGAAAAGGCAGACCCATGGCTTTTTCTAATTGCACTGTGGTTCGAGATACTTTCCCCAGATCTTTTATGGGCAATGCAGATGTGTGTTTCTTGGATCTGCACTTATTCTCTGCACAGCTACGGGTCCAGGACCATGGGGAGAAGATATCATGGGAAGCCTACAAATGTCCCAGCCACCAGAAGAACCTTTCACAACAGAACCAGCAGCAGATGTGAGGGTGAGCACACCTCAGCCCCTCCCTACTTCTCCCTCACTAGAACCAGCACATCTACTCTGGGACTTAACATTCTCCACCCACATGGCCAGGACCAGCCCAGAGGATGATTCGAAGTCAGCCTGTGAAAGATCCACCTTCTCAGGAGCAGTTTTCAGACCATCTGCCTCCTGACACCACAACTGATATTTACGCTTGGACATTTCAAATTTTGAAGTACAAACTTCAGTCCTGTCATGTGCCTCACCCTTCCACAGCAATCCCTTCAGTCTTGCTTCAGTCATCCCTGCTTGCCTACTATCCCCCGCTCTATCCTTCCCAGTTTCTCCTTACTGACTGTCCTCATCCTGTTTTTACCCTTTTACTTATCTGCCTCCCCACAAACAAAGCACACCGAGTGCTAGCACCTGAAATGCCATTTTTCTTATTAAAAATAATACCCAGAACTGACACAATAGTTGTCAACCTTTGCCATGACCCACCTACTTAGAGGTCCTTACCGGATACCATGTCCAGTTCTGGTGTCCACTCTTCAGAAAGGATGTGAATACATTGGGAAGGCTTCAGGAAAGAGCTACAAGGTGATTCAAGGTCTACAAAACATGGCTTATAATGAGAGACTTAAGAAGCTCATTTCATTTAGTTTATTCAAGAGAAGGGTAAGAGGTGACGTGGTCATAGACTATGAATATCTTCATGGAGAAGATATTTCTGATAGTAAATGGATTTTTAGTTTAGCAGAAAAAGGCATCACAAGATCCAGTGAGTTCCAGCTGGAAGATGAAACTAGATAAACTCAGACTAGAAATAAAGTGCTTTTTTTTTTAAACAGTGAGGATAACTAACCGTTGGAACAACGTCCCTGAGAGGGTGATGGATCCTCGACTACTAGAAGCCTTTCCATTAAGACTGTATATCTTTCTCAAATATATGCAATAGCTCAGACAGAAGTTATGGGTTTGATGCAGGAATCAGTGGATGAGGCTTTCTGGCCTGCATTATGCAGAATGTCAGGCTAGATGATCAAATGGCCCTTCCTAGCCATACAGTCTATAAATCGCTATCCCTTCCTCCCACCCTTGACACATTTTAATATCACAGGAACCAGATCTTTTGACAGGTCTGAAAATACCTAGATATTTGGGGTACTGTTGCAATCAAATAACAGTCTCATTGATATTAATAGAAATTCTGAGCATGAGACAAAGTCAGAGTATACAAGAATTAAAAACTGTGGACAGAAAACCCGCCTTGTAAATTGCAAAGCAGAATTTTGCTTTGTCTTTCCAGATCTGTGCCTCTACATTAAGAAAAATAAATAAGGGTTATCCAAACTTGAAAAATAACGGCCTAAACCATGACTTCTAGACCCATTGTCCTTTTAAATCTCTTTTTTTTTTCATTGCAATTGAACACATTTTAGAATTACTCAATCACTCATGATGGATATTGGCACTTAACTGTAAATAAAATAAAACAAAATAAACAAAATCTGGACTGGATTTTACCAGCTCTCTACTTTGTGCTTTGTAGTTTTGGATGAAAAGCTTTAGTTTTATGTTTTTCAAGTATATTGTCTACTAAGATATTGGTTTTATTTTCTAGTTTAATTTGTTCTTTAGATTCTGTGGTCTTCAGTCAATTCACTAGCTGATTGAATTATTATCCCAATAATGAGATTTTACATGATTAGTGTCAGTTACCTATCTGATCTTTTAAGTAGGTTAATTGGCAGCTCTGAATAATTATCAGCAATTTCACCTTGCTGACTGAGACTCTTGGAGAATAAATGAAGCACAAAGACACAGGGTTGAAGGGTGGTGGGAAACGGTTCTGGATCTAAACTTGAAAGTTATTCAGTGTGAGAAAAGCAAACTTTTTCACTAATAACTTTTACATAAAATGAAACAATTTTGAAGTATTTTAAGCGTCGTGTCAAAATTTTGGCTTTGTAAAATGTATATTTTTGCCCCGCAACACTGTTCAAGAATCTTTCTCAACACAACAAGGAAACCATTGAGAGGTAGGTAAATAGGTCCTACTTCTGTAATCAGATTTGCATTGTGGGATCATTGTGCTGTCGAAGGCCCACTGAAGTCAATAGGAATCATATAGGTGTAAAAGTGTGCTGGAGTGATTCCTTCTGGGTTGATCCTCAGAAGTTCATGTTTTCTCGCTTTTCTCCACAACTATCAGGGCTAAAAACGTATCTTTTTTAACTGGAAACTGAGATTATCACATATTCATATTTCTCCAGGAACTGGGATTTAAGAAAAATAAATATCATGAGAACTGGCAACACTTCAATGATGTATATGTTATTACTTTTTACTTAGTACAGTTTAAAAAAAAAGCTGAAGTTATGTTTCTGATTGGTTTTTACTACAAAGAGGAAGATTTGGAATGTGTGAAGAAACGGGGTAGACAGTGGAGAAGCCAAGGAGAAAAAAATATAGTAGACCCAATCCTGCAGTCTTTTCTCTATCAAATCTCTGGGAATGAAGCCGAATATATGACGTGCTTGTTTCCCATTAAAAAGCAATTTCCCCCCCTACATTCAGTGTTGCAGAGAGGTGGGTGTAAAAGAACAAATAGCATCAGTCACATTCTGCCTCATGGTTTATCAACAAAGATATCACTTCCAGAATCCTGCTTAGTTCAGTGACAAAAAGGGCAACAGCCTGCTTTCCTCAATGGATGCAAATAGCCTTAATCTCAGCAGAACCAGTGTAGATCTGTTGCATGGGGTCAGGGCCAGGTCACGGGCAGCTGGTGTATTGACTAGAACCAGAGTCAGACATCTGGAATTGGTGGCATGGGTCAATCTGGGGTCAGGAACCAGGGGGTCAGAGTCAGGAGTTGAGGCCCCGTCAAGAGCCAGGAGCCAGGGCTGGGAATTAAGGCTGAGATCAGGAACCAGAAGTTAGAAACAGGAGACCAGTTAGCTGAGTTAGAAACTGGCTATTGGAGCCAGGAGGTAAAACCAAGGTCAAGAACCAGAGATCAGAAGCAGGGCTTGTAACAGCAGCTAGCTAGGGTTCCATCTCATTGCACAGACAAATTTCCTGTATCCTCCGCAGGCTTAAGTAGTATGTCTGTAACAATAAGGAATTGGGAATGTCCTGTCAATCAGGTCCTCTGAGAGGACACTTTCCGTGGTGCGTGTGGATCCTTGAGGCTCATCATGACCTGCCGAGTATTTCTGCTACTACATCTGTTAAGTGGCAGAATGAAGGTGGTTGCTGCTGGGTATTCTGCAAACCCAGGTTCCACTGCTCCTTTCAGAGGGGTACAGCTTGCAAAGACTCAATGCTAGGGGATACCAACTGCTCTGTAGAAGCTCTGTGCCAAGGTAGAGGAATTTTTTGAACGGAAGGTGGAGACACAGTGGACTTAGGGTGTGGGTAGGAGCCAGTGTGCCCCCAAGTAAATCTCACTATAGATTTGGAGACACTTCTAGACCGTTCAGGAGCCATGAACATAGTAGCATAGGAATTGCCGTGCTGGCTGAGATGATGTGTCCACTGCGTCCAATAGTCTGTCTCTGAAAGGGGCCAAGACCTGATGCTTCAGAGGAAAATGAAGGGAACCCTGTAGCAGGAAATGATGCAGTAACGTGTTCCGACGAAAAGTCCCTGACTAGGAGAGGTGCCGTCACATTGATCTGAGAAGGCCCCAGCGCACTACACAAATAATGTCTGCTGTAATTTCACATTATGACTATTCAGTTTTAAAACAATGAGTCAGATCCCTCAGGTCTGGGTCTGTGGCCTCCCGCCAAAGGCTGCTCCCCTGTTCCACCCAGGAACACCCTCTAGTTCAGGAGTGGGGAGAGAAAATGGCATAGAGCCATATACACATGTAACCCACACAGCTCCTGGGTATGGTGCTCTGTCCCATCTAGTGGCACCAAGAACACTTATTGACAGAGATTAATGAGACTGCTCTACAGCCTTAGCTAAGAGCCAGAGGGCTTTTAGCTCAAGTAGTAGAGGCTCATGCATTTAGCTGCAGAGGTCCCAGGTTCAATCCCACCCACCGACAACCAGCATCTGTCAGTGTTCCACACACACCTTCCCTCTTCTCCTCTCTCTTCCCCCCACCCCGTATGATGTAATAGCAGCTATGTGCTAGATAGTATTTACTATGCATGCAGCTTCAACTGTCTCAGGTTCATTCACCTGAGAGAGAGAAGCCTATGCCATGGCTGGAACCCCCATGCCATTCTCTGCCCTAAACTGCAGTACTTCTAGTTATCCGCTACCTGGAAATCTCAGGAACAGAAACTGCTCATCGTGCATTGGTTTTGTAATGCAGGGAAATGTCAAGTAGAAATTAGCTTGGTCCAGGTTAAATTAATGTTCACTTCTGACCTCAGACCCAGATCCCCAGAAGTAAGAGACTTGAGTAATCATTACTTCAGATATGCCCTATAATTTTGTTTGCAAGTCCTGGTGTTTTATTTATTTATTTTACAAATTCACTCCCACATCCGCACGCTCTTGCTATTGAAAGACAGGGGAGATGCATTTCTGTGGACAAAAGAAGAGTTCTTCACCTAGGGCCTGATCTGAAGCCCATAGAAGACAGTTTGAGTCTTTCCATTGATTTCAGTGGGCTTTGGGTGGAGGCTTATATAACCCACCATAGGGCCCAATCCAGCAAAGCACTTAAGCGGGTGTTTAATTTTAAGCATCCGAGCAGTGCCAGTGATTTCAACAGAACTACTCACATGCTTGAAAATTAAACACACGCTTAAGTGTTTTGTGGGATCGAGGCCATATTGAGCAATACTGACCTCACTGCAGTTACACCTGAGATGAATCTGCCTCCTCACCTCCTACCCCCTTTTTCTCCAGGGCACATACCTACACTTCCATCCAGTAAATGGTGTCATTTTCTGTTTCCTAAGTGCTCCTTTTATTTGAAAACTTTATGACTTGTTTAATATCTTATAACCATGGGTTGAGTTCCTTCATCTAGATTTTCTCTCAACAGGGCTTTCTATTCCTACCCAAAGGAATTCAGTTGTACTGTACAAAATTTAATCAAAGCTAAATTGTTGGAGCTTATTAAAGACTCTGCCATCTCTTTGTGCTACTTCATCTACCTTAAAAAAAAAGTTGCTGAAGATCTGAAGCCAGGTGAAGCTGCTGTCTATAAATGGCAAAGATAATAAGGTCTTTCAGCTCTCTGCTTGTAAAAATGTATACTGGTATGTGGTCCTGGTGACTAAAATTACAGGCATTTAGACTGTCAGGCAGGGAAAAACTAATAGTAAAATAGCGAAGCGATGCTGTCGTGGTAATAGTTACTAGGTCTTTTATTTCTTAAAATAGCATGGTTGTATAAGGTTATTTTCTAGCAGGTATGTTAATAAGGGGTCTGCAGTATTTTGCAGCTCATTAATTGTTGATTACATAAGTGGTTTTGAATGAAGCCCCCTTGGAAAGTCCTGCCACAGAGCCAAGCTGACAGGATTTCTCTTTCTTTTTTATTATTATAGTCAATAGCTTATTTGTAAAGAACATAATTGCTCTTTGTTCTCATGTTAGGCTTTCATTTCATGGAGCAGGCTAACATTTTAGATCAACAAAAGTATTTCTAACAAAAAAAAAGAAAGAAAATAAAAGAGCACCAGGCAAATCATTACAAGACTGACTGACTTTACAGCCCTTTTGATTGATTTAGCACCCCTGGTCAACCAAAGATCTTTGGCTATTGACTCTGTAATTCCTATCTGAGGTCTTTTTATTAAAATCTATATAGAAGTTGATATAATATTATTATACGGTCTCTCTTTATTAGGAATTTGCCCATGAAGTGTTTGTATGAGCAAATACGTTGTACAAATGCCTCCCTACATCTTTTTTTTCTTCAACCAAAGTATGTAGTCGTCTACCTAGTATATACAGCTTTTGTATTTGTATCTCAGTGTAAATTAACAACTAGTGGATTAGACATGTTTTTTTTTCACAATGACCATTGCTAGTGACATGTTAATAATGGCAGTAGAATATGTGTCCTGGACAAACAGTTCTGCACTATAAATATGCACATACTGTATACGTTCACCTGAAGAATAAGGCTTACGTTGTGGAAACAACACCCGAAACCACATACGCTATGTGTTAATAATCATAACACTTTGCATTTACGCAGAGCCTCCCATCCAAAGAGCTCAATATTCTATTCAGAGATTTGATAATTTAGAACATACAAATGCCTCTGTAAGAGGAAAGTATTTTACACCCATTTTACAGCTGAGGAAACTGAGATGCAGAGAGGTTAAGTGAAGAAGCCTGTGACAGAACTAGGGTTAGAGTCTCCCTATTCATACAGTCCATGTTTTAACCCGTGTTTTAACCACCTTAATTAGGCAGGGACAGCAGAACTTGGGGGTGGGGAGGGAAAGCTAGTGCACCCACAATGGCAATATTGGGGGTGATCTATGTTTCTGCCCCCGCTCCACGATATCTCATGGATGCAAACATTGAAACCTGGAGGAGGGGTTGGAGCAGCCACCATGACACATGAGATCAGTCCAGCTGCTGGGAGCAAGAACAGTTCTCTTTTTCCTGCCTTCCAACCATCCTGGGTCCCATTGGAGTCCCAGCTCGGGGGAAGGAGCAGGAGCACATACACCAAATGCTTGGCTAGGGGACAGGGCACCAGTACCTGAGTCATAGGGTACATTTGCCAACTGCCAAGGGGGGAGGGCAGCAGAGGGTGCTAGATACCAGCTGCCGAGGAACTACCATAGGAAGGGCAGAAGGGACGGCGGGGATGCCCCTTCCCATCCTGGAGCTGGATACTCTCCTTCTCGCCTCCTACCATATCTCAATATCTCCCCTCACTCCTTCTCCTATCCCTCTGCCCTGCATTCACAGAAAGCTTTCTCCCCTCCAGCCCCCCCCGCCCCTGATATTAGATCTCACATGGGAAGATCAATACCTAAATGACTTTTGAAAATGGAACTTAAGCTAAGTCCCTTAGGCCTAGATTCAAAGAGACTTAGGCACCTAACTGCCACTTCAGGTGTGTAAATCCCAGAATCAGGGATTCACAAAATCTCCACTCAGCTGCTGCCGAATGCCATAGGTGCCTAAACTCACTCAGCCTTTAAGTTTTTGCACTAAAAGCTCCCTAGGCGCCTATGTGCCTGCCTCTGAACAGGTGGCAGGGAGGAAGAGGAGGATAATAACTTCATGCCCGTTGAAGCTCTTGCACTTTGGATAATTATTCAGTCCAAAGTGGAATAGCTTCAACAGGAGAGATTGAGGGATTCCACCCATGAGACTATCCCACAGCCCAGAGGCTAGACATGGCAGATTCCTGTTCAAATCCCTTCTCCCACTCAGGCAGGGGCTGTGTCCCACTTCCCAGACAAATATCCTAACCACTGGGCTAAAAGTTATGAGGGAAGGGCTCATCATTCCCCAACATCTTGCAAAAAATGGCATAGCTGCTTACCACCAAGAAGGGGTTTGCAGCTGAGAATCTCAGACAGGAATAGGTTCTGAACTCCCTGGGTCGGGGGAGACACCCCACTCCTTGTCAGCTCCCATTGGCTAGCTTAGGCAGGGAGCCACTTAATGTGCCAGTTTTTGTGATTCCCGTTCTTAGGTGCTCCCTCCATTCATTGGATAGGGAGCCTGAGCACCCAACACAGGCTTTGTAAATTTCAGGGACTTTCTAGGCACTCTAGAGTTAGATGTGGTGGTGCTGAACATTACAACACCTACGTTCCTTTGAGAATCGAAACCCCAGGTGCTTTTTTAAATGGTACCTTTTTTGTTCATTCACCCCTATATGGAAATGACTTGATAGTAGTTTGATAATAGATACTTGATTACCTCTAGCTAACTTGTCTCCAGGGCATGATTTCACTTTACAGACTCAGATTTCTGGAATCTTAAAAAAGAATACCTTCAGATATGAAAGGTTACATTTCAGATGAAAAATAGCAACAAGTAGAACCTCAGCTAAGATAAGCACTTGGATCCAAAAAGATGACTATGCAAGAGAAGGGCCTCTCTTTCATCTAGTATTCCCTAATTTAAATGTCTGAGATTTCAGTAGGCGTTACAGTCCCAGTTGTCTATCTGTTGCAAGCTGTGAGTGGTGTATGGTGATGTAATATCTCAGTAAGAGATAGCTATTAATGCTTAAGAACCAAGTAGGAGACAAGCAACACAATGAGTTTAATCAGTAACTCCTTTTCACTATGACTTTGGAGATCCTGTTTTCCCTCCCCTGACATGACCAAATTATTACTTTAACAAAATTGTTAGGAAGTGGGAGCAACACACAGACATACACGGTATACATAAGGATAGCTTATTTGGCATATATGTTACAGTTTCACAATGTTAGTGTGTAATGACATTCATAAGAATAGGTTAGAAAATGAATCAGGCAATATTAATTTGATGAGGTTTTTTTTCTTTACCGTTACTAAAATCAGTTTACTGTTTGATGCTTCATGCAGATCACATCTGCGTCTTCATGGAAGGTATGTATACAAGGCTAGATCCAGGTATCCCATTTAGCAATAAACTTCACTAAACATTTCTTGGTAATTTTTCCAGAGCCTTTTCAGAATCACAGAGTCCTAGAGGAAAGCAGTGCCTTTCTACAGGTACTGAAGATTATGCAATGGAATTCACCCTGCCAGGAGAAAAAATCCTCAGAATTTGTATTAAGTTAACTATGTCTTACAATGCAATGTGATAAAACATGTAATAGTTGGTCTGGAGACTATTCAGGGACCCGATGACTATATCGAGATTAAGCGTGCTCGTAATGGTGATTCTAGAGAAGGGGTTGCAGAGGTAAAAGCCAACTAGGTGTTTTACAAAACAGGTAACCAGAGAAGCGTTAGGGTTAGTATACAGCATAACCAGCTTTTAATTAGGATCCATTAGGCCCAATCCTGCTCCCACTGAAGACAATTAGAGTTTTAACTTGGGAACAGGATTTGGCTTAGTATTTCAGACATGCAGTCCTGGGCCAAACTCTCTGAGGGGTAAATGGGTAAAACGCCAAAGTCAATGGTGCTATATCCGTTTACACTGGTGAGACTATAAATCAGGGCCGGCTCCAGGCACCAGCAAACCAAGCACGTGCTTGGGGCAGCACATTTTCAGGGGCGGCATTCCGGCCATCTTTTTTTGTTTGTTTTTTTGCTTCAGGCGGCAAAATCCTAGAGCCGGCCCTGGCAGCAGCGCGTCCTGTGTGGGGGGCGCCCTGGGGCTGCTGCGGTTTGTGCTGCGGGAGAGCAGTGCTTGCACCTTGTGGCTGGGCCGGGCAGTCTCCGAGCGGGGGACACTCGGCATGGGGGCCTCCCCGCGGAGCACACGGAGCTGCCTGCAGGTGCCACAGGGCGGCCGCGCCCCAGCACCGGAGCCGGGGCTGGGCGAAGCGGCCTGAGCTGTCCAGGGACTGCGGCAGGGTGGCCAGAAGCAGCAGCAGCGGAGCCATAGAGGGCAGGGCGCTGCCGTGCGGGGCCTGTGTCCTGCTCTCTGGGGCTCCGCTCCCTCTGGGGCTACCCTGCCCTGGCTCCTCAGTCGTCTGCCGGGGCCGTCCCCCAGCTCTGCCCTCCCGGGTCCCAGCTGGTCCTGGAGGCGGGAGCCCTGGCTGGACGGACCCTGGGCTGAGCGTTTACCCAGACCCTGCCAGCGCCGGACCGGCTGGAGGCGAGGGGGTAGCGGGTGGAGTCAGCACTGGTGGGGGGGAGCCCAGTGCTGGGGCCGCAGGGGGTGCAGGCAATGGTGATGGGGGGGGGTGAGAGCCCAGGGCTGGGGTTGGGGGCAGCCAAAAATGTTTTTGCTTGGGGCGGTCCGTCACCCTCGACTGGAAATTCCTCTCTTATTGCACTTCATTTTCTCTTTCATCTCTTTTTGCCATTATAGTCATCATTCTCCATGAGTATTTTAAATTCTAAACTGGTACTTATTTGCTTCATTTCTGGAACAAAATGCAAGCAACACAAGTATCAAGAGAAATAACCGGGGTGTTGCCAATCAGAAGTGGATCAATCCCTATTAGAGTTTGTGGAAAAAAACCCTGAAAAATAATTTCTCCAAAAGAAGAGGCTTTCCATTAAAAATGAAAGGGTTTGCACAAAAAAGGTCACTTTTAATTGCATTTTCCAGTTTGTTGATGAAAAACAGAAAGCAATTGTTTTGATATTTTATTTTTTATACGTATTTTGGTTTAAAAAACAAGAAGATTTTGCTCAAATTGATTTTTGAAAAACAGAAATTTAATCAAAAACTGAAATTTTTTCATTGGAAGTGTTGCCAAAAAATAAAATACAATAAAAAAAAAACAACAACACAAAAACACCACACACTTTTTTTTTTAATTTCCCACAAAGAATATTGGTATTTTTCAACCAGCTCTATGCCTCATATGTACCAATGAACAAAGAATTCATTACCTGATTTCCTGAGAGTAGAAAAAACCTAAGGTGCCATTTTTCCATGGATTGTTTTCTAGTAAGTTACATATTTGTGCATCCCAGGTTCCAACGAGACAAAATATCCTGCCACAGAATAACTTCCCAAATGGAAACACTATTACTTTTATGAAAAAGGGATACAATGCTTTGTTCATATAATAGCCCAGTGGAAATAACATAGGACTGCTTAGATTGGAAGCTCTTTGGTGGCAGAGACCATATTTTGTTCTGTTATTGTACAGCACCTAGCACAGTGTGGCCCTGGCTCATTACTGGGGCTCCTGCCTGTTACTGCAACACACAAAGAATATTAATAAAAAGTCATATTGTGCAGCAACATTTCGAGCAATACAATTGGGACATTTAGGCTTACAATTTTGGTTTGTCAAATCACAGATTTTGGAATCGAAGAGTAATAGCAATGATTTCATTAGATTAGAAAAAAAAATCAATGCAATCTGTTTTTTTGTTTGCATTTAAAAATGCCCTGGGGTTCACTGAAAATACAGAGCAGCATCAACAGCTAACAAGCCAGGAAGCTGATGGAGAGTCATTGTGTTTTACATCAGTGCAGGCAATTTTGGTTGAAAAGAGCCCCATCCATATTTTAAAAAGACAACGGATAACAGAAGGAAATAGCTTTAAGCCTAATTGATATGCTTTCCCTGTTCATTCACTGCAGTCAGCTTGACAGATGCAGATCAAATTAATGGCACACATGATAACCTGAGAAGCAAATATTCCTATTAAAATATTTCCCCAGTGTTCATAAATCAATACTTCCCCCAAACTCCCTCTCTGCCAATTAAATAACTTTTTTATGCTTCCTATTAAATACAGTGAGTGTAGGTTACTATGGTGATCAATAGGCGCACAGAAAAACCTCTGATTCATCATAATTGCCCCATGTTAGAAGGGAAAAAAATGCCAAACATCTGAACCGTATCTTTCAGTTTCAAAACGGCTCTTTGAAACAACAATTGCTGTCTGGAGATATACATCTGTTTGATGAAGCCCATGTAACAGTGGATGAAGCCATCACTAAAATGAAAACGTTACAGCGGCCAATTTCTTCAGGTAGAAAGGGTCTCTGCTAGGGAGCATCCCAAGGCTCAGTGGTGATTCCGTTTCATAATCAGAATCCTCATATTATTAGTCATTTTATGCCAAATATTAAACACAAGACACTATGAGAAAAGAATGAAAAGGGTTACAGATAGACCAACAAACCATGATGGGCCAAATTGTCACACCCTGTTTATGTACAACCCACCCCTTACTGACATACAGAGAGGATCAAAGTGCCCACTGCGATGTGCCTTTATTTTATAAAAGAGCAATTTATACTGCACTACAAGTTACTTTAGTGACTTTCACTAACATCACCTGCCTTAAAATAGCTCTTATTTCCTAGCCTTTAAATAATCGATGTGGCTCTGAATCTGACTTTTAGCCTGTCATCTTTTTCTAACATGGTTTGTCTTTAAATTTCTAGATGGAGCGTTCAAAATCTAAAAGATGTGAGAAATTTACATAGACACTAAAATGGAACCTACTTAATGGAAATCCATGGGGATGAACAATGAACGTAACACCAGTTCCTCATCTCTGGCCCAGAGTTTATTCTTCATTATGTTCCAAGTGACATGAACGCAAACATTACCGAGCAATCTATCTACCATGTAATCTATCTATCATGTAACACTTTAAAAACAGACATTTTAGGAGCCAGGTAATGGTGGATTTTATTTATGGTCTTTTTGATCTACGTGTCTGTCTAATACCGGATGTGGCAACCATATAATCAAACTTTTATCCACAGAGACATCCCTGTTCAGTGAAGGACCTAGTTGACATCTTGATAACTGTTGCTCAAAGGAATACTGAGTCTTCTCTAACTTGCACAGCATTACTCCAAGTACTGACTCTCTTATTACACAAGCCTTACTAGAGTATCCAGCACAGATGCTTGTACACATGAATGTACATTTCAACATCTACTCGTAGTCACACAAGCAACTTGGAACAAAGCAGACCAAGGCCCACAAAGTTTGTGGAAGTAGCCATGCTCCAACCTGGAAGCCTGCTAACAATAGCTGACTGGGACGCTCAAAGCCCAGTTCCAGTGTGAGGCTCTGCTCCTGAGGTCTGATTGGCAGAGTCTCAGAGTGGCTGATTGGCTCACTGGCCCTACTTAAGCTGTTCAGACAGCTGTCTGAACAACTGGGTTCCACCCTGCTCTAGACTGTGTTCCTGTGATTCCTGGTCCTCTGGCTAGATTTCCTGGCATCCAGACCTGGCTTGACCCCAGTATTTGACTTGTGGTTTCTGACCTCCCGATTGCCTCCAGCTTCTGATCCCCATGATGTGCTGACCTGGCCTGACTCTGGCACCCAACTAGTGGTTCTGATCTCCAGTCAGTTTGTCTCCTGCTTCTGACCTCCTGGTATTCTGACCCAATGGATTCTTGGCTCCTATCTCATGACTGTGAACTCAGGCTCAGACTACTAGGTCTGGCTACCCATGACCCAGCTATGACAGTGTGTGTGTAGATAAACAAGACACATATTCTCTCTGTATCCTAGTTCTCTTTCTCTACAATGGTTATTAGATTTCCCAGCCACAAAGGTAGGCTGAGGATACAGACATGAATGCCTGTGAGGTACTCACACAGCATGGGAAGTAGAGTCATTAAAAATCTGGATCAATTCAGCAAAATGTTCTGCTGCTGCTATTTTTAATTTTAGGTCAGAATTATGATCTAAAGTCTAGAGGAAGGCAAATAATAAAGAGCAATCATGAGCAGCAGTTGATGAGGCAACTTGATGTCCCAGTTGGAGACTTCAATCCGAGTCATTTCTTACCAGGAGAAGGTTTTAAAGAAACGTCTAAGGCAGGGGTTCCTGAACTTGTTCCACCGCTTGTGCAGGGAAAGCCCCTGGCGGTCCAGGCTGGTTGTTTACCTGCTGCGTCTGCAGGTTCGGCCGATCGCGGCTCCCAGTGGCCACAGTTCGCTGCCGCAGGCCAATGGGAGCTGCTGGAAGCGGCGGTCAGCACATCCCTCGGCCTGCGCCGCTTCCCGCAGCCCCCATTGGCCAGTGGGAGCCGGGATCGGCCGAAGTTGCGGACGCGGCAGGTAAATAAACCGGCCTGGACCGCCAGGGGCTTTTCCTGAACAAGCGGCGGCCCGACTTTGAGAAGCACTGATCTAGTCCAACCTCCTGTTCAAAGCAGGACCAACACCAACTAAATCATCCCAGCCAGGGTTTTGTCAAGATGAGCCTTAAAAACCTCTAAGGATGAAGATTCCACCACCTCCCTAGGTAACCCATTCCAGTGCTTCACCACCCTCCTAGTGAAATAGTGTTTCCTAATATCCAACTTAGACCTCCCCCACTGCAACGTGAGACCATTCCTGGGCAGTTCTGTGCTAAACATATTTGTAGCTAGCAAAGGAATAGATTACCCCATTCCTCCCAGGATTCTTAAGTGCTGTTCAGTTGTTAGAGGTACTTCTTTGGCTAGTTCAGCCCAGCATGCCCTATTAATCCTTTTCTGCTGCAAGCTTGTCCTTTTCCGTAAAAGCTTTCCACTATGACTGTTTTTATATATGCCAAACAAATCTGTCTAGAACTGGGATGGTTGAACAGCACAAGACTCCATAAAGTCCACTTTGGATTTCACTCTACTGTTCTGATCTACCTGTGTAGTGCTTTGAGATTACAATGCTGGGAATTACAGGAAAACCTCAGACTGCTTCAGCTTATTTTCACAGGATTGTGCTGCAGCCTGGTTTTGAAGGCTAGATATACAGTATAGAATACAGGTAGTTAGACCCTAAGGGCCCCAGAGGAAATTTCAAAAGCGCCTAAGCAAATTAGGTGGCTACTTTCTGTTGATTTTATCTTTAGGAATCTAAATACCTTTGGAAAAAATCTGTCGTGAAGTGCCCAAGTCACTTCTGAAAATAAGACTTTTCTAATATTAGCAAAGAAACAAAACAACAACAAGAAATGGATGTTGTCACATTTCACATTTCCTCACCAAGCAATAAGGTTGGAGAACAGACCTATTAAAAACCCCATAAAAATGCTAGAAGTTTTATTTTACATTAAGAATTGTATAATGTTTAAATAAAAATATGAAGAATTCATGTGCAGAAATGGTAGTCTTCAATTTAGTTCCAGTGTTAAACTGTAAGTTACCACATCATTAGTTAGTCTTCACTATTAATTCATTAAGGGTGAATTTCACCCTAGGTGAAATATTCAGCAATCGTTATGTTTTGTATTAAACTCCAATGAGTAGCTTCTTATTGATTTTTAACAACTGATTTTAAGAGGAAAAAAAAGAACAGTGAATGTTTTTAAGAGTCTCTTGCTATATGGGGAGTTGCATTTAATTAATTGGAAGCTCATTTGTGTCTCAGCTCCTACAGCACTTCTGATAGGATTATAGGGAACATTCCAATGAGCACTCCATTGTGTGTTGAAGGAGCAAGTAATTAGCTTTCAGTTGACTTCAGTTTTGACAAAACTGATCCTAGTAGCAGGAAAGTCTGAGCTGTTATTTCTAGCCCCTCTTATAAGCTTTGCAAAAAACCCCAACCACCCCAAAAGAGGTGATTCAGATCCTAAAGCCTATTTCAAATCACTGATTAAGAGAGTATCAGTTCTTTGGAACAGTGACTGTCTTTTTGTTCTGTTTGTACAGTGCCTAAGACAATGGGGTTATGGGTCCATAATAGGGGATCCTAGGCTCTATGTTTGTACCAATGATTATTATTTTATTTGATGTGATTCATCATAGTTTCTTAACCAATAGATTTAAATAAGATGTTTCCAGTGCAAACGGAGGGGTCAGTTGTGTATGCGCACAGGGCAATCAGAAGCCCCCTTATACTCCTGCATAGGCCAGAACCTACATGGGTCGAGGGAAAAGCAGCCACTGCTGGCTAGCTCCATCGTCTCTGGCAGAAGTGGGCAGGAATTGGATGGCACTTCGGTTCCACACTCCCAATGGATCAGGCCAAAACATGAAGCCATTACAGAGCAGGGAAGTAATCCACACCACCAAAACGGTTGGTCCAACTTACTCACCCCTGGGAGCAAACGGAAAGCACCAAATTGTGACCCTTCCACTGCTGCTGGAGAGGTAATTTCCAGTTTGGGCAGACATACATGTACTAGCTTTGATTGAGTTACTGGTCTAAAATTAGCGGCATGGCTGCAGGCAGGGACATAGGCCAGCTGCCTGAATGGAATCCTGTCTGGGACCTTGGGTAGTACTTGGGCAGCTAGCCCATCACGCTGCCGGGGCTGCTGCAGTTACATTGCTTGATACAAGCTAGCACATATACGTCTACCCAAGCTGGAAATTACAACCCCAGCTCCAATGTAGACGTACAATCAGGGCCGGCTTTAGGGCGATTCACCCAATTCACCCGAATTGGGCCCCGCGCCCCTAAGAGGGCCCCACAACGTCCCTAAGGACCCTCCGCCGAAGGCACCGGCAGCCAATTGAGCTGCCGCCGAAGTCCCGCCGCTGTCTTCGGCGGCAGCTCTTTCGAATCGGGCCCCGCAGGGCCTAAAGCCGGCCCTGCATACAGTCACAATATAGTTCTTGCCCAGCTCCTGGGACAGCCGACTACAGACCGTAGAACAACAATATTAATCATATTTTTGGTCCTCATAAGTTATCCATATCCCCCCACCGAACCATAATTTTCTCTGCCCTCTTCCTTGAGGGCCTTCTGACACAGTCACAACCTGCCAGCTGCAAAAGAACACACTGTTCTCATGTACAGACCAAAGGAGAGGTAAATCTTGGGACAGGCGCTTCCAGCTCTTTTGGGTTTAGCACGCAGCCACCACGTGAATAGGAGATGAGGACTAGGATTCAGTACCAGGAGTCTTATGTAGTAGTAACTAGTAGTAACTATTAAAAGAATCCTGCCCCTCATCCTCTCTCTCTCTCTCTCTCTCCTTTCCTTCTCAATTCTAGCATATGGTATATTATTTCAAGGCACTTCAGTTCTGGCAAAGCAATTCCATACGCAAACCTCAGAGCAGTTGTAAGGGCCATGTCAGAGTATAATATTTCATATGCTTCTCTATATATCATCATTGTGAAATGCCAACTTGGCCAAGAAAGGATTTAAAGGTGGTTGTTTTTTTAGTGTCCCATCTGAGAAGAAAAATGTGCCAGGTGGAAAGGGAAAAGTTCAGAGATGGGAGTTTCTATTCAGTGATTTTCACTCACACATCGAATGCTTAGCATTTCATTTCACTTGATGGGGGAAATGTTCTAACGTTAGCACATCCTTTCACTCTGGAATGAAAGGGCATTATTAACAATGCCAACGTGCAAGCAAAGAGCACAGAACTTTCCCCTCAGCAGGCAGTGGTCCTTTTTAAACACAGAGGTCAGGAGGGACTTTTTAAAATCAGAAAAAATGGACCATGAGTATACTTGTGAATGGACTTTCCATTTTGATGACTTATGCACATGCTCATTCCCAATATCCCAATGGTCAACTCTTGCAGTCAGCATCCTACATGATTCTCCAAATTTCTTGCATCTGAAGAAGTGAGGTTCTTACCCACGAAAGCTTATGCTCCCAATACTTCTGTTAGTCTCAAAGGTGCCACAGGACCCTCTGTTGCTTTTTACAGATTCAGACTAACACGGCTACCCCTCTGATACTTGACTCCAAATGTTAAAGCTCTCTGATTCAGTAACATAACTTACAGGCTAATTTGTAAACTACAATCATAAAATATAAAAAGGGTCTGAGGCCCAAAATAGGCTCCTAATTACCGCTGAAAAATCCATGGGGGTTCAGTGCCTAAATACCTTTCAGGACCTGGGCCTGAATGTCCCTGAACTTGTGATTCAAAATGAAACCCAGGGCTAGGTCTGAATTTTGTGGTTGGTTCCTATTGCTATCATGGGCCAAGGTATCATCAGCTTTTAAAAACTGGTACAGCTCCATTAGGGCTATGCTGATTTACAAAAGCTGAGGATCTGGCCCCCAGATGGTCCTACATTTTAGAGGAGGGGCACTTTCAAACTCCAGATCCCCCTCTGCACCCAAACTTTGCATGTTGGGCCTTTACATCCATTAAACTTGCTTTCTTGGAGGTCATTTCATTTCTTCCTAAGAGTAGCTTTTCTTGCCAAACATCTAATCATTTAGCAGTGTTTCATTATTACAAAATTGGAAAAAACTTGATGTGCAAAACCCCCCCCCAAAAAAACCCAGCTGATTCGTATTCCCAGGCATTGAGCAACCCTTATCTTTTTGATAAGCAGAAGCAAGATTTTTTTTTTTTAAAAATGAAAATGTAATAAAGCTACCAGACATTTTGATCTGACTGTGTTACATTAATGAAAGTAAATTACTACTTCGGGCTCCTTTGGCTCGTCTACATAATTTTAAAGGCAATAGACTTTTTATTAATATGATGCATGTGGCTTATATAGTGTTATTAATATAGTGTCTCTGGTCTCATGGATCTAAGAAGATTGTTCATAATTTCACCCTGTGTAGTAATACGTTCCCCCCCCACCTGTTTTTATTTGTATTTGAGCCAGTATGAAGGATTTTTCTGTGCACAGGGAGGAATGCAGGCATTGCATGGCTTTATTAGATACTGGACTGCTGGAAACCGTATTCAAGATTTATGAACCAAATAACTATTTTATAGCAAATCCTTTAAGACACTGCCCTCTTCCAAATTCCCCAGAACTTTGTCTCCGTATTGTGGTGGAAAGGTAGTTTTTGTTTTGGGGTTGGTTTTTTTTGGAGGGGGGAAAGAAGGAGTATATACAATTTGTCTCCCTGTAGCAGATCTTATCATTATCCTAAACGACACCTAAAAAAAATTTCTCTTCTTCTCTGAGACCCACACCAATAGGGAAGGTAATAACTTATCTTCTGCCACTCATCTCTCCTGCCTTTTCTCATCAGGCGCAGGTAGAATCAGGTTCACGTGATGGCTCTAATTCCATCTCCTACGTAAATGGAACTTCAAACACCTTTCCTGAAAGGACTACCTGGAATTACCAGGCACCCCATTCCTCGAACACCCACTGGGCAGGGGCTAGTTCCCTGTTTGAGGAAAGAAATGCAGGAAAGAAATGTTTATACTCTAGTTTTTAACTGAGTGTCTGATTCACCACCAATATGCTGAGTAGTACATTTACTCCACGGCCCTGACCATAGACCACCCTGTGTGCTCTTTGCATACTCTGATGATGGAAAGGGGACTTAACACTAAAGAGACACTAAAACTTCCCTCGGTATCAGGAAATCCTCACTGGCCTTGAGCTAGAGAGACTGACTCTACACTACATTGTACATTCCCAGCCACCCTCCACCAGAACATGGGGTGTGCCAGGGACAGGAATGGTGCATGCCGAGGCTGCTCTAAGGCAGCCTTGAGGATGCTCCAAGTTGCACCAGGAGACACCTCTTAAACACCTGAGCACTGAAGCCAGTGGGAGAATTGCAGAATAATGTTCTGCTCAGCATTAAGGATCCTGCATTAGAGGGCTCGTACCACTGGACTCCAAAAGGACAATGTCCAGCCAGGAATCAGTGTAATCACAATCCTCAACATTTCATAATTGCAGGTAAAAAGTTACTTTGAACATGGAAAATCCAACAGGCCAGTTTTCAGTGAGGGACACAGAGTTGTGACCGTTCAACTCCAATTCATATTAAAAGAAGCTGCATGACTCAATCCCAAGTCAAGGTGCTGGAACCATTCCCCTTATTGTAGCTGTAACCCCTTCTGGCGGATGTTGTCAGCAACAGCAATGGCTGGGTTCAAATTCCAAGTGGTCTCGCTTCAAACTAACAAATACCACTCGCTCAAACCTGTTGGTGTTACTAGGCATGGCTACCAGGTAACTCGGGCGAGTGGAAGGCCATAAGTGCCGATGCAGCTTGTATTTGCTACGCTTGATTTGAGACATGTTGGTCTCCTAGTGCCTATTCAGAGCTCTTGAATAAAGTTGGTTTGCTTCTCCACCTCGGGTGTGTCTATTGGTGCGGCGCACACCGGGCAACGAACCCCGGTGTTGCCCCCCTCGGGCCCTTTGAGCCGGCAACAAACCCATAATTACTAGGCACAAATACAGGGATCTCCCCAATCTCAGCCTCTACCCAAGCTCGTGTGTGGGTGCTATGCCTCTCTGGGCCCCTGCATATTGCTGCTAATACCGTCATTTTTTCCCTCCCCATAGCCTCACTCAATCCTTCATACACAACAAAGCTATGTTCAGCCTGCCTCTCATTGGCCCAAGAGCTCACATTTATTCCCGTTGATGTTCAGCCTCTCTCTCTGGCTCACTAGGGGTTCCAGGCAGTGGAGTAAAATATAAGTACCTGGCAGGTCTGAACCATTTCATTAGCTATTCTTTGCATAATTCAAAGCAGTTATTCCAAACAAGGGGAAATTAATCTTTATGACTTTACATTTAAAAATCTCAAAAGTGGCCTATGTGCAAGAATGCGGGTATTGTGTCTGCTTGAGAGTTTGTGGGGAGAAATGATTCTTTAGCTAGATAACCCCAAAAGTTGTGTGAGGAAAACAGGGTAATATTTCGAAGAGAGGGGCATTCTACAAAAATTAGTCAATTTTTCACTAAAGCAAACCCAGATGAAATTAAATTTTCCTCTGAAGAGTTAATATTCCAAACTTGGAGACTGAATTCAGTCACCGAAATGTGAAAAAAGGGATTTTATTACTGATATGACTGTACATTTCAGTACAACCAACCTTACCTGTGGAGTCATTCCTGACACCTCCATAATAATGTGTGTGCATGTGTATATATCTATACATACAAATTAGATTTCTAATAGCATCCAGTGGAAGAAAACACTCTGCTAAACTGGACACACTTGCATGATGGAAAATTCCACACAAAAATGTTGTTTTTCATAGCCGCACAACAGATTCAAAAAGGGGAAAAAATAGAATGTTTTTAGTTTTACTATGAATATTTTTCCTTGCTCTGGTAAGTTCCAATTCTCTGCAGCTGTGATTACATTTGCAATTCTTTGAGGAAGACCCTCCTTCCTTAGCTATGGTATTTCCATATTGAAATCTTGAGGGTAACATTGAGTGGCACCATGCAGCAAAGAAGAATGCTTAGAGTTCCCAGACCACATAATATGGAGGCAAGTTGTTTTACACAGCTGATCAGACTGCAGATATCCAAGGAAGAAATTAATTGGGGCCATAGCCTGAAGTGGTTGGTTGAGAAGTACATCTTAGTTCAGCAAAATGCTACTATTTATGCTACTCTCTCTCTCTCTCTCTCCTGGTGCTAAAGGAGAAGTAGATAGGGAGAATCTGAAGGTTGCAAATCTGAAGATTGAAGGCAATTGGGATGAAAATGATCATGAAATTATAGATTTCATGATTCTAAGGAAAGGAAGGAGTGAGAGCAGCAGAATAAAGGGCACATAAGGACTTCAAAAAAGCAGACTTTAACAAACTCAGAAAAGTAGTAGGTAAGATACCCTGGAAAGAAAATCTAAGAGAAAAAGGATTTTAGGAATTTGGCAGATTCTCAAAGAGACAATATTAAAAGGTGCAACAGCAAACTATCCCAATGTGAAGGAAAAATAGTAAGGGGCCACCAATATCTTTATCAGGAGCTCTCTAATTATCTGAAAATCTGAAAGGAACACTACAAAAAGTGGAAACATGGACAAATTGCTAAGGAGGAGGAAAAAAGAGTAGCACAAGCATGTAGGCACATAAGAACATAAAATAAGAACGGCCATACTGGGTCAGCCCAAAGGTCCATCTAGCCCAGTGGCCTGTCTTCCGACAGTGGCCAATGCCAAATTCTTCAGAGGGAATGACCAGAACACTCAATCAAGTGATCCCTCCCCTGTCGCCAATTTCCAGCTTCTGGCAAACAGAGACTAGGGACTTCAATCACCCAGACATCTGCTGGGAGAGCAATACAGCAGTGCACAGACAGTCCAGGAAGTTTTTGGAGAGTGTTGGGGACAACTTCCTGGTGCAAGTACTGAAGGAACCAACTAGGGGCCATGCTCCTCTTGACCTGCTGCTCACAAATGAGGAAGAATTGGTAGGGGAAGTAGAAGTGGGTGGCAACCTGGGCAGCAGTGACCATGAGATGGTCGAGTTCAGGGTCCTGATAAAAGGAAGAAAGGAAAGCAGCAAAATACGGATCCTGGACTTCAGAAAAGCAGACTTTGACTCCCTCAGGGAACTGATGGGGAGGAGCCCCTGGGAGGAGGGGGAAAGGAGAGCTGGCTGTATTTTAAAGAAGCCTTATTGAGGGAGCAGGAACAAACCATCCCGATGTGCAGAAAGAATAGCAAATATGGCAGGCAACCAGCTTGGCTTAACAGAGAAATCTTTGGTGAGCTTAAACACAAAAAGGAAGCTTACAAGAAGTGGAAACTTGGACAGATGACTACGGAGGAGTATAAAAATGTGGCCTGAGCATGCAGGGGTGTAATCAGGAAGCCCAAAGCACAATTGGAGTTGCAGCTAGCAAGGGATGTGAAAGGTAACAAGAAGGGTTTCTACAGGGATGTTAGCAACAAGAAGGTGTCTGGGTGATTGAAGTCCCTGGCCTCTGTTTGCCAGAAGCTAGAAATTGGCGACAGGGGATGGATCACTTGATTGAGTGTTCTGGTCATTCCCTCTGGGGCACCTGGCATTGGCCACTGCCGGAAGACAGGCCACTGGGCTAGATGGACCTTTGGTCTGACCCAGTATGGCCACTCTTATTTAATGTTCTTATGTGGGACCCTTACTGAACTGGGGGAGGCAACCTAGTGACAGATGATGTGGAAAAATCTGAAGTACTCATTGCTTTTTTCCCCTCAGTCTTCACAGACAAGGTCAGCTCCCAGACTTTCAGTATGGGGAGGTGTTCAGCCCTCGGTGGTGAAAGAACAGATTTAAGGACTATTTAGAAAAGCTGGACATGCATAAGTCCACGTGGCCAGATCTTACGCATCCAAGGGTGCTGAGGGAGTTGGCTGATGTGATGGCAGAGCCATTGGCCATTATCTCTGAAAACTCGTGGTGATCGGGGGAAGTCAGAAGGAAAACGGGACGTGCTGATTTACAACATTTTCTGACATACCTTTGTCTATATGTTTAAGACACCTGAATGCTAGCTGCTAGTCAACAGATGCTAAAAGACATATTGGTAACTTTGAACTTCAGTGAAGAGGTGCATAATTAATACAGGGTTAGACTGTCACTTTATGGTCTCCCCTGAATAAGTCACAGGAAGGAGCAGACCAGTATATAGTCCCTCTTGCTTTGGGGAGCACCTTATTCCCCCACTATGTGCCACGCTAGGGCAAAGGCCTGGAGCAAGGATTCCACCTACCTGCCACCTAGCTTTGCCTCCTCCTCATTCAGTTACTCACAGCATGGAGTATAAAATGATTAGCACTGGTACTTCCCTCATAGCCACTAGTCAGAGCAGAACTAAACAAGGGAATAAGGGGGAAGAAGATTATTCCTCTGCACAGCCAAATAAGGGTTGTGACAATCTAGTCCAAAAATGGATACAACTATATCAACAAAGGCTACAAGAGAACAGTCACTATTTGGAGATTGTTTTGAAAGGGAAATTCTCTTTTTTCAAATTCTGAATATCACAGGACGGTTGGAATAGATAGACCATCTTACAACTTGCAGAAAAGTACTATCTTCTTTCCAGAGTTCCACCTGCATTATCAGGTAAGCTTTGGTACAGATACAATCACTTGAAAAGCTAACTTCTGATTAGCAGGATCTGAACCAAAACTCTAAAGTTTGGTCCATGGAATTTGGATTTCAGCAGGGTCTATTCATTTTTATTTGATGAAACAGAAAGTTTTGCATTGTCTATTTTTCTGCAGTTTGGTCCTAGTGGAGAAGGATTTTTTTTATTAACACTCATGGAAACAGGTTGTTGGGCTATTATTTTAAAGTCAAGTCTTTGCTGTCTTCTCCCTCAGACCTCTTAATAAAACAGTTGAGTTCTCTCAACACAGTGAGCTAGTTCTGATAACATCTTACCTCGAATGTAGGGCTATTGGCCCAGATCCTCAAAAGGGTAGTTAGGTACCTAAACTCCCATTGAAATCAACCAGATTAGGAGTATCAGAATATGCCCTTATGAAGTTTAATTTTTGTAACGTGCATTCAGATAGCCTCACTCACACCAGCTTTACTTTACAAGTATTATACTTTACAAGTATTCTCATGGATTTCAGTGAAACTATTCGAAGTGTAAGGTACTATTCAGTTTAATTAGAGGCATTAGAGTATGGCCTAAAATAAATCTGAAGGTCCATTTCTGCTCCCAATAATTCTGCAAAGGACTTCAATAGGAACGAGGGCAGGCCCCCATTCTGGCTCATGTGTAACTGCTCCGATTCAACATTGCTTTGCACCAGGTATTACTTTACACCAGTGCAGCGAGGGTGTAAATCACTACCATTGAGATATGGCAGCATTTTACATCAATGTTATATCAATGGTGTAATTAGTTACAAGGTGTAGGGCAAGGGTGAGTTGGGTCCAGCATTTCAGAAACGATCATCAAAAGAGGTTCTGTATTAATAGGGAGAGAAAAAAAGGCTTCCTGTTACTTCCCATTTATTTAATGACAACATAAAATTTGAGTGGACTATTTTGTGTCAGAAGGTAATCGTGCATGACCAACTGCTGCTCCTGAAAGATTTATCCCTTGTGGCTATATTCTGTATGAGCTAATTTCAAGGAAGAAATATCACCTACAGGCTTTTCAGTGATTTGCACAACTTTATCAAACAAGTAAGGAAAAACAGGCAACAGACTTTGTTAATACTTCAATTAACTTTCCAAGAAAATCATCATCATTTACGTAGTACACTTAAGAGTACATGGCAATTCTCATAATGCTGATACCATTTCTGAGCGACTGTGATGGGTGGTTTCAAGTTGTTTGCTATGAGCTACTTCTGGTTTTTCTCTCATGTGTCAGTAGAATGTTGGACTCGCACGCTAATTTTGCAAAGTCTCACTCATATGCTTGGTTTATGCAGTGCAGGTCCACAAAAATAAGATTGTGCATAAATCTTTGCAGGATCAGAGCCTTAGATTGCAACAGATGGAAAAGGCTGTTCAATGAGCAATAGTATTGTAGAATACATATCAGAATTTTGCACTAGAATTTTCCAGTGTCTGCAACATTGACTCCAAGGCAGAATTATGCAACTGATGTGCTATTTCTGGGTATACTCTAGGGTAAAGGTCAAGATTCTGAAACCCTTACTCATTGATTTCAATGGAGCCACTCTTGGCGTAAGATGATGCTTAATAATGGGATTAGATTCTGGATCTAGGTAAATTATCAAATAAAATAGCATTCTAGTCCTTGCAGAATTCTAATATAGCTATGGTTACTAGCAGGAGGGGCACCAGGGTTTTTGACACCCTAGGTGGCAGCGCTCCTCCTCTGAGCATTCAGGGGGCCTGGGGTCCTCGGTGGCGGGGGTCCTTCCACTCAGGTCTTCGGGGCACTTCGGCAGCGGGTCCCAGAGCGAGTGAAGGACCCACTGCTGAATTTCCGCCAAAGACTCGGAACGGAAGGACCCCCCGCCGCCAAAGTTCTGCTGCCCCCGCAAATCCTGCCACCTTAGGTGACCGCCTAGGGTGGCCTAGTGGAAGCGCCAGCCCTGGTTATTAGTAATCTCAATATCCACATTAAACTATTTAATAACAGCCCAGATTTCCCACAAGGGCAAAACCTATAGAGCAATAGCAATACTCATTTACCATTTGAGCTTTGAGTTAATTTACTGAGTCAGTGTAGTAACATCTAAATATTAAAACACAATGAAAGATGAACAGTGGAATTGTATCCAGGAAATATTAAGTTTACTTTACTTCATCCATACAGCACACAAAATTTAAATTCATATTAACCTAATATATTATATTATATATTTATATATATATGCTTCCATTACATGTGCAACTAAAATTAAGAGCAGTTTTTTGGTCTGGAATACATAATTTGTGGGACATTACAGTCTGGAGTATTTAAAAATTTATATGTAACGTATATATTAATGCAGAACCTTTTCATTATACATTTTAATAGCATTTTTATTATGTAAAATGCTACCATTTGAGGCTTGGTATCATTGGCCACCTAATACTTGGAATGTGAAAGCCATGTCATAACTAAAATTACGTTCATCACAAATACAGAAAGATGACTTAAAATAATATAGCAAGTACCTAATCTTGCAAAAGCATCTCAGCAACTGCAGAAGACAATGACTGTGTTTTTTCTAAAAATTGGTTTAAGTTCTAGCAGTGTAGATAGAACAATAATTTTTGTTTTGCTCTTTACTCCAATGGCTCAAGAAATAATATTCAGATTAATATTTGAAATCCCAACAGATCTAAAATCAAAGAGGAGACGGAAATACATATGGAATGTATGAGTATTTTAACTAATAAGCAAAAATGTTAGGCCCAGTTTCTGCCACTGGCTGTTGAGTGGCATTTTCCTTTGCAATATTCACAATGGCATTTGGGGAAGTCATAGCTCCAAAGAAGTAAATAAGGGGATGAGGAGTAGAGCTAGTTGAAATATTTCAAATGAAAACATTTTTAGTTGAAAACTGGCCTTTTTTCCAACTCTGAAATTTTCATGAAAAATGTTTGAACATGAGAAAACTAAAAATGTAGTCCTTTTTCTCAGTTTCTTATTTTCCTCTTTCCCTTCCCCCAATGTTTTTTAAGTGTTAAAGTGGGGGGGGGGGAGAGGAAGGAGAAAAAAGCAAGCGGTGAGGAGAAATGAAAAGCAGGCTAAACTTTTAGTTCCCATTTCAATTAAAAAAAAAACAAACAGTAATACCCCCCCCCACACACAACACACACAAAATAAACATCTTTAATTAAGAAAGATTTGTGAAATATTTCTAGTGAGGGAAAAAATGGTTCCCATTCAAAAACCCCTGGGATGAAAATGAATTTGAAATTTTCAAAATGTTTTGCAAAAAAAAATGTTTGCCGTTTTCCGAACAGCTCTAGCGGGGACTGAGAGAAACAAGTGAAGAGAGAGGATGAGATTTTCTGTGGCTTTCATGAATGTCATGGCTGGCTGTAATGTGATCTTAACTGCATCAATTCCGTCTCTATCTAATCTTCACTTTTTTGTTTCTTCTAGTGCTCGTCTGCATTGGTGCAAGTGCTGAGGTTCCTCCAATCCCCTGTATGCTACACTGCCATTTACTGCATCTACTATGCTTCTAGGCCAGTAGGACCTCTTCTTCCAGTGTCTGCCCAGCCTCTGCTGGCCCCAGGGAAAGAGACCAGGAACAGAACAAAAAATGAGTCTTCTACATGGCAATGAAAAACTCCAATCCCTAATCAATGTCTCAAATTCTCTGGTATCTCTACCTGCCCTATATTACGTTACCACCCCAATACTGTTAGCTGATCTGTCTGGGCATGACTCATTGCAGTACAAATGCAGCAGCAATGACAACTGAAAAAGAAGCTTTACAACAAACCAACCTACCTCTGAATAATCTCTCTGTAAACTTTTAATAAAACAGAGTAATACAAACGCTAAGAAAGGTCAGATGATGTGCTGAACAGAGCACTTGTGGCCACATCAGTATCCCCATGGGTGACTATAACAATAGCATGGGGTTGACCAGTGTGCCTGACTTGTTTTGCTGGGTTGGGTATTTTATTGGGCTGATCCTTCATTCTACTTTTTTTCTGCTATTTGCCAGGAGACCCAAGAGGTATTTCCCCACCCACAGACAAACCTAAACACTAAATATTTAATGCCATAATGAAAGCAGTTCTGTGATGTTTTTAATGTATTTTTTAATGTTTAAATGCAGCTTGTGTGACTCACACAATGGATCAAATCCATCTCCGGTGTAACTTCATTGAAAGCTATGAGTTACACCAGGTTTGAAAGGGGCTCAGTGTGAGGGAAATATGCTGAACAAATGGGAAGCCAGGGAATGGTTTCTCAAACTGGCAGTAAACACATATAACAACCTCTTAATTTGAATGTTCTGTGTAGACATGTGAACTGTACGAACCGCTCTAAATCACGACTCACTTAATGTAGTGGGAGATGAAAAGTTAGGTTAGAAAAAGAAACTTCACCTAACTAGATTTTACAAGGGAAAGGACAGCCATTTTCACATCTATACTTCTGCCTATCCGTCTAGCCAGTCACATTTCTGTTTCCCCTTTTTGTTACATTCAGTGAGTGAGAGGAGACAGAGAGAGAAGTAGGAAAGAACAAAGGGTAAGAAGAAAGAAGGAGCTAAGGTGAGAAACGTTATTTCCTTTCTCCCTCTAATGGAGGACGCACCCGAAGAGAAGCCATTGCTGAGGTGCTCCCCTACAAGAGATGGCTTGTGCAGGTTGCCTGATGGAGTTGTGAGGCCCCAGGTTTCCAGGAAAGATGGGAGTGAACTTCAGGCTGTTTAGCTGGCTGAGGAGCAGTGAAGGCAAAGTAGTTTTTCCCTCTCTTCTCAGTGCAATCCTTCGCAAGTAATATCAACGGACTCGGAGCTCACTTTCTCACGTCAGCCTCCACTGGTGGGTTGTGAGGTGTGAGGGGGAATGGGTCGCTCAGCTCCCATACTGAGCTCCTCAGCCTTAGATCCCTGTTTTTCTCTCGGACGCTACCCAGACGGCTGCACCATTCAGAGAGCCCCAACATTCTGGCTGAATGAGGAGGGTAAGCAATGGCCCTTATTTGCACAGCCTGTCAGTTGCAAGATAGAGGGACTCCATGGGGCTGGTTCTCGAGTGTTTGACACATTATGTAGCTATCTGTGGGTATAAAAAAAGTCTACCAGATCAGGCAAGGAGGTAGTATTTAGACGAACTTTGCATGTCTCCACTGCAGCTGGGAGTGTGCCTCTCAGCCTGGGTAGACAGACTCATGCTAGCTTGGCTCAAGCTAGTGCTCCAAAAATAGCAGTGTGGCTCTCGTAGCACTGCCGGAGACTCAGACTAACCACCTGAGCTTGGCCCTCCTGTTACCCAAGGTTTTCCGAACCCAAAGCAGTGGTAACTGTTTCACTCCAGATGGTGTCAGGAATAAATCAATGGGAACACAGCACTTCCGGCTGATGAAAAATTGATACAAGTCATTTTGTTCTTATCTAAGACTATTTATTAGATAACAATTATCTAGTTATTAGACTTAAGCACACACAGACATAAGCAATAGGTTTAGATCACATAATTACCTAGAATCTGAGATGGTGTCGAGTAATTAGCAGCAGGTCAGCGATGGCCGGTCGCTTCCCCGCCGGGGAATGAGGTGTCAGGAAAAAGTCTCTCAGGATAGCTTCAGAGAACTGCTCCAAAGTACCCTCTATTATCTAGTCTTTTTATTACTAATTTTTACAAAACACACAGCTCTTAGTGACCCCTACTGGGTCATCACGTCTCCTCACTTCAATCAACTACTTATCAACAAAACATTCCTAAAAATCTTAGCCATAATAAGCATCTATACCAAAAGGCACTGAAACTCAAGGTCTCCATCCACTTATTTTCTTTCAGTCTCAATTAATTCAGTCTCTCTCCTCCTCCTATTCTGATTAGCAAAAACTGCAAGCCTGCAGCTAGCATTTGACCTTACTTCTGGAAGCCCTGCTTGTTTGAATTAACCCATAACTAGCTGGCGTTCTATTTTATTAATTCATGGTGGCTGAATGCACACAATGTGGTTGCAATTAGCTTGATCAAAATCTGGGGTACACACATGCCTCCATTCCAGGGCAATACTCCCAGCTTCAGTGTGATACAATGTACCTTAAGTGACCACACAAGGACTGTAGTTGGGGTATATTCCAACAGAAGATAAGTTTGGGATGGGATTCTGAAACTGACAGGTCCAGGCAAAGTTGGATTTCATTCGTACTGGATCATCCCTAGGAGAGGCACGTAATTAGTTTGTCATCACTATAGAGGAGAACATCATATTTGTATTTAACTTCTTTTCCATGGGACTATCTGGTCCCAAACAAGAGATTACCTGATGAGAAGTAGGTAACTCTAGGATTTGCTAGCCATTTCACTCAAAGAGTGCCACAGACCCCTTCTGAGCTGGCATTGAATGAGTTAATAGCAACTGCTTCCACCTCCTTTCCTCAGAAGACTGCAATTTAATAAATGTGGTCTAGTGTGTATCTGTAGAAATTTCTAATCTGGGGCTAAGGGTGGGGAAGAGGCGTGCTGTTTCCTAGATGAGTGAGATGTGACACTATATATTTTTCCTTATGAGTATTCCTGTGCATGTTGTACCACTTGCTCCTCTTTATCCTTTTAAAACATATATATTTGCCAACCCAAATAAACAATACACCCTAGTTTGCCTGAGGGATGTTTCAACCCTTTAGTCCTGTGTTTGGATGTTGAAGCATGGGGTTTAGAAGGAAAATTAGCATCATGCTTGCAGAGCTGGTGGTTTAATCTATTCTGCAAATAGATTCTCTCCTTTGTGTAACAACAATACGGCCTAATTCTTTTAATCAGCAGCTCTCAAAGCACTTTGCAAAGGAGGTCAGTATTGTTATTATCACCTTATTTGAGGGACAGAGAGGTGAAGTGATTTGCCCATGGTCATACAATAAGTCAGTAGCAGAGCTAGGACTAGAACCCACATCTCCTGAGTTCTAGAGCTGTGCACTGTCCACTAAGCCACATATCACCTTGCATCATAAGGCAGCCAGGGAGTTGTGGCACTACCACATCCATCACTTAAAAGAGACAAACACAAAATGCTTCCGTTCTTGCACATTGGACCGAGTCATTTGTGCATACTCTGAACATCAAGGGTTGCATATTCATTGCAAACCATCGTAACTAGTCTTTAACAGCATCCTGGCTGAGGGATGTATTATAGGTTCCTCCTCTACTATCATTTAATTAGTTCTGCTTTAAAATCAGCAACCATGACAGTTCAAGAAACCAATAAATGTTTACACTGAAACCACCCTGCAAATATTAATCAGCCAAACAATGTGAATTTGCAGCAGGGAGAGGAGCTATTCCTTCCATAAATCTTGACACTTTGCGCAGTTGAAAGAGGTGTAACTGGAACTCACGATAATGCCACGAAAATTAGCAGAGAACCGAAGGAGTGTTTGTGAGGGATTTGCGAACCTCACGGAGCTCTTGTTGACTTTGCAATTGTAGTTTCTCTTAAACTCCCAAAGTTCTATTTTAGGGAAAAAACTCAGACCCTCACTTATGGCGAAGGAGCACATAGCGCATCTCAGGAGGGGATGGGGACAAAGATGATTTCTTGCTCACCTTTCTATGCCCCCTCTTCCAGGTGTGTTGGGCCAGTCCTGTGCTATATGATAGAGTAGCCTAGAGGTTATCTTATGTTATATCAGCTGCTGCTGGTTCCAAGGAGTTGCTCTGACCATTAGGGAGTGCTAGCCTTGTGACTAAGGCATTGGCATAGAATTCAGATGACGTGGGTTTTGTTCCCAGCTCTACCATTGACTGACTCTGTCATTTGGGGCAAATTGTTTGATCTCTTTATGAATCAGTTCCCTATCTGAGAGATGGCATTAAGAATACTTCTCACCAGAGGAGCTGGGAGGATATTCATGAATGCCTGTCAGGGACTCAGATACTGTGGTCATAAGGACGATATATGTATCTTGGTAGATGGATAGGGGATAAGTGTAGTGGACGGAAGTGTAGTGCACATCTCCCCTCCCTACTTTGGCAGCATGGAAAAGGGGTGGCATAGGAACCCCTATGGAGGCCCTATGGTATCAGGATGAGGCAATCCTCATTTGTATGCCTACACAGGCTTCAAGAGTTGATTTGTGATATAAAGTTACTGCTGCACAGGGGAGAATCTGGGCCCTACCGTTTTTAATAGACCAGTTAGGTTAAGAGCAGGATATTAACGCTGCACATATCCAGTGTCTCTTGGTGTGGTTTTCTTATCGCCTTTCCAACTGTTCCACAGGGAAGCAGATTTGCTGAGCTAATCATCCTTTTTCTTTAACAAGTAGAGAAATTAAAAAGGGTAATTATATCTCAGGGGCACCTTTATTGTCCAATTTCCTGACCAGCTTCTGCTGTCAAATATGACGAAGGGAAACGATCTAAAATGATCAGACACTGTTCCATGTGCTACATGTAAGAGAATACTCAAACACAGACATAGTTAAGTAAAATAATCCCACCATCATCATTCAAAAGTGTAGTGTATGAAGACCTTATTACACAAAACACTAAAGAGAGAAGTTGCAGTGTATTTTAAGAAACACTTTCGTTGTCAGACTTCTGCATGAGATATACAAGCATTAGCGCTAACTCAATTATAATTAAACTGAATGTAATCAAAATTGGCAAATTCAATTTTCCCCACATTTTATTATAATTTAGCTGTACAGTAAATTGAATTAAACTATTTCCCACAACCTCCTACCGGTATAGCCGCTACCAAATTCCATTTTACTTTTTGCTTAACCAGCTTATTTAGATGAAAAATCACACAATATATTGTTGTCCTAGATTACTGAAGAACTATCAACATTTTTTTAAATAGTAGAATAGTTAATGTCAAAATATTCTAAATTCTGCCGCAGAAATATTTCAAAAAGATGTCTCGGGAGTTTTGGTGGCTAGTAAGTCAGGCACCCTCAGATGCTAAAAGATCAAAGCCAAGATTTTCAAATTTAGGACCCTAGAGTTAATCTCTAAAATCCATATTTTATGCACCTACATAAGTCACCTGATCTTCAAAGGTGCTGAGCATTCGGTAGTCCCATTCATGTCAGGGGGGACGGCTGCATGCTCAGAACTTACGAAAATTAGGCAATTTAGCCCCTGATTCAGGAACACGTTTAAAACCCGTGTTCAGTCCCACTGATGTCAATGAGATCCAAGCATCTAGTTAAAGTTAAGCACAAGCTTAAGGACTGACCTGAACAGCGATGTTTTCCTGAAGCAGGGTCTTGTTTAGGTGCCTAAATATGAATTTAGGACCCTATACTTAGGTGGTTCTCTAACATCACACTGAAAAATATAAACAATTTAAATAAGATAAGGAGAAGAAAGTCATCTGTTCGGTTGAAGATTTGGGACTTGATCAAAAGCTCATTGAAGTAAATGAATCTTTCTACTGTAGTCAGTGTGTTTTGAATCAGGACTTCAATCAAGGAATAGCCTAAGTTTTCAAGCTTGATCTATATAAGACTAACATTTTATTAGCAATTTGTTTATGGTAACGACAATATGAAAGACGCTCCAAATAGAGTAGTAAAGAATTGTACCTGGTAGCTGTAAATAAAGTATTTGGGTCAGACATAAAATGTAATTCCTCTCAAAGGATTATACAAAATACTTGGGGGGGGAAGGGAAAGAGAGGAGGATCCTAAACAACAATCAAAAATACCCCCCCGCACAAATATGGTCATGACAGAAGATCTAGCCTCTCAACGTAACCCAAGAGGAGAACAACGAGGAGTTACTAACAACACTTCCACTCAAAATGTACTCACTAGGTGTATACTTTTAAAATTGTTCTGCAAAAGAAAATAATCCACCCTTTTCAATCCAGAGACTGAATTAAGAAGAAGAGGAATCTTGAGAAGTATTGATAGAATTATAGATTGAGAGGGTGAGGAATACTACACATACCTGATCCCAGCAAGAAACTCAGCCCCAAGATGAACTGCCGTAAATAGCCAGACAAAGCCTGTACTCTTTGCTTCCAGTCGAAACACATCCCATGTGTAAACCAAATGAGTTAGCCTCCTTAGTCTATTGTATCACTGAACCATTCTTGATAGCACATTATGATACACTACGCTTGGTCCCAAGACTAAACTCTAGTAGCAGATTGCTCAGAGTAAAAATAGATTGTGTACCAGCCCCCAAGTGATTTAAACAGGAGTCTGTTCAAAAGAATCATTTTATAGCAAAACACAAATTATAAAACAAGTGAAGAGAGACAATTCTTCTGAGGTCTTCTGCTCTGAAGGATCCATGAAGGCATCTTCCCTCCTCTCATGAAGGGGATCCAGACACTTGGCTGCACATGCCCTCATAATCTAAATGATACTTTCAGTGGATAAATGATTTACAACTAGGTTAGGCCTTTGGTCTTTAAGTTTCTGCCTGATTGAACAAAACTCTGCTCCCATTTTAAGAGCCCTGAAGTGTAATCAGTGAGAAAACTTGTCCTGACACCTGCAAACCCTAGCTTGTTTGATGTTACGATAGGTTTGTGGAGACGTGTTCTGCAACTGGAGATTTGTGCATTTGAGTAAAACTCCTAGTGAGGATCTAACTCTAATGCAGCTTCAACAATTTATAGGACTCTAGAGATTGCATCTTCAAAAAAATATTGGCCCAAAACAGCCAGCCTATGGGTTAGAAAAGAAGAATACTCTTCTCATACTTACATAGTTTCAGGCTTTTAATCTAGCCTTGTTATCAAGATAACTTGCTCTTTCCTAACAGTCTGTCTGTGTCATTACTTAGGACGGCAAACATTTCATCCTGCCCAGCGAAGCTATATAATTATTTAGCCACGCTGAACTCATCTCCTGCAGCTCATCAGAATTCACATCCATTCTTCTCTCAGCTGAGGACAATGGATCAAACGGGAATCACGCCTGCCATGTGCCGGGCCACAAATTCCTCCACTGTTATCTTTTAGCAAAGATCAAGATTTGCAGTATTTAAATCCTGTAGATGCCAGCCAAGCATAGATCTCCTAGGGGAGTTGAAATTGTGCTGATTCTACTCTCCTAGATGCTTTATTTGATTCCTTCTAAAATCGCCAAATACAGTAATTTCTCAGTGCAAGGAAAAGTGTAAGTCAGACAAATATAAACAACACGCACCCATGGACTCCAGTACACTTATAAAAGTAGCAGAGCAACACACAAATACGTCTAGACTGCTGCTCTTCCATTCATGCCCCCTCTTCTGCACAAACAGATGTTTCATGCTCTTTCCAATGCAAATGGTTCATGGCGTTCCATTGCAGGTAATTCTGGAAATGACTGCAGACCTAGTTCCTGCACCAGCTGGGCAATTCAACCAATAGCACATCTGGACATTATTGATATTCCAAATCATGGGTGCCTGCAACAGAAGGCTTTTTGGAGATGGAGAGATCATGCTAATGAGCGTTTCCGCTCTGTCCCCTAGGGAACTTCAAGTTGGATTCAAATGTGCTGTACATTTCAAACTTGGAATGGATAGCACATGTCCTAACCTTAAACTTTCAGCTACTTCTGCCAATCAATTTTCAGACTCATATTAGCTAGTTCTGTACAGTAGTGACAATAATATTTTCAATGTTAATTTTTATGTAAGTACAGGAGTTCATTTTACATTGCATTTACAACTTCTAAAATAGACTGGCGAATTTCGCAATCCATTAGCAAAGTGATTTTTGTTAAAATGATGAGAATGATAAGAATGCAGCAGAATGCAATTGATAACACATTCTTACTGCACTGGCAGTATTAAATTATGCTACCATGATAGGTAACCCAAAAGACAATATCATAATAATGCTTCCATTACACTGTATCAGAGGGGTAGCTGTGTTAGTCTGGATCTGAAAAAGCGACAAAGAGTCCCGTGGCACCTTATAGACTAACAGACGTATTGGAGCATAAGCTTTCGTGGGTGAATACCCCCTTCGTCAGACACATCTGATGAAGTGGGTATTCACCCACGAAAGCTTATGCGCCAATATGTCTGTTAGTCTATAAGGTGCCACAGGACTCTTTGTCACTCCATTGCACTTGTAAATTATACATTGAAATCACAAAGTATCACTGAATTTTAATAATTAACAGTGAAATTCACCCCTGTGCAGACAGCCAGCACATGGCCTATGGACTTGTTAAGACTCACTCAGAATAAAACTTAAAATGAGATATAAGTGGGGAAAGAGGCCATAGGTGAGATTTTTTTATCCCATTCATAAAATTCAGATATGCCATCAATTTGTTGATAGAGGTACTTTAGCATAGAATACTGCAAGTCTGCAATGACAAGTCTCATGAGAATGCATGAAGGGTATTGTGCCACAGCAGATGTCATGCTTTTACACATGATAGCTGTGTATTAGTCAAAACGTAAAGGCAGGGCTGTGTGTTTTTAACGAGATCTTTTCTCCCCCACTTGTCTTCCACCGAATCTGAAGTGCTGCACAATCCAGTTCATTAATCAATTGTATTTAAATGTAGGCTTCTTAACCCCAGGTTTTTTTGTTGCACCCCAGACTGCTCTAGGTGAGACATGCTTCTCACTTTTGAGGATATACAGATATGGCCCACGCACATTGGTCATATGCTTACTGCTATGAAACTGGGCTTTTTAAGAAAACAACCTCAATATTTGCAAATGAACAAACTGAAACATGGCAGCCCTGTGTCTTGTGAGAACTGTAAAACCAAACTGCTCGGGTAGAGCCCAGAATCCACATTAGATTAGGTTGGGCTTGAGTGTGAGTGCAGATGTGAACACAAGTCCAAGTTCAGAGTTCACAAATCTAGGCTGAAGTTGGTCGCAGTCTTCTACCTACTTCCTAAAGGTACCTTTCCCATTTTCTTTGGGTGTCCAAGGAAAGGCTGGTGACCAGATGTCCACTCTTGGGAGGATCACGAGGCTGGGTGGTCGTTTCTACCCATCTCTGCTCTTCAAGCATTGCCATGTGACCATTCCAATAGGGTAGATGTTTTTCATTGCTCTTTCTCCTCCTTGTCTTTATTAGGGTGCAGCTGGAATAGGGAAACCCTCCTAAGGCAGGGCAGAGGCTTCCAGATTTAGCACCATTCCCTAGGGCAAGAATTCAATGGAATTCCCCAGCCACAAGAAAAGATGCAATCCCTATGGGATGGGACTTTCACAAAGTACTCAGTGTTGGAGTACAACGTAGTGGGCCTTGTGGATTTTACAGGCAGTTCCTTCCATGCATAAGGGACAACATGAGAGAAAGTACAAAGGCCTTGGTAGGAAAATTAGATGAGTGGGTATTGTTCCCAGAATATGAATACCCAGGCTAAATATTATAAGGCAAATAGTTTAACTAATTTCTCAGCTATTTAAAATTCGTCTAATTCATTCAGTATCTGAGTGCGTTTTTTCATTAACCAACCACCTTTAAGAGTGCAGTAGATTTAAAGTCCCACCTGACTGCAAGATAGCACAATGTACAAATTGCAGTTCCGGTCGCAGCAAACTCCAGTGTGAAATTCACCTCTGTGCAGAGGCCCAACAAGGCCCATGTGACACTTAAGTCTCACTCAAACCCCAGTTTTAGGTCTTTAGTGGACAGTGCAAGCTGGCTGCCTGGGGTGAATTTCACCCACTCTGATTTTCTTTTTTATGTGAATAAAAGTACTTCATTCTGACTGTGCTTCTCATTTTCACACATTTAGATCATGCATGTTATTCTCATTCATCATTAGTATCATGGACTCTTGAGAATTAACAATGGGGTAGCAAGCCTCTCTTTGTGGCTATATGCTGCAAGTGCCCAATCTATACAAATGAGATATTTTCCCGACAACAATTTATCTACCAATATTTCTTTTTTTTCACTCTGCTGGCTTTATCAGACATGGCCTTTTAAACTCAAAGAGTGTTTCAGCAAAGCAACTCACAGTTATAAGAACCGAATCAAACAGCACGAGTGCTTTGAAGTCTTTTGCTTCTGTCCTTAAGGGCACTGTCCCACCTGCCTTACTGTTGTACCATATTGAATCTACATTGCTTCCTTTTAATCATGGATTCCAAACTATGCTGCATATATTGTGCCAGGCATCCTGGATTCAGGGCGACTGATTAAAACTCTGAGACAATACAGCCGGATTAAGACTGGAGGAAGGACATTTTCCTCTCTTTGCCTTAGTAGCAATAATATTAATATCATAGTCTGTCAATGCTTCATGGGATTCAAAGTGACTCAGTTGCTAAGCTAGCAACAGCAAACAGTGGATGCTCATGGTGATTTTAATCATTTGAATGTGTCATCTATCACTCCTGTTTGTAGAGGTAGAAACTGACTCCCACTGTGCACTGTTAAAAAATGTACAATCAATTAAGCTAAAATATTGAAGGAAAAGATTTCATTAATATATTGAATGAGTTTGTGCCCATCTGGGCATTTAAGCCTCTTTCAGAATATACACTTTAATGAGCTGGTCATGTTTGATTTATTTTTAATTTCTTTGTATAGACCTTATTTCTGAAATGCAAAAAAGATTCCCATGGGTTGTGGGTAATTCCACTATCCTTGCAAATTAAACAAGCCGTTAGCAACTTTAACTTACACTTCTGCTGTACCTGTGTGGCTTGAAGGAGGACTTGTCTGCAGAGCCCAAAATATTGCACTTATATCCTGTGCCTACTTTTTGGTTCCCCCTTTAGTAAGCCAGTACCCTCCATTCATCTTTAGCTATCTTCTGGTGGTGGTGAGAGAAGATGATGTCCAGACATTCCCCTCACCTTCCACCTATTTTGGGAATTGGCCTTCTCCTGTTTCCTGGGTTGGCTAGAGATGGTTATATAGTGGTTGGCGTAAGTAAATTATTGGGAAGGTAGTTGCATGTGCCCCTATTGCCTTAGTTTGGCCATTACAAAACTCTAAGCACAGAAGCTGTTGTGACACCATAATCTGGTGCCCAATGGGCCGGAGAACATACTGGTATCGGCTATCTTATATGAATAACAGCATTGCCAGTCTTTATCTTCAGATGGAAGCTGCTAAAAGAGTTTCTACAATTGAAACATTTCTTGTTCCCCTTCCAAGAGAAGCTGAGAGGATGTTACAGGATGCGGGACAGGGCACTGCAAATACAGGAAGAGAGGGGAGAGAAGATTGCTGCCTTTGTCTCACTCAGTTTGGTGTTTAATAAAAGGGATAACACGACTATGTTTTTAATTTCAAAAAGACAGAAATAGCAAAAATAACATTTCCCTGTTTCTATCAGCTTTGGGATCTGCAAGGAGACTGCTCTGATATGTATAACATTAATTGTCTTGCTATGATCCGAGAATTAACCTGAGCTCTCAACTAATAAAATACTTGCACCTTTACAAACTTGTAAATACACAGTGCAGTATTAAACAATTCACCTCGTTGTGGTATATCAGAATAAATTAAATGTCTATTGAAGAGATGTGTGCAATTAAAAGCAACCCACAGGTGTCTTCAACTACCTCCCCAAATTATCCACTACAAATTACTCAGAGCAATTTTTTGTAAGATGTTCAGAAACAATAGATTATCTGAAAATGACTGTAGCTGAGGTTGGTCCAAATTCTGTCTCATCAGGTTTTGGCACAACTACAAAAGAATAAAATGAAACAGACACCATCATGGAAAGGAGAAGTGAGAGAAAGGGAAAAATGTTTGCTAATTATCCTGCATGATTTCTGTAAAGTCTAAGATCCCCCTGCTAGCACCAGCCACTGCTCTTCTTACTCATGGTTTTAGGAAGTACATTTTCATATAACAAATACTAGCTTCTCAGAAGGTGTTTTACCCCTTTCTCCTGACACTGCCGACATGTTTTGGTCTTTCTCACATTGACAGCCATGATGTTGCACATATATTAAAAGTTATGACCACTTGACACAAAAATGGCGATAGGACTGTAAGGATAGGTGGCATTTCAGTTACATTTTAATGGCATTTTCTGTCATTTCAGCTTAGAAATGTGGTGAATGAAAACTCTCGACCTTAAAGCTCAATTCTGATCTCACTTTCAATGGATTTGCACCAATGTGACTCAGCTCATATTACTGAAATTAATGGAGTAAACTGGCAGGTGCATTTCTGGGTAATGTTAGGTGTGCTGGTAGGTATGATGCACATTAGCAGATACCATTAGACTTCCCAGTCCTAGCAGCTGTTTCCCTATCCATATGGAAATAAAGTTTTTGCATTAAATACATAAGAAGAATTAAAGGAGAATTTTTATATCACAGCAATTTGAGAATGACCTGTGAAGTGAATTCTAGAGCTGGTCCAAAAAATGTAGATGTAATAGTGTTCTATTGGAAAATGCAGTTTCATCAAAATCTAAACATTTCATTTGAAGGTGTCAAATTTCGATGAAATTTTCAATAAGGTAAAAACATTTTGGTTCAACTTTATTATTCTGATTCATTTTGTTTCCTTTTTTTATCCTATTACTTAGATAATAATTGCCATTGAAGTAAAAAACATACTCTGGTTTGTATTGATTTCTCCTCCTCTAACACCGCAGAGAGGCTGCTGTGTATTTCATAGTCAGAGACAACCTTGAAAATGTATGGATTCAGAATAATAGTATGGAGATTTCAGCCTAAACATTTCAGTTTTCTATTTCTCATTGGAAACTCAGAGTTTTCTGCAGAACCCCCCCCCCACACCCCACTTTCCAACCAGCTGTAACGTCTATGAATAAATAAGAGTCATCTGAGAGGAGACAGTGAGCAAGACTTGGACCTACATCAACATACCACCACATAGCTAAATGCTTAGTTCATTCCATTTGTGGTACACGAAAGAACCCCCATTTCTTCTATTTTTCCATTCTTCATCCTACTATAATGAGTACCAAGAGTGATATAAGTAGGAAGACTGTGTCACTGTTTCCTGTATGAATAAATATGGGAGATCCCTTAAAAGTGACTGATTTCTCACCTGGATAAATGTTATATTCACAGGAAAGACTTCTTCTACATGCTCGCTAAGACTCTATGAAGAGTTTAATAGTATTAGATTTGTATTCAGGAGACTAGTATTTCTTTAACCCAACCACAGAACTCAGTTTCTGGGAATCCATCTCAGAGTTTTTAATGATCTCCCCTCCCTCTAAACCCACCTTCCTCAACATAAACCATAAAATGGAAATTGGCCACAAAAGATGGTGCCACAGATCAGGATAGCAGGATCCGCTGACGTCTGCTGCAATGAAGGTGACTACCAGCTTATTATGGAGAACGAGGACACAAAGTGTTAGGGATGACACATTACCATCACTTAAGTCTAAGTAGGTCTCAAGAAAGCAGAAGGCACATCACTATTCTGCTAGAGAATGGTGCCAGTACTCTGTCACATTATTAAGTCAAAGTTGAAGGAAAACAGTGGGAATTAATCCGAGTCAGACAGCAACTTGAGTAAATCACCAAGGAAGAGCTCCTACAGCAGTAGCGGGTTATTGGGATTCCCTATTCTTTGGAAATAGGAATACATGTCAAGAATCCATGCTTACTGTATAAAACTACCTGAACAAATTACTTTGGAATCCATAGTGGAGGAAAAAAATTGCTTCTATATTTAAGTTGTCCCCAGAGTGGCGCTGCCACAGAACAGTAACTTGAATGTTTCTCAATGCTCCATTTATGTTTATTTTCCATGGTTTCTTTCCATGATATGGGTAATAACAAAATGAGGTAAAGAGGGAACTATTGCCCTTTAAAAGTCACTGATCCAAAGGAGAAAATTTGATGTAGAATTGTGAAAAAGATCAAGCGGTTTTGCTAAGACAGTGGCAGGCTGTGCCTTCAAAGAGTCAGCGTTTGGTATATAACTGTTTCAGTATAGCCAGGGATGTATTGTACCTTGTGTATTAAAAAATGAGTATTAATTAGAATTACACTGTACAAAAGGTATAAAAATAGTTGTTACACTATCTCTCATTACACAACTACAACAGTGCAGTTAACTGAATAATCTAATGTGCACAAATGGACAGATGTAGGCCCTCTAAAGAAAGTCAACGGGAATTAGATGCCTAACTCAGTTAGGTCTTATTTTAAAGACCCCAATGAGTCTATTTGCATTTTTAGGCGCCTAAATACTAGTGTGAATTTGGCCCAAACTTTAATTGGCACTTATCTGCCTGACACCAGTGAAACTGAAAATATTCGGTATACAGAATTTAACCATTTTACAGTACATGTATTGCCCTTTCACACATTTTTCACAATCCTGAGCTGAATATTATGGCTTCGGACCAAAACTCTTCCAGAGATCAGGCATCCAGGGTTTTCATAGAATCATAGAATCATAGAATATCAGAGTTGGAAGGGACCTCAAGAGGTCATCTAGTCCAACCCCCTGCTCAAAGCAGGACCAATTCCCAGCTAAATCATCCCAGCCAGGGCTTTGTCAAGCCGGGCCTTAAAAACCTCCAAGGAAGGAGACTCCACCACCTCCCTAGGTAACGCATTCCAGTGTTTCACCACCCTCCTAGTGAAATAGTTTTTCCTGATATCCAACCTGGACCTCCCCCACTGCAACTTGAGACCATTGCTCCTTGTTCTGTCATCTGCCACCACTGAGAACAGCCGAACTCCATCCTCTTTGGAACCCCCCTTCAGGTAGTTGAAGGCTGCTATCAAATCCCCCCTCATTCTTCTCTTCTGGAGACTAAACAATCCCAGTTCTCTCAGCCTCTCCTCATAAGTCATGTGCTCCAGACCCCTAATCATTTTAGTTGCCCTCCGCTGGACTCTTTCCAATTTTTCCACATCCTTCTTGTAGTGTGGGGACCAAAACTGGACACAGTATTCCAGATGAGGCCTCACCAATGTCGAATAAAGGGGAACGATCACGTTCCTCGATCTGCTGGCAATGCCCCTACTTATACAGCCCAAAATGCCGTTAGCCTTCTTGGCAACAAGAGCACACTGTTGACTCATATCCAGCTTCTCGTCCACTGTGACCCCTAGGTCCTTTTCAGCAGAACTGCTACCTAGCCATTCGGTCCCTAGTCTGTAGCAGTGCATGGGTTTTGTTTCAGACCACTAGCAAGAAAGAGGTTATTAGAGCTGGTTGGAAATTTTCCAACAGAATGTTTTACTGCCAGAAAATGTTAATTCGCTGAAATAAGAATGGTTTGTAGAAATGCAGTGATTTCAACTAATTTTCCAAGAAAACACTGGCAGTTTTGGAAAATTCCCTGCTAGGCAGGTTTCCATAGACCTGCCGGGTTTCCTGCCAGTTCACTTGTCTGGCTCCTTAGCAGACCATCTGGCAGACTGCCTTGAAGTCAGGATCAGAAAGCTTACAGGGTCAATGGCTCTAGGGCAGCTACCATGTGGACAGCTCTGGGGCTGGGAATTCCAGGCTCCATGCAATGGAGCTGGGATCCCTGCGTTTGGCTCCACAAAAACCCTGGAAACCATAAAGATCTCAGAGCTTCCAGGATCCTTGCTGCAAAGCCAGGAGCCATGAAGCCTAGTAAGCCATGGCTGAGCCAGAGGCCTTGTGCTCCCAGACAGAATTTTATTTAAAAGTTTTCTAATCTAAATGAAACATTCAATTATTTCAAAATGAAACTTTCAGAGTTTCCTTTCTGCAGGAAATGACCAAATTTCATTTTTTCATTGTAAAACAAAACAGTGTTTTCAAAAATGTTGGAATATCCCACAAAAGGGAAATTCTGGCTTTTGACAAGCTCTAATTCTCCTTGAAAGAGTTCTCTATACAATAGACATGTCTGTATAAATACCTAGAGAGTTAATAGTGAAAGCTCCATATAGAGAGTTAAAGAAGATAATTTAATTCATGCACATCAACATGGGTTTATGGAAAATGAATGCTGTCAAACTAACATGATTTAAAAAAAGGTTACAAATTTGATTGATAAAGGTAATAGTGTCGATGTAACTTAATCATCTGTAAGACATTTGACTTGCTACAGTATAACATTTTGTTTAAGCCACTAGAACAATACAAGATTAACATGGCACACATTCAATGGATTAAAAACTGGCTAATTGATAGATCTCAAAAAGTAATTTGAAGTGTGGAAGCATCACCAAATGGGTCTATTTCTAGTGGTTCTTGGCCACTATGTTATTTAACATTTTTATCAATGACCTGGAAGAGAACATAAAATCATCACTGATAAAGTTTGCAGATGACACAAAGTTTGGGGGAGTGGTAAATAATGAAGGAGACAGATCACAGACACGGAATGAACAGTAAAGCTTGATCAGTTAAGTGCCAGGAAACAATATGAATTTTAATATGGCTAAAAGTGAATACATATAGGAACAAAGATGGGAATCTCTAGTCTGGGAAGTAGTGGCTATGAAAAAAAGTTGGGGCTCTTGGTAGATAATCAGCAGAACATGGGTTCTCCAGTGCAAGGCTATGGCCAAAAGGGCTTATGTTGATTGAGCTCGAGTCTATTTAGCTTAACAAAAAGAAGATTAAGGGGTCACCTTATCATAGTCTACAAATACCTACATGGGGAACACATACTTAATAATGGGCTCTATCTTATAGACAAATGTATAACAAGATCCAAAGAGTGAAATTTGAAGCTAGACAAATTCAGACTGGAAATAAGTGAAGATAGTTAAGCATTGAAACAATTTACCAAGGATCATGTTGGAGTCTCCATGACAGGCGCTTTTTAAATCAAGACTGGATTTTTTTTTTTTTTAATATATGCGTCTAGTTCAAGAGGAATTATTTTGTGGAAGTTCTATGCCCCGTGTTATATGGCTAGATGATCACAATGGTCCCTTCTTGCCTTGGAATCTAAGCTTGCATATAAAAATATGTAGCATTGTTTGTAAATTAGTAGATTTGATGAAGTTGTTGTTATGCACTGCAAATAGCTTTTAGTATGGGTTCTGAATATGTAGATCTAAAACTTCCACCTCAACCTCTAAAACAGCATTTGCTTAGAACACCCTGAACATTTTTTTAAGATAGAGGATTGTTTCCAATAGTATTTACTTCTCCTTTGTTCCTTACAAAGGCAGATTTATCTTCTATTATCACACAACCAATGGCTCGGAGGGTGAATCATTGTCTCTATAAAACCCGGGGAAGTTCCAAACAGTGCTGCGCTGCCCATTCATCAGATATGGGAAGAATCAGCTATAATTTTAAGTGACAAGAACTTCAGGCAGTTTTCGCTGTTGACACAGAAGCAGCTCTAGAGCCGAATTTCCCAGTATTCATCCAAAGAGATTTTCAGAGTTTATGAATGCTACCATCCTATGCTGTTCTATCAGTGATATGACTGAGTGTATTTCCCATCTTCCTAATGTTTCTCAATATTCTTGGTGTTCTTGAAGTGTAGAGGTGCAGAGAGTAAGAAATTAGACCAACATATTACAGCTCACAGGAGACTAGATTATTAGGATCCACAGGTGGGAGCACAGGAGGCATCAAGATGCACCACTGCTCCAGGCCCCGGCAACAGCAGGAAAACGATTAAGTGAGATATACCCAAGTGGGTATCTCTTGGCAAGTGACCCGCACTGTGCAGAAGAAAGTGAAAAAAACCCAAGGTCACTGCCAGTCTCAGTCTCACATAGGGCAATCAGCTAGATCCTGACCAAGAACTAGCCAGTCAAATACCTGTGAAAGACAATGCTCGGTACCACCTCAGAGCCCTGAGCCTCCCAGTCCAATGTCCCATCTCCAGCAGTGCCCAACCCTGCTGCTTCAGAGGAATGTGATCAAGCCTACTCTCTGCCCAAAATACATTGGAGGGCAGGGGAACGCTTCCTGATCCCCTGCAGGTGGCCAGCTGAAATCCTGAGCTTTTAGGAGCATAAGACATACACCAGAAGGGAGCCCCTTCCATCACAAGCAACCCCATCACAAAATCAGACTAATAAATTTGTTTTAAAACTAAGTTGTTTGCCCACTCAATACCTACTGGGAGGCGGCTCCAGAACCTAACCCCTCTGATGGTTAGAAACCTTCTAATTTCAGCCTGAAATTGTTCATGGCTAGTTTATCTCCACTTGCTCTTGTGCCAGCATTGTATTTTAGCTTAAATGGCTCTTCACCCTCCCTGGTATTTACCTCTCTGGTTTATTTATAGAGAGCAATCAGATCCCCTTTCAGCCTTCTTTTTGCTAGACTAAACAAGCCAAGCACTTCCAATCTCCTCTCATAAGATAGGCCCTCTGTTCTCTTGATCATCTTAGTAGCACCTCTTTGAACCTATTCCAGTTCAAATGCATTTTTCTTTAAAAGGGGTGAATAGAATTACATACACAGTATTCCAAATCACGTCTTACCAGTGCCTTGTACAATGGCAGTAATTCTTCACTCTCTCTTCTGGAAATGCTTTACCTGATGTGATCCTAGGATGTGTTTGCCTGTTTCACAGCCTCATCATATCGGCAGCTCATAGTCATCCTGCAATGGACCCCCTCACTGTGACTGAATGCACCCCTGTATTCAAACCCTACACACTATTGTAATAATATTTGTACAAAATATGCATTGTGAGGCATCGATTAACTCACTGGTCAGTAGTATCATGGTGAAATGTATGTAGCGATATTGTGTGTAAAGTTAAGAAATTCCCCCTGTATAACGTTAAAGGAACATGTTCAAACTCATGAAGCACCAGTTAAGCCATAACTGGTGAAGCATGTCTTAAAGGGATATGCGGTTACTTCAATTTTCATATAAAGCCATCAACAGAGCCCTCAGACAGTGAGAGAGAAAAGAAAGGGCAGGTGATGATACAGCCCCTCGCTAGTCTACATAACACCCCAGAATGTCACACTCACACAGCTCTTTCTCCTCCTCCTGTCGCTTCCAACTGATGAGCCCCCATCTTGTAGCAGCAATTCTTATTAGACCTTAAGTGCCTGACTATATAGAATTTCATCCCATTTCTGTCATACCAGTCTTGGATGGTATTTATCCAGACAATACCCCTCTGAGGTAGGGAATTATCCCCGTTTTACAGGTTAGGAACTGAGGCACAGAAAGACTAAGAGACTTGCTGATGGTCTCACAGGAAGGGTATGACAGAGCTGAGTTCTGAAGTCAGGTATCCTGAGACTCAAGCTAGTGCTCTAACTACTGGGCCATCCTTCCTCTCCTAGCTCTACCATAAAACCCCTACATAGTCATGGGCATTATGGACCAGGTCAGGGAGCCCCTTCTCTGCACTTACTCAGAAGTACTTACTCAAAAGACTAGCTCTGTTGACTTTACTCTGTGAGTAAATGATCATCAATGTGAGTAAGGGCTCCACAGTCTAGCCTTTGATCTCTGTGGTCCTGATTCAAGAACCTGGTCTCAAGTATGGGCATATCCCCCAGAGATTCTCTTGAGTTCCCAGAATTTTCTGCATATTGCAACTGAGACATAGAAAGTCCTGTACCTAATTAGGTTCCTCTTCATTCTCTGGTGCATTCGCTTCCTTTAAACTTTATAGCACATTAGCTTATCCATTATAGCATATAGCTCCTATTCATGCCACAGCATAGATCGGTCTCCTAAATATCACAGTTTACAATTAAATTATTTTCTGCAATTGGGCCTACTAGGATCTTCTCATGTAGCATATGAGAGAAACATCTATTTCATCCACATCACAGCCATTCATATTCCTGACTATATTGTAAATTATAAGGTTCCTTGTCTTAGAGATTGCCCCAGAGATGTTTCAGCATAATCCTCACTGATTCCCACTATCAGACCATGACAGTGTTCCCTACCCAAGGTGTATAAATGTTGATCAGCTAAAATAAAAGAATACTAATGGCTGACTTAAATCCACAAGAGCAAAGACATTTAAAGTCAAGGCTGGAAGTTTTCCATAAATGTATTCACCCACGTAAGCTTTCCTATTGCAGCACTGCAGATTTCAATGCAGTTTTCAGTGGTGATTGCGATGAGTTAAAGATAGAAAACGAGCTTTAGCTCTCCATTTCCATGCTTTTGTGAGTTTCATTAGAGCCTTATTTTACCATAATGTAACCTTGTCATTTAATTTTGTTTCCCCTTTTACGGTAATGGTTTTTACAATAGAGATCCTACAATGTGATTAGAGATCTCCCTTAGAGTCAATCTGATTTCAGTGAAAGTTAACTGAGAAACCTTACCTAAGCAGTAAGAATGCTATTCTATTTGTTTTTCACAGTTACCCTTTTTGCATCGTGAGATCAAAGGTCCTGTACTGACAACACTTACACTGAGTAGCACATACTCAGGCAATCCCATTGGTGGCCCAGATAGGCATACTCAGCTTAACAAATGCTATATGGGTGAGGGTTGCAGGATCTGGCCCAAAAATATGTTATCTTTGGCCGCCTTTCACAAATCGTAATTACCACCATTGTTTAAAGTGATCACAAGGGTTGGTCAGAGAACCAGGGATAAAAGGGTGTTGGCCCTGTGCAGAGCTCTGTTGCAGGTAAATCCTGCTGAGGGATGGTGGGTTTGTTAGTTCTCACTGCTCTCTGTAAAATCTACAGTAGATAAAACACAAAACCAGACATATTTTGAGTATTGGAAATGTAGGGTTATCTTGCTATGGGCAAAAGGGTCTAATTTTCATTGCAACCTGACAAATAGATGCCCTGAGAGAGCTTAAGTGAGTGTATTTCTGAACCAAGATCTTCACATCATTTGCCATTCCAAATTTTATCTGACAAAAAGCAAGTGGATTTGTCAAGGGTTCCAGGGCCGCCCAGAGGATTCAGAGGGTCTGGGGTCTTCGGTGGCAGGGGGTCCCTGCCGCTGAATTGCCACCGAAGACCTGGCACTTCGGCGGTGAGTCCTGGGGCAGAAGGATCCCCCACTGCGGGTCTTCAGGGCATTTTGGCGGCGGGTCCCGGAGCAGAAGGACCCCCCGCCACTGAACTGCCGCCGAAGACCTGGAGCAGAAGAAGCTCCGGGGGCCCGGGCCCCGTGAGAGTTTTCCAGGGCCCCTGGAGCGAGTGAAGGACCCCACTCCAGGGGCCCTGAAAAACTCTTCATCCCTGTCTACACTATTGCAACAACTTTGGGCCTATTGAAGAAAATGGAAAGACTTCCATAGACTTCAGTGGACTTTTGATCAGGTCCTTTGGTTACAATGAGATACGTGAAGACAGCATGGCATCTTTGACATCCTTATCAAGCAAGAGCTTGGGGAGTGGAGGATCAGAAGCATGGGTAATTTGGGATCTGAAAGTCTTCCTCCTGTGTATTCTCAGCCTCTGCATGATCTGAATCTCATGACCCCTTTCACGCATTGCTTCCTCCTATTAGGGAGAAGATGCAGCAGACCAACATTACCCCAGGACTGCATCTGTTTTAGCACTTTATCTCCTGTGTCTTTGGCTTGAGAATCATCTAGCATGACCATTAATGTCCTCTCAATGTCAATACCAGGAATAACTGCTATTAACATTGTTTGTAGAGCTGGTTGGAAAATGGGGAGGAAGGTTGGCTGTGGCGGGATATTTCAACTTTTCCTAAAAAAAATGCTGGAAAATTTTCAGTCAGACTGAGTTGTGTGCTTCTTGAAGTGTAGAGGTGCAGAGAGTAAGAAGGAAGAGGTCAAGAGCTCATCATGCTGGTGGATTACCACAATGAGAAAAAATTGGTTTTGCTTTAAAAAGTAAGAGGATTGGCTGCTGTCTTTGATAGCTCTGGCATACGGGAAGAGAAAGAGGAAATGCAGCAGCATCCACGACCGCTATTGTTGTATGTGTTGAACATTTATTTATTACGATTTTTTGTTTTATACAAGCCTCAACTCACATTGAGGTCCATTGTGCTAGGTGCGTTACAGAAATGTAGGAGGACAGAGTCCCTGTTAAACAGCATAGTCACTGTTTTTCATGTACAAAAATCAAGCCAAGATAATTGATTACCTGCAGGTATTTAAAAGTTAGTTTTTCAACACACGGGATTAAATCGCGGTCTGACTGAATTCAATGGCAAAGCACACATTGACTTCACTGAGGCCAGAACTTAATTCAGGTGTTGTATTTGTGTGTAAAACAAATAATAAATATGAATACATTTACAACAGGAGGTTTGTACTTAATATTACTCCATAATTACTGTGTGGGTACAGATCAAGTATTAAAGAGGTCAATTTGGTAATAATCGCTCTAGATAAGAATGCAAAACACTTTTATCCCTATTTTCACATACTTCCAACATTCCCAAAGAGTTACCTTTTCTGATGAATTTCTCTGTGCTTAGTCTCTATGTAAAGGCGACATTTTTGGAAAGTTTGAACAAAATCCCTTTGGCTCTGTTTTGGAGCCATGAGAGGACGTGACAAAATATGTTCGGGTGCTCATTAAAAGGACTGCTTTTTACTGGTGAACAACGTAACATTACACTGTTCCTCATGATTACACAAATTAAAACACAGCAATATCATGGAGTGGTCAAGATGAAGGATACTGTGGTCAGATTTCAGAGCTAAGAAGAAACTGACTTGGTGAATATTTAGGAGATGAAATTAGATGGAAGTGGTGATGGAAAGAACCACAGTAGTGCCTAGATGTGTGAATTAAAAATGATAGTTGCCAAGGTATAGTTCACATGTTAATCAAATCTTATAAAGCTGGTAGCACAATAACAAAACAGAGAGAATTATTAATAAAAAAAAATGAAGCTAACATATATGATCCAAGACATAATTAGGCAAAAATATTTTGGAATGGCAATGATGACCATAAAATTTGAAAAGACACTGGAAAGGAAAATGTCTATGAAACTAAAACCACATCCTTTAAATGACATTATAGATTAATTCAGAAGCGATTGCAGATCCCTATATCTGTCTAACCACCAGGTGATGAACTGTGTCATAAACATAAATCTAGGTGGATTATGTCTTTGAAAGTATACTTTTGCTAATCACCACATCCACGCAGGAGAGGGTTCCCTGTCTGGGAATATTAACATCAATATGCAGTGCTGGAGAGTTAAAAAGTGCATAGGTACCAGCGAACCTGGGAATGCATTACCCTTGTGATCACAGGGATTTGGGTCTAAGGGATTTGATGGCTTGGTCAAATTAGACAAGATTACACTGGATACTGAACAATGCAGATGGGCAAATGTATTCAAGAATGTCTCATCTGTATTATCACCAATTCTTTCCCTGTACATGGTTACAAACATTTTTGCCTTATGAAGGTTCTACACTCCATTTACTAGACAATACCTATAATCTAAGAGCCCATCTCTGCCACCATTACACGTTGAGCAGAACCATTCTCCAAATTTAGTCATCCTGGGCCAGATTGGGCCCTGGCCCTAATTAGCCCCGGAGGGGCATAATAGGGGAGTAAGAAATGACCCCTTTTGTACAGTGCATATTAGGGTGCTTGAATTGCAACTCAAGGGAGCACAGCCATTGCCCCAGAGATCCTCCTCACAGTAAAATGTGGTCAGAGAGTGGGCAGAGGGAGGGGTTGGGATTAGATGGAGCCATGTGTCCCAATGTCGTTGGCTGGATGCAAGGGGATAGTATTCTATTCTTTCCTCCTCCTGGTGCAACAAGGGAGCCTCTGGTACAAAGAGGCTGGATCTCCCCATCATAAAGCCACCCTAGCCAGCCCCTACCTCTCCACCATAGGCTCCAGCATATGGGACATTTTTTCCTTTCTAGGGGAGGCAAAACTGTCTAGGACAGTGCTTCTCAAAGTTGGGCCGCTGTTTGTGTAGGGAAAGCCCCTGGCGGTCCAGGCCGGTTTGTTTACCTGCCGTGTCCGCAGATTTGGCCAATCGCGGCTCCCACTGGCCGCGGTACGCTGCTCCAGGCTAATGGGGCTGTTGGAAGGGCGGCCAGCAGCCCCCATTGGCCTGGAGCAGTGAACCGCGGCCAGTGGGAGCTGCGATTGGCCAAACCTGTGGACGTGGCAGGTAAACAAACCGGCCCGGACCGCCAGGGGCTTTCCCTACACAAGCGGCGGCCCAACTTTGAGAAGCACTGGTCTAGGACACTGTTGCAGTCCAGCAGTCTGACAGGCCACTAGGGCCATAGCCAGCCAGGCATAGTTTAAAGCAACCCTGAAGCTGCTCTATATTCAGGGCCGGCTCTGGCTTTTTTGCTGCCCCAGGCAAAAAAGCCTCCCGCCGCCCCCCCGTCCCCCGGCGGGAAGCGCAGCAGGGGAGGGCGCCGAGCCCGGCCGCGGGCCCGCTCTCCCCGGCCGGCTGGAGCGCTGGGGGGAGGGCGGCGAGCCCAGCCGGGGCCCTGCTCTCCCCGACCGGCTGGAGTGCCGGGAGGAGGGCGGTGAGCCCACCACGGCTCCGCTCTCCCCGGCTGCCGGAGCAACAGGAGGAGGGCGGCGAGCCCAGCCGGGGCCCCGCTCTCCCCGGGAGAGCGCCGCCCCCCTCTAGGTGCCGCCCCAAGCACATTCTTGGAGGGCTGGTGCCTGGAGCCGGCCCTGTCTATATTGCATTGGCGCAAGGACTGCTGAACTGCAATTGGCTGTCTACTGTCATCTGATACTAGAGGACGTAGTAATAGAACTCCATTGCTCAACATTGGACAGTCAATTGCTCCTGGGGCGGTCTCTCTAGGGGTGTCAGATTTCTCCTAACTGGTCCCCCTCTATTCATCTGCAATTAACCCAGTCCATCAACTTGACCTAATGAGTCAATCAGCACAAACTCCAGGGTTGCAGTCTTCCTTTGTTTCCCTATCAGTTTCTTAGAGGCAGCAGATGTGGGGTTGTTGCCCCTATGCTATCCCAAGGCTTTCTACCTCTTCCTCTCTCTGTGTTCTCCTTCTTTTATAGCTGGGCTTGTTTTCCTTACTGGTCACAACTTAGGGTGCATACCTCCATGACTAGCAGTTTATCAGTGCTGCGGTGTGGTCAGACAGAGCTTGTAATCAGTGATGACGTTGCTCTCCCTTTTGCCTATGCTCAGTATGGGGATTGTAAGCCACATTACAATTACCCTTGGGTTGATTCAAATATTTCATATACGTTTCTATCCTAATTTTGAGGGTCCCATCCAAGAACATTGACTTTCCACATGTGAGGTAAAATACTTGTGCCTTTTGTCTGGAAGATGAAATGTGTAATATACCAGAACCCTGTTTGGAATTTCTTAATACTATCCAAAATTCAGGATTGCCTTTTCAAAGCACAATTTTATGTGAATTTTTAACATACGTTTTTGCAACCTCCTCCATTTTATTGTCTGACTGTATGGGGTAATGAACACGCAGAGTACAAAGACTCAGCAGATAATTTTGTATTTAATCACGAATCTATTCATGTAGTACAACTTCTTATCCAATCATAAATTTAGAACTAATCAGAACTATGTCTGTCACTATGTAATTAGATTGCTTAGTTGTCAAATAATAAAAATCCATTATCCTTATACAAACCACTGGTTTCCAAGGCAATTCTGGCTCTGAAGAGCTGGTACTTAAATAAGTGTAATTTACTTTTAATGTTAGTTTAGAGAAAACTAAAGTCGAGACCGGAGGATGTCAGAGAGGTAAGAACAGAAAAACGACGCAAACCAAAAATCAAGTGATACAATTGTTTTTACATTGTCTCAGTCGTGAGCTGGACCAAAGACACAAAGAGATGTATTATATATATATATATATATATATATATATATATATATATATATATATATAAGGGAGTCTGCTAAGTTTGGATCTTAGAAGGAACACCATAAAACATTAGTCTGGACTCTCATGTTATAGAGGTCCTAGCCAATGCCTATTAATGTCAATGGATAGATTCCAATAGATATTTTCCCTCGCTTTCGCCAAGCCCATGGGAAAGCCTTTGAATCCTAGAATGACAAAAAGAAATAAAAACCCTTACATGAAAAAGAAATGAGAAGAATGACCTTGCAATGGGAATTACTGAGTGACTGCACTATTTGCTTTCAGAGAGGAGGTGGATGAACAGAAACAACTTGTTTATTCTTCTAGGACCTGATCCAAAGCCCACTGAAATCATTGGTTTCAGTGGGCTTCAGGTCAGGCCCTTTTAGAGGCAGGTGAATAGAAGAATCATTCAGGCCCCACTGCTGTCCGTGGAAGCAGACCCCAAGCACAGGTAGAGCCCTACTGACTTTCTATTTGCAGGCTTCTCCATTCATTTGGTTGGGGGTTTGCTCTTAGTTGTTTGAATACATTTATCTGGATGTGCTTGGGAGTGATCAGGTGCACAGCCTAAAAGGAGCAGCCAGGTGCACAAGACGACTGAGGCACCCAGAGCAGGTAACTCAGGGAGCAGTGTATCTCTATGAAGCACCATCTTTTTGAAGTCCTTGTCCTGGTAGTTCCGCAGGGCTGCTCCTTCAAGCACAGTCTAGCCAGCTGTTTATTTTGCCAGTCACGCACGCATCGTAAAATTATTCTATTCAGACTCTGCATGGGGATTCCCCAAGTATCATAGGTATCATGCAGAACATAACGATTACCAGACTGGAAAGGACTAGATACATCCAGCCCAGTTGTCTGTCTTTGATAATGTCTGAAACCAAATGGTTTAGAAGAGTGTGAGAAACCCCAGTGATGTACTGCATGGTGCAATACTCTTCCTTAAAGACAATTTTTTCCTGACCCCAACTGGTGACCATCACCCTATGCCCAGAAGTACGAAGACTGGTAGCTCTTATTTTGATCGTAGCTAATGTTACTGCTGATGCTATTCTTATACGCATGTCTAATCATTAAAAAAAACTCATTAAGTCATATGCCACAGTAATGTCCTGCAGTAGATTAATTACAAGCTGCAAGAGTGGGAAAGTATTTCCTTCCATCCGTTTTAAAAGTGATGTGCCGTCTTGTCATTGAGCTAGGGAAAAGGAGGGAGTGGAACACCCAGCTAGCCTTCTCTATACCATTCACTTACCTCTGTTCATTTCTTGTTACCTTTTGTCATTCCGAACTAAATAACCTCAGTCATTTTACATTACTTTTGTATAGATTCTTCACAGTCCACTATCTCCAATGCTTGAAATCAGTTTTGTTGCTCACTGACTGAACCTCTCTTTCTCTGCTGCTTTCCCTCACCCCCACCCCGAGAGAAAGATGATCAGAACTGAATTCATTATTCAGATGGGAGGGTATCCCAGCTACTTGCATAACAGCATTATATCATTTATATTAATGTTCCTCTTTAACCTTCTTCATACGGCCTAGGACCCTTTCTGCATTCTTGGATCACTGATACACACTGAGAAGTTGTCTTAATTGTTTGCAGCGATTCTATGGAAAACCATAGATTATTCTGTCTCAAACTGTTATGCCACCGCTGCACCTCTAGTTTAGTTTGTCCTGACCATTCCCAGTTCAGGCAGCTGAAAGCCAGATGAGGCTACAGATAGGAGAGCAGAGAAAACATGTGGTTATTATGGAACGGTGGAACTGATGTGGGCTTTCAAGTGTAAAATCCATTTGCTTGATTGCTTTAACATGCTCTTCTTTCCTGTAAGTGAGATAATAGGTAGGCAATATTCCATTAGGGAGTTAAGCATGTGGTGAATCTTTCTGCTTGTGCATATTGGCTACTCCAACATGGAAAAGGAGTGGAATTCAGCACATACCAAGACTAGGCAATTTCCTCTTATCCTGGTCACCCATCGTGGAAAGAAGAATTTAGGGAAAGATTGAAGGAATTAGATTGGTTGCCCAATGGCATGCGGACAATACCTAGCAGCTTTACAGAAGCTTATGTCTAATGCAATAATTACCTGGTCTTTGTTGCTCAGGCTAGTTGGGAAGAGGGAGACAACAAACACCTCCAAAGCCTCCACACACAACCACCAGCAGCTCTTAATGTGGCTTCAAAAGAAAATAAACAAGGATATTCCTTTCTTGGGAACAATTGTGCTAAAGCATCCCACTAGCACTTGCTGCGGGCTTTTTTGACCTAACAAAGCGTGCCTATCACTGTCAAGATGTGGGGACTGAAGTTGCAGACTTCCAAGCTTTGGATTCATGGATTCATCTGACATGGACAGATCAAGAAAGCTTTTGGTTTGCCTAGGAATAAGAGGTCACTGAAGGTGATGAGAAGAAAATGAGGAGAACCCAGGTCACTGTCTGCCAGGAACAGGTAATTCCCTAGTTATTGGACATTTATTTAATCATTTAAATGGGTGGTAAATAGCTGAATACATTCACCAACTAGCATTAAGTGAGGAGAGTGTGTGATCTACTTTATATTGTCTAACAAGCACGCATATGACTTCTCCCATGCTGCCCCTTGCACATGAAGGAACTCCCTGTAAACATCCAAAAAGCCATACCATTGTCCTCCTTCAGATCCCTCCTTAAAACTCTTCTTTGCCACGATGCCTTCAAAACAAGTCTTGACAGCCATTAGGCAGCTAGCGTGCCGAGACAACTGCCTATCATGCTGACCAATATGGTTTCATCCTTTCCTTGTATTCCCCTGTCTGTCCCCCATTGTTGTCTCATCTTACACTTAGATTGTAAGTTCTTTGGAGCAGAGACCATCATTTTTGTTCCGTGTTTGTACAGCGCCTAGCACAATGGGGTCCTGGTTCATGACTGGGATCCTTGGTGCTGCAGCAATACAGATAAATAAATAAATAATTGTGCGACTTACTTCTTTACACAGACTGATTTGTTATACGCCTGGCACAAATACAAATGTTCAAACAAAATCAATAGCCAGATAACATGGCCAGAGAGTCAACAGTTCCCCTCACTACACGTCGCTACATCCCTTGTCGGGTAACAGAATCCCCAGCCATTGACAATAAACCGCCTACTAGCTAAAAAGGTCAGCAAACTTAGGCCCTGGTAACTCACAAGGAGAAAAAATTCCGAGCCAAGGGCATCATCCTGTACCAAGCATGTCTTGCTATCTGATCTTGGAGTGCAGTGCTGAGGCAGATAGCCCTGCTGTGGTTAATTTCCACATTCTCACCTTTACTGTATGTAAAGGAATATCCTAAGGGTAGGGTTAAACTGCAAATAAAATCCTCCAGCTCTGAGTCTCACAGCCCGGATCAATAGACTTGGGAAGATGGGATTAAAAGTAGCGGTGTAGTGGTATTGGCTCGGGCTGGAACCTGGGCTCTGAAATCCAGCAAGCGGGAAGTGACTCAGAGCCTAGGCTCCAGCCCGAGCCAATATGTCTCCTCTGCTACTTTTAGCCCTGCAACCTGGCCCCCGATGAGCCCGAGTCAATCGATTCAGTCTCTCAGACTCAGCCCTGCAGATCTTCTACTGCAGTGTAGACATGCCCTAAGAGTGCAGAAGGAGACAGAGCTATCCTGAGTGTATTCACATGCTTTCTGAAGCCAAGGGCATGACATTTCTTCTGAATTTCTGAAAAAGGCTATACACCAAAATCCAGAGACTGAAAGACTTAACAGACCCCTCAGGGACCCTGATAGCACAAAAGTTAAGCTTTACTTTGAAATATATCATGTGCCCATTGCCTAATGGAATAGACAGTCCAGGAGTAAAAACATCTTATATACATAAAATGAGCAGAGACTGCCAGCAGAAAATTGAAACCACAAACAGCTGTTAGTGTATGGTATTGATTCAGCTTCTCAAGGAAAGTGCAATTACTTTTTCCTCAGCCATTTCACATAATTTAAAAGCAAAAGTCTACTACTTATGTGATATACGAGTTATTTTAGGGTACATGATCATTTCTCAGCCATCTCATTAGTCAATCCAAAGGTGTAATATTTACATGTGTCCATGTCATAATATGCTACAAAGTGATGGTGTTCATGTGACAAACTGAAGAGCCACATGAGAAGTTATATTTATCATGCACCAACATACGTGCTCTCTGCTCACTAGTCCGATTCTCTACTGCTTCAAATAGCCATTATCTTTTCAAATACCCTGACAGACAAATGTTTCATTCTTTCAGCCCAAATTGTGGTAATTTCCCCTGAGTTATATTGATCTGAGGTGCAGGATGGGCTAATAATCAGATTCACAGGGTAGCTTGTATTACTAGATATGAAGGTCATGAAATTTAGCAGACAGCTACAGCTGTGCAAAATTCTTAACTGGAAGAGGTAAGGCATATCTTTGCCTCTAGCCAGATGTTGACTACACAGGGGAATCATGACCTGCCAATTCTGCTTAGATAACAGCCTTTACTGGTTTCTATTATCTGCAGGTGGATTAAGGTTGTTAACCAAAAAAACCCACCATTATGATTTGAAAGTGGCTGATGGTTTCAAGCAAGTACTGTCCTGTATAGCTCCAAAAGGATTATTTCAGAATGGCTAAAGGGTTAATGAGACAATGTTTCTTTACACTGATTTCATGAAATGGTTTATTGATTTTATTTAACTGCAGATCAGATCACTAAATTAGCAGCATGCAGACTAGAAATGATTGTAAGTGATCAATCAGTACAAAATGAGGTTAAGATTATTAGGAGGAGACTGGAAGGGCAGATAAATAGATCAATAGACAGAAATAAAGATAGACTGATTCGCAATTGAGACTTAGCCAAGAAAAGTAGGTCAACCTTCTCTCTTCTTCTTAATTACATACCCACTGGCTTTGCTCTGTTGGGGCTCGAAATTTGGAAGCCTATTTCTACACAGTGTAATATCCACCCTCCCCCTCCCCGATCTGGCTGATCATGTCAAATCTTAACACAGAACAATTAGTGAAAACTAGGCACACTAAGAGTTTGAGCCATCAAATTACATAATCAAAGTCAGTGCTTGGTGGTACCTTTTAGTAACTCCCCCAAAACTCCCCCAAAAACTGAAATATAGAGCTCATCTATATTAGAAAAGTTGTACTAGTTTACTATATTTACTATAGACCACAAAGTTGGTGCATACCCCTAATGTAGATGCAATTAAACAGGCTTAACCCTCATTTGAGCTAGACTGATTTAAGTGAGGGCTATCCCAATTTAAGCATGTCTACATTAGGGGAATGCATGGTTAAGGTAAGTCAACTGTAAATTGATTTAGTGAAGCTTTTCTAATGTAGATTAGCCCCAAATTAAAAACAAATCAAAATGCCACTTTCACTTTCCCTGCCCCATTTTAGGGTTTATTACCTTTAGCTTGTCACAATATTGAATGGAGTATTGCATAACTGATAGTGAAAATCCGTTCTTTATTAAGAAGGCTTGTCTTGGCTAGATTCAGAAAAGCTTTCTTACAGGTTCGTTGCTTTAGCCAGGAATAGATTTGATTCATTTCAGAACGACACTAATAATCACCAGGTAGCATAGATTTCTATGTGAACTAGGGCAAGTCATTTCACCTCAGTCTTTCAGTTATCTCATCGGCAAATGGGGATGTTGATACTTAGCCTCTTTTGTAAAATGCGTTGAGGCAGCACTTCATCTGCAAATCTAACAGCTAGGTGTCAGGATTATTTCATTTCCTATTCATCCTACTGAAATGTTACCCTTGAGTGCTGGCTGCTAAAATGTTATCAATCATGTTATAAGTACATCAGCTTGTTTAATTTAGTGAAAGCTCTCCATTTTACCCCTTACTGCCAAAATTAAAGCCTGCCTCATGCATCCTGATGATGCTGAATCCAGGAGGATACTACACATCCTTGTGGAGTAAAGCCCATCTGACTCACACATTTCATGTTCAGTGAATACCAAAACTCTGCTGTATAACACTGGGTATAACGTTTGCCTGGGGTGTCTAGAACGCAAGGTCACGGTGTTACTCCCCTGCTCCAGCAAGAGAGAGATTTGTGGGTGGGTGCTAAACTGTGCGTCAGTTCCCCGATACTCACAGTCAGCCACCCAAACAATCTGCTCCAAAACTCTGCCAGCCTTTACTTTGCAGGTAACACTGGGTGCCCCCCCAGCTCCTGAGTCCCCTCAGAACTCATCACTAGACATTCTTAGAAATTACCAGATTCTCTATCTCCAAATACAGAAAAGCCCACAAAAGCTTATGTTCTAATAAACTTGTTAGTCTCTAAGGTGCCACAAGTACTCCTGTTCTTTTTGCAGATACAGACTAACACGGCTGCTACTCTGAAACCAAATACAGAGTGTACCCACCTGCTTGTCTGATTCAATTAAGAATTCACAATTTGCTTAATATTACAAATAATACTGCTTAATATTATAAGTATGTTTTTATATTGGGGGGGGCTCTCTCTTTTTGGCATCTCTATCATCCTCTTTGAACTCCCCAGGAACGCCATTGTTTACTGTCTCATGCTCACTACTCAGATTAGAAACAGGTAAAGCCCAGCAAGTCTTAACATAATGACTTTCTCCCCTTGATGCTAATACATAACTCACATCTGCATTAACGGGTGTTTTATGCAGAGGTGTTGAGGGGAAGTACACCCTCAGGGAGTTCGAAGAGGCTCTAAAACTCGGTGTTCAAAGTTCTCCTTTCCTTACCTAAGAGACTGAAAAGTAAAACAAAACGCATCGAACAAAAACTGGATGGAGTTCAGGATGCACTACCCACTTCACTTACACAAGTCCCCCGGCTCCTGTTTACTGAGTGTTGTCCAATTCTATCTTCTCTGAAAAATACACCGCTCCATACAATACGTCATATTTTCAATACCAAAGTGAAATGAGAAATCTGACTGACACAGGACACTTCTAAGCAAAGACTCAAAGTCATAATGTTTCTATACATTTTTATTAGTGTCTGAATATTTCACTGCTCCCCCCAAGATATAGCATTTTAAACCGCAGAAAGAAGATATCCCTGAAAGTAGCTTTACTCTAAAGCACCGCAATTATATTTTACAAAGAGTAGAAAATACATGACACAGAAGAGAGATTTTTTTTTCTTGGTTTTGAGCCAAAGCTGTTTCGGGGGAGGGGAGGAGGGGAAGGGAAATAAATGTGTGGAAGTTCGCCTAAAACTAAAAAGTCATGTTTTGAAAAAAATCAAATCAATTTTTATGCTGCATGAATTTAAATAGTATTATCAATGCCACTGGGTGGCTGAGCCTGTCTCTCGTTTGAAGGGAGAGTTATCTCACTAGTAGCAGAAATACACATGTACTGACTGTTTTTCTAATAGATATTTACCTCAGTTATTCAGGGTTTGATTGCAGCTTTTTCACAAGCCTTGTGTTTGGGATAGGCTGTAGCTGGGCCGTCCCAAGAGTATAAACGCGAAAGAACTGCACCCCTGAGAGGCACAACCGCCTCCTGGCCCTTGCTTTGGTGGAGGACGGTAAGACGTTGCTCTGGCTTCTTACTCTCCATTAAATCCCTGTCTGAGTGTGCTGTCTAAGTGGAGTCTTGTCCTCAGAGTGGTTTCAGTGACAAAGAAGTTGACTGATGTCATTGTGGGGAAACAGGAACACAAACTTAAAAGTGCCCGGGCAAACGGCAAAGACTGACAGACTCAGTTGGGAAAGGAGGAGAAAGTACTACAATTAATAGATTGTTTGGGGGTTTGATGAGGCTACCTGGCTCAGCAAGTGACATATAGGAAATCCAGATGAGAGGCAGTGTGCTTTAATGGATAGGGTACGGGACAGGCAGTTAGGAAACTTGGATATTTTTCCTGCTTCTGCCACTGAGAGAAGCAATTCTTTTCAGTCTTCTCTACCTGTATTTAGTCTACCTTTTGCTTGTGTATTTAGATTGTATTGATAACAGGGAAGCACAGTGAGGACCTGCGTTCAGTTAGGGCATCCAGGTGTCTACCGTAATGCCTATAAGTTTAGAGAGCATGGCTCCTTTAAACCCCGGTCCTGAGACAGAGGAAGTGCTGATGGGTCCAGGGGTGTGGAGCGAGGGAGAGGAACAAGATGTGTGTGTCTGTAGCTCCATACAAGAGGGCTACAGCGAGCAGGCCCTCACATAGCAAAGCAGCCGAGAACCAGCCCGAAGCCTGGGAGGGACAGAGCGGCCGACCGGGGACACCACAGGACAGGAGCCAGGAGGAATTCCCCGAGAAGGACAAACTGGAGCTAGCTCAGTATCTCTGCCTCCCAGAGCTGTATGGGGCCATGAAAACCGGGGTTTGTGACCTTGCATTGGGAATAAGGGGGGAGGCTATAGCTAGCTAATTGGGGAGGTTGTCACTCTGTGTGGGTTTGCAGAGAGCAGCAGAAGAGGGCACTGGAAGAGGGGTTTGTTGGGGAAAGTTTACAGGTGCCAAAGACGACCAGGAACACCCAAGACTCACTGCCGGACTGGAGCTCTACCCAGGATACATAAACTCGGAGTGTAGATGCATTGCTAGTGTCTGCCCTAAAGATTGTGGTCCCACTGAACCTGTGGGGCCTGATGTTGGATGTAACTCTGTTTTACCGCTGCCTCTATTTTCCTGCCTGTTGTTTTTCTCCATTCATCCCTCTGTAAATAAATATTTCCCTTTCCTATACTCATTGTGCTATTCCTGTGCATGTGTTTACTCCAAAGGGTGTGGGGGTTCCCCCGAGATGGAAGGGGGTTTCCCTGCTGCATTCCTGCGCACGCCTTTTCTCAGCCAGACCTGCCTACAAAGCAGTCTCCATCTTGGCCATGAAGGCGCTACAGTTACATGCCAATGACAGAATTGGGTGTTATTTGGTTTTGTGAAAGTAGAGGAACAGAATGAAGTGCCTCTTGTACTGGATACATTGTTGGAGAGGACGTACATTGTGCCAACAGCTGTTGGATACAGGGAAATAACAATGGTTAGAATAGCAGGGGGAGACATCAGCAGGAAGGATTACACAGTCAGATCTCTATAGACAGACTTGGACATGGACTTGTCAGTTCACCTGTCTGTATTAAGAACATGTAACATAACATGAAATTATTGATTCACTATCTCCATCTTCCAAAATAAATCGAAGCTATACAAGCTGAGATTTTGAAAATGACGACAAACTGTACTGAGGAAAAATTGTGTTCACCAATGTGAACAATGTGCAATGATTTTGAGATAGGGACCCAATCCATGAGGTACATCCCTACAGCAGTCTGTTTGGAAATGAGTACGCACAGCACCTCACGGGATTGGGCCTCATGAAAGTACACGGATTGCCTGTCTATGGGCACTAGGATTGTGATTAGTAATAATTTCATCATACTGTGTAAAAAACCCAAACCTCATGTTGGGCTGATTCTACTAATGTCTGAGCAAGAACTTAACAATAACTACTAGAAGGCTAATCCAAACCTCAGTGACACCCCTGGAAAGACTCCAATTGACTTCAGAGGGAAATCAGATGCTATTTATCATGTGGTTGCTTGCCACAGTATATAATCTAAATTGCATTTGGGTTCATTTCTAAAGTGAGAAACTTTAAATCTATTCAGTAAGAGACTAGAAATAGTACACATATATGTTAAAAAAAGTGCAAATGTTCAAAATTTTCAAAAAAGCTGTTCCCCAAAGCTAGGCTCCTAAATCCATATTTAGGCAGTGGTGGGATATGGAAGAGCTTGGTAATGAATATTAATCTGAATCTTAAAATGTGATTTCTGGGTTGGATGTCTGAAATGCTGTGTTAGACTGTCGGAAGGGAGAAGACAGTTTTAACACTTTCCCCGCAGGTAGATACAGTCCGAAAAGACCAGAGGTTGCAAGTTATTGATGCTGAATGGGTCTAAATGCTGAACAATGCTCCTAGATGGCCTGGCTAGACAAACCAGGTGAGGCAGGAGGAAGACCCTGTAATAAAGACCATTGAACAATATTGTAATGATCCTAGACATACAGAAGGGAAGGTAGTGGCTTCCAGAAAATGCAGATTCTCTGAAAAAGCAGGGAACAGACTGGGGGCACAGTCTCTGACAAACAAACCGATCGAGCTGGTTCTGAAGAGCTCCTTGGCTTCCTAAAAGAAAGTTACAACTGTGACTTACCAGGAAAGCCTACCTAGCTTAGCTTGTAGTGAAGAATGACATTAGATGAGACTAAATGTGTGTAGGCTGTTGTTCTAAAAATCTCTTTTTTCCTAATGCTTTGCTAAATTTAAAAAAAAATGCTTTATTTTAAGAAGGTTGTTGGTCACTGCATGACTGGTCCTGAATTTCTGAAGGGAAGAAACACAGAGCCCAGTAGGACCTGCAGGTATAAATAGGATAACGTAGCCATACTCTGTTCTAAGAGTGGAGGAATCATGGGTACCACCCTTAGACAGCAAAGGGGTCAGAGGCTCAAGACCTTTTGATAAAGTCATTTTCATAATTCCAAAACGAAAGTTCAGAAATTTTGTTTTGCAGGGAAACTTTGAAATTTCCAATTTTGGACTAAAGAAAAATAAATCAGAAATGTTAGACATTCCCCCATAATGGAATTTCTGAGTTGCATCAAGCTCCAGTACACACACATCATGACACCCTTCCCCAGAGTTTACAATCCAAACAGGGAAGTCAGACAAATGAATTATTATCATCCCTAATATAAATAAGGGGATCTGAGTCACAAAAGGATTAAGTGATTTCTGAAGGTCACAAAGGAATCTCCGGCAGAATCAAAGAATATCTCCTGGCTCCCAGCTCAGTGCCTTAGCCATAAGGCCATCGTCTCTCTCTCTCTCTCTCTCACACACACACACACACAACACCACTTTTGAAAAATCTTAGTCAATATCAGCATAAGTAGCAAAGCCCTAGAAAACAATTCTCAGCATTCAGTCATGTTAGTCTCTCTCAAAAAGAAAGAAAAGAAAAAAGTTTAAACACAAAACAGAGAAATATGTCATGAGAAGCAACTAACTGTCTACATGTTTGTTTCCCAAAGACAAGCGGGGGGAAAATTGCGAAATGGAACCAAAAGTGTATTTGATTCCTTACATGAGGTAAGTGAGCCAATATGATGAAGTTATATTGTCATTTTTAGGTGACTACTTGCGCATAAATAAAGGACCCATACACATGATGATCATCATCGTTCTGCTGATGGATTACAGAGCCAACAAGGACTTCAAAACACTCTCTTCTAGCTGTGAATAGATATGGGCAGAATTTTCAGTGCAAGGCAGGTATGGCCTTTCTGAGTTTGCTTTGTACTTCTCTCAGCATTCAACCTCTTGTCTAGATGATTTGTAGTCTGCTCACTCACTTGGCTGAAACATGAGAGAATTCTAAACATGGGCTAAGACAAACGGTGACTGCAAGGATATTTTCCAACAGCGAGCAATTTCTTTCCATGTGGCCTAAAGGGTACTAAGTCCTAAAAGAAAAAAGATCTTAAAATAGCGGAACTAAAAGGTCACAATACTTAACAGGCATATTATGTTCCTCAATATGTTTGGAAGTTTTTATGTGTTTAATTTACTGTTTAATTTAAAGGGTTTTTTTTTTTTCCAAGTGTGTCCCCAGGAAACAGTTTATCACTTCAAACTTTCCCTGACCATAAAAAAGTTACAAGAGACACTAATATCACGGCTAAACTTGCCATTAAGAGAGCGATATTAATGGAGTGATTAATTTCCTAAATGAATGACAGATAAAAGTCCTATCTGCCTCAAGCTAGGTTATTCTAGGAAGATGGAACAGTTGTAATGGTAATTGGAAAACAAATATATCGAAATGCTCGAGAGAAAAAAAAAATTTACTACCTTCAACCAAAAGGCTCTTCGAATCTAACAGAAGATGTCATTTTACACGGCACGTGATAATGAAACAAAAGTTACACAAAGTTTGCCAAAGCAGTAAACACGGGTGAAGCAAGCACAAAGCCAATGCATTTGAAATGCAGCAGGGTTGCTGTCCTTCTCTGGGCAATGTCCTAAATAAATGGTAACATTTGGCACTTACAGAGCACCTTTAACTGAAGATTGAGCACAAAGTGCTTTACAAAAGGTAAGGGAAGCATAATTCTTCCCATGTTACACTTGAAGAGAAAGTGAGGCACAGAGGCACATGTGGTGAGTGATTCACCTCAGTCACATCATAAGCCAATGGGAGAGCCAGGATCAGCAGTCTGGTCTCTGGAGTCACAGTTCTCATTCCTAGTTTCAGAGTAGCAGCCGTGTTAGTCTGTATCCGCAAAAAGAACAGGAGTACTTGTGGCACCTTAGAGACTAACACATTTATTTGAGCATAAGCTTTCGTGGGCTACAGCCCACTTCATCGGATGCATAGAATGGAACACACAGAAGATATTTATACATACAGAGAACATGAAAAGGTGGGAGTAGCCATACCAACTGTAAGAGGCCAATCAGTTGAGATGAGCTATCATCAGCAGGAGAGAGAAAAAAAACCCTTTGAAGTGATAATTGAGATGACCCATAGAAGTTGTGAGGCTATTTTAACATATTTTAACATGAGGAAATAGATTCAACTCACCACTAGACACCATTCTCCTTGACAGTTGGTATCTTCCTCTACTGGTGATCCAGGGCCCACTCCAAAATCCACTGACGTCAACATGAATCTGTCCATTGATTTCAATGGGCTTTATAGCAGCCACATTCAGTTCCTACTCTGTTTTCTTTCCTGGCAACCTAACCTGAATTTCTTCACCATACTCTTCACTTCAAATCCTAGTTGTTAGCTTCATCCTCCCTCCTCTGTTTAGTTTGCACTCCTCAACACTGACATTCCAGTTTTGAATGATCAGCCTACCCCAGTTTCTGCTGATCGTAATCCCCACCTCTTTAATAGAAGGCCCAGTTTTTCTTGCTTCCCAAGTGTGTACTCTGCACTATTGCTTACTTGGGACCGTGCCCTAAAGATACAGGCTGGAATTTCCAAAGGGGCCTAAAGATGTTAGTTAGGAGCCCAAATCCTATTGAATTTCAGAGGTGTGTTGAAAACTATTTCAAAATTAGGAGCCATCACTTTAATTTGTAAGGGGTTTCCTTGTCCAGCTTGCTGGCAGGGGGCACTGTAGGGAAGGTCATGATCAGAGTCAGTGTATAGAGAGCCATCCCACAGAAAGGTGGGGTGATTTGTGTCTCTCTGTTTTAGGGAGCAGTCTTCTTTGTCTCCCTCTGTTTTGGATTCTTGTTCAGAATTCTAAGAAGCAAAACAATGTTGTGATATGTTGCAAAATTACTGCAAGGGAGTATGTTATGTTTTTATCAAACTTCTGAGTTCATGCCATGAACATAAGAGGAACCTGAAAAATCTCAGTCACAATGCTATCCATTACTGTTAATGGATAAAGTGTTTGAGAGGAGAAGATATTATTAAGGTATATAGACAGAGTAAATAGACAGTGCTTGACAACTACAAAGGCTATTCACCGTTTGTTCCAAGTAGAACATTCCTATAATACAAGATAATTGGATAAACCCCAACAACTAAACATACTGTTTCTTCTTTCCTCAAGTTTGGGCTCTGGCTTTCTGAGATTTCCTACTGACATCATTCCAAGGGCATGATAAAGTAGAACCATTTTTTGAGAATGGCACCAGAACTGATTCAGAAAGTAAATAAAGTATTCTAGTGCACGGCTGAAAGGAAACAGTTATTAGTAAGTGGAGATGAAATGAGAACAATGGTTTGATTGAGCCGTCTGTGTGGAAAAGGCCATATAACAAGGCTTTCATCAATACCACAATAAGTGTTTCATTTTTCTCAGCTATTGCCATCTGTGGTCTTGTTGCACATTTCACTAACATCCATCTCTGCAAAACTGTAGTTCCTATAGGTGCACACTGTAAGCAAACAAAATGAAGATCCAAACTTCCCTCTGGCACATTGTTGCAGAGCCTTCAGTGGGGAAATCTGTTCCTTTTAAAAGAAAAGCATTTTCTGTGTGCTGGCCAGAAAAGCCCCTGCCTGCCTCTTGGCAAAGTAGTAAGAGATACATCTCAATAGCCCAATGTTACGCTTTAAGAAATCTTTTGAGAACTTAGTCTCTGTGTTTACTACTTTCACTATCAATGGTTACAGCAACTTCTTTTTTGTTCAGAAGCTTGAATCTGGGAACAGAGCAGAGGAACAGGGAGGAATCTGATCTGTCAAATTAAAAGCTTTCTGCCTTTTACAAAAACATAAAACACAAACCCCCATTTCCCTATCAAGAGCTGTGTTTGGGAACTAACGCCACAGATCTCAGATCTGAACTGGTCTTTGATTGTGATAGAGATGTATTGAATCAGGCCCTCTCCAGGGTAAAAGACTGCGATCAGCAATTGCCCCCAAAGCACTTTTCACCAATTACAACTCTAGGAGTTCATGTGTATGGCCTTATTTGCTAGTGTAAGGTACATCACATTTATATGAATGTACATCAACATGCACTGTACAAAATGCCAGAGAGCCATACAGTATTACAGATTGTCAAAGGTTGTGCCTGAAGGTGGCCCCCTTGTGGTGAAGGCAGGTGTCTCACTTACCTGGTACAGTACATTGTTCCCCAGGTGACTGCAGGTATAAGCCCTCCAGTTGTACCTCTTAGAAAGTCCACCTCCTTCTAGAAGGGGGGAAGGGGTATAAAACAGTCCCTCAAGGTGCCAGGCTGCCTCCCTCATGCAAAAGAGGAGAAGTAGTTTTCAGATGCCACAGAAAGTCTAAGCTCCGGTCTGCCTGCATGGCTAAAGGCCAAGAAGCTTTCCCTGGGGATTTCAACAAAAGATACAAACACACCCATCTTCTTTCCCACAGGACTTGAGGGGGAGAGCTCTCCAGATGGCCACCAGAAAGCAGTCAATTACCCCAGTCTGGCAGCTCTTAAGCTCTAAGTCTGCTTGTCTTAGAGCATCACCGCAGAGCTGAGGGCCTGCCCCCAGGCTTGGCAAGCCACACAGGTGAGGTGGGTTGGGGCTGATTGGGATGACAGATGTTCTTTAACCCCCTTTTTTGATTGGTGGGTGGGAACGGTTATCTGTCCCACTACACAGATACAATCCGCATAACGCCAAGGGTAGATGCTTGTGTAATTTGTCCTCACCCACATGGGAGAAATACCCAATATGCGCAGGCAAAATTGTATTTGCACTTGGTCATTTAGGCATCTAGCCAGCCACATGTGCACACACAACCTCACAGCCACATTCACATAGGGAATTTTTCACTCAGAATTTAATACACAACTGATTGGGAATCTTGCTCTGAAATCAAGCCTTATAAATATTAAATCTATGTAGTAAAAAAAATGAATCAGTCTGCTCTACAATCACAGAACTGTCTGTTCCAATATCTGGCATGGTACCAAATGCCTTCCTTTTAACATTGTAATCCAGGCCCGTTCAATGCAGCAGGAGGAAATGTAGACTAGACCATTGGAGACAGACCAAAATAAGTTGTCACATTGTGGCCTGGATCCTATAAGTCCTCGCACAATAGGCACTGCAGCAGTGTGTGCAGAACGGTTGTCCTTCATGGTTAAGTGTCCGTGCATTCAAGGGTGCGTGTACAATACAGCACTAGATGTGGCCCTCTGCCTTGGAAGTAGAAAATCTCAGACTTCTGAGTGTGTTTGTTCCCGTTTGACAAATGCACGGGTGAAATAGGTGCAGGTCATAAGCTGCAGTGTGATCCTCATCGAGTGATGAAATACCTCTTTGATGAAGGATAACTTTCTCTCATGCAGGAGCAAGCTATAACTAAAGTCTCTGCACTCCCTGGTATGTCCCCTTAGGTGCAAACTACCTTAGAGAGTGTGGAGGGAGAGGCCATGCTGTCTCCTGAGGTAGGTGTGCTAGGAGTTGCAGGAGCCATTGTGCCTCCTGGAGTTCCCTCTGGGGCAATGAGGTTCTGCTCCGTACCCACTGTGGGCATGGGCCTGTGCCTTGCTCTCAGGATTAGCCCATGTGACAGTTCTCAGGGTACTTGTGAGCAATCCTGCCTCTCATGTGAGGGAGACCTGCCTGTGGTAACTGAGTGTCAGCTCCCTAACACCCACCTGCCTGCCACTCGCTCAAGCACCAGCCCTGTCTTTGCCTTGCAGGTTAACAATAGGTGCACCTCAGCCCCCAAGTCCCCTTGAAATGTTCCTCTGTGATATGTAGTTCCTGATGCTGGCAACTCACAGAAATCCCAGATCTTCTGCTCCCAAAGGGGCACAGAGGACAAACGATTTCCTGGTGACTAACTTTTACTCCAAAGCCATGATGCATAATTTTGAATATAGTTACATTATTCCTTAAATATTACCCACATACAAACCTCACAATGATTATGATTATTGATAAGTTACAAGCTTTCAGCAGAGATCTCACATGCTATCCATTATGTCTCAATACCATGAAAGTGGTTCGATTAGGCACAGTAAGTTTGTTTGGTCTGAGACAGGAGTTGCTTGTAAAGACCAGTGAACCATTTGCACCAGTGGGCTTCTGTGTCACAGTCTCATACATGCCAGGCCATGCACCATTCAAGATTAAGCTTTCTATGGAACAGAGGGAAACAACAGAGAAAAGGACTGACAAGAAAAATGGAGAATAAGGCAGGAATGAGAAAAAACTAATTCTGAAGTCTCCAGTTTAGATCATATTACCCACTGCTCTAATCACTCATCTATCGGATAGAGATTTAAGTGTGGCGGCTATTTTATCTCCAAGGCCATAAATCATCCTTTGAATGCTGCAGCCATTTTTAATTGCAAATAGCAGTGCTGGATGCAGTATTGCCAAGTCTCCCAATTTTAATCACAAGTCTTGTGATATTTGTTGTTTTTTTCTTAAAGCACCATGGAGACAAGTGATTATGTGAGAATCTCAGCTTTCATTTTCAAAAAAGAATCTCTAATCCTCATGGTTGCCAAGAAAAGTTTGCCAATGTGACCCTGGAGTGCTCCAAATGCTCAAAAAACAGAAAGCAAATAAAACATGTTTAAAAAATTATTCTTTTAAAAAGATCTCAAGATTTTGTGGAGGCCCATCTCATGATTTTGGAATGCTTCAGACTGGCAAAAAGCTATGTGGAAGTCATGCAAAGAACTCAAAGTTAGGCCACAAAAATGGTCCTGGCCCTGAAAAACACGACTTATGATCTGAGGCTTACGGAGCTCAGCTTTTTCGGTTTATCAAAGAGAAGATTAAAAGGTGACTTGGCCACTATGTGTTGGTACTGCCACACGGAAAAGAGATCTGTGAACTGGCGCTTCTGAATCTTGCTGACAAACGTATAACAAAATCCAGCGATTGAAAGTTGAAATTAGACAAACTCAGCCTTGAAGTAAGATGCAATTTCCTAGCAGGGTGGGTGATTAAACATTGGAACCACCTATCAGGGGAGGTAGTGGACTCACCATCACTTGGAGTCTAAAACAAGATTAGCTATCTTTCTAAAACAGTGGATTCTCAAACTAGGGCCGCTGCTTGATCAGGGAAAGCCCCTGGCGGGCCGGGCCGGTTTGTTTACCTGCCGCATCCACAGGTTCGGCCGATCGCAGCTCCTATTGGCCACAGTTCGCTGCTCCAGGCCAATGGGGGCTGCAGGAATGGCGGCCAGCACATCCCTCGGCCTGCGCCGCTTCATTGAATTAGTCTCAAAGCAGCATGTCTGCAAGAACTTGGGGTTTTCTTGACAAATTTTGATTTATTACAGCACACTGTATACAAGACTTTTCAAAGACTGAAAGATGTCTTGTGCTTGGGAAAGAAAAGTTAACACCCCCCCCCCACACACACACAGTTTGGCACGAGGTAGGTATTTATTATTACATTTATTCTATTCTATTAGCTCCAGTACCAATGAGAGAGGGGGCAACAGAAATTTTCTGTGAAGTAAAATTGTACAACCCGGGTGCTGCCAGCTCTGTAATAAAGAAAATAATAATAATAATAATTAATAATCACATAAATATAAGTCCGCTCCTCTGCATTCATACTATAGGGTGCCCATTAATAAATCCAGGGAAAGAAAAGACAACTGGAAAACTCAAACAACTAAAAGCAACGAGGGATGGATAAATCAGCAGAAGTGCTATTAGAGCCATCTGCAATCCTTTCTCTCTTCCATTCAGACTTTCGATTTTTTTTTTAATTAATAACACTCTGTTTTCTGACTATAGTCAGAAAGCCCCGAATGGAAAAGATCTATAAAACTTAATACAAAATGGTAATCTTTCTATAGGTTTTTTGAACCACACTATGAAATTAAATAGAGGATTATATCCCTCATATAGAATTCTATAGGGTAATTCAATTCACCTACAGAAAGGAGGTCATGCGGTATTCATTTCTGTAGGTTATTAGAATGACTTCTCTACAGACCTCGCTGCCCATTACTAAATCCTTCATGAAAGATCATTTCAATACCCGAATCACAGCCCCTTTACCCACTACTCCCTTGGTGGATCTAATACATTCCTGAGATGAAAGCAAGCCTGGCACAGGGATTGAGGGGAAGAATGGCACAAACCTGAATGGCACAAACCAGGGCTGCTTGTACCCCAGTGTAGATTAGGGAGTGCACCCCTCTACCCAATACCTCAGAAGGCTTGTGGTGGCTGGGAAATAGCCAGACCCCTCTCCAGCACCTGAGAACATCCTCTGGGGTGTGGCTTCTGCTGGGAAAGCACATATTCCACCTGGTGGGTGGGCTTCTAGTCTGGGATCATTGTTCCATGAGGGAGCCTAGCAGATGTTTTGTGGTCCCTTTACACCCTTTTTGTGGTGCACCACAGAGGCTGTGGGACAGCATTGAATTGGACACATCCAATTGTATGTCCTTGGTTGCCCGCGTTGCCAAAATTTTAATGGCTCCAGGACTTGTCTAATGCCATCTTCAAACAAACCCAATAATGGGATCTCCAGTATTATTATGTAGGCTGTCCCCTTCATTTTCATGAGGACGGGGGGAACAGAGAGATGAGAGTGACACTTTTCTTCTGGTGTGGCTTCTGAAGGCACAAACAATGAATTAGATGTTGGGCAACTGATGTAGCCACTTTATCATGACAGCATTGTCCAGAGACATCAAGCGCATCCATCTACCATCAAGATGACAGGGAGCAGTCTATAACCAGATGGCATGTTTTTTTCTTGAGGTCCACAGGGCAGTGCTGAGAGCTCAAGAAGCCCCAACACTAAAGAAGTAAGTTAAACCACCCACATCATATTGTAACAAAGAAGGATCTTCTGGTTCATCCAGTTTTTCTGAAGCCATGTGAGAGCTGAACCAGAGAGACTAGAGGATGTAGATCTGAGTTGCCTATCCACCAAAAAAAAATGTGCCGCGGATCCAAAATGTAGTCCTGCACCACTGGCTACGACTGTTACTTAGAAAGGTTGTATCTAAAGTACTGTCTGAGGCTCAACTATTTCAGAAAAGGGGTGTCTTGATTTTAGCCGGCATTTCGGATGCGGCTGTGAGATGAAATTGTGGAGTAAGCGGTCTTGATAGTTGGCTGTGTGCAGTAATGCGACTGCCCCCGCTCCCCATGCCTAGTTGCTGCTGCAGAGTCACTGTATCTGCTGGAAACTTGGAGCAGTAATTCTAATTGCTAGGCTACCCTACCAGTCTAGCTGGTTACCACAGTTTTAGTACAATCGGGCTCACAACTGCGATGGAGCTGCTAAGATTAGTTGCTGGAGAGGGGCATGACAGGGTTTTTTATATTACTTTCTTTCTAACCTAATTTTTACCTCTTTCAAATTCTCCAGTGATGTTAATGAAGCTTGTCATTGGCTCATAAGCATGGCACATCTCACCAGACAAGTTTTCCAAAGTGAATTTATAATATAATATTCATGCATTCATAATTCAATGTTCACATATTTCAACATCATTTTGAGAGAGGTTGTACCCTAAAAGCAGCCAGAGCGTTAGATCTGTGCTTTTGGCTGGAGGTTGAAAGAAGACATCTTTGTGGGTAGGTGAAGAGACCCTTCTTTAATTGTTCCCATCAAGGCCTGGTGAACTATATTTGTTTATGTTCAAAGGGCATTACCCAAAACCCATTATGGCCATGGGAATCCATCCATTGATTTCAATGGGCTTTGGATCAGGTATACACAGCCAGAACTTGCCCTTTTCTACACACGAGTGTCAATCGCAGTCACATTCATGACTACTGAGTCCACGGAGACCTAGGGAGACCCCTGGTGGTAACACTAGGCAATAAAGGCTATATTTAATTCAGGGATCGGCAACCGTTGGCACGTGGCTTGCCAGGGTAAGCACCCTGGCGGGCCGGGCAGGTTTGTTTACATGCCGCATCCACAGTCGGCCAATCCTGGCTCCCACTGGCCGCGGTTCGCCGCTCCAGGCCAATGGTGGTGGCGGGAAGCGGCAGCCAGCACATCCTTCGGCCCACGCCGCTTCCCGCCACCCCCATTGGCCTGGAGTCGCAAACCGCGGCCAGTGGAATTCGTGATCGGCCGAACCTGCGGATGCGACAGGTAAACAAACCAGCCTGGCCTGCCACGGTGTTTATCCTGGCAAGCTGCATGCCAAAGGTTGCCGATCCCTGATTTAATTAGTCAGAGCTAACTTAGGACTTGTTTTCACTACCATGCTAAATTGGCAGCGCTGCATCAATGCAGCGGTGCCAATTTTGTATGTCTGGTGAAGACACACTATGGTGACGGGAGAGCGGTCTCCCGATGTAATTACTCCACCTAAACAAAAGGCAGAAGCTATGTTGGCGGGAGATCATCTCCCACTGACATAGCGGGGTGTAGACACCACTTTAAGTCAATGTAAGTTACGTTCCTCAAGAGGGTGGTTTCTTCACACCTTTACATGACGTAACTCACATCGACTTAAGCGATAGTATAGACAAGCTTTTAGAAACAAAATACTATCTACGTTCAGCAACTAGAATAAGGAATTTCCTTTATATTCATTACAGCTGAGCTCTGTCTCTTCTCTATTTCAGGCACACTTCAGTGCCCAGCAGCAAATACATGTTGAGCAGCGAGAGCATGACTTTATTCAAGACCTTCTGAGGGGCCACTCCAGAAAAGGAACTATGGTCTGAATATTTATACAGGTGAGCTCCATGATACAGCAATGGGCCTTATCTACATTCTAGGAGTGGATTATTCATACACCCAGCAGGAATAAGCGACGTAGGAGACTGTGGCTGTCAGAATATGGAAGCACAGTAACAAGGTCTTTGCAGTGCACATTAGAGATGGTTGGGAATTTTTTGACAAAACTTGTCGCAAATGAAACTTTTGCGGGGGAAAGGGTTGGTTTCAATGGATTGTGCTACTGAAAACATTTGTAAGGAAAGTTTTTAAGCTGCTGAAATGTTTTGTGTCAACATTTTCCAAAAAACAAATTCAGTTTTCCTATTCAAAGCAACTTTATGTTTCAAAAGGCAAGCTAACTAAAGTAAAATGTCTTTTAAAAAAGGTTGAAATCTAAATTTTGGATTGGTCCAAATCATTTTTTTTTTCAGTTCACTAAAGTTTGAGATTTCACCTTTTCTTCCTGCATCAGGATTTTTTGTTGTTTTGAAATCCCAATTTTTTTTTTCTGTGGGACAGTAACCGTTTCCCTCCCAGATCTAGCAGGTACGTGTCTGTTTTAGGCTACCATTTGGCCCTGTCCCAAAACTTAGCCCAATACACATGAATTACAAATCTCCCTTGAACCAGGAATGAAAGTACGAAATAAATAGTCCATGTGACTGAAACTGATTTCCGTTTTCACCTAGGATAACCATAGGTTTATTGAATTTGCTGACTATTGGGGCTTTTTGCCAAGGCATACGGTTATTTTCTTTTGTCATGGAGCATACAGGCCTGCACATACAGCATATAATAAAATGAATTAGTGCTATATAAGAGCTAGGTATTAATAATGGTAATAAATACTGGCACAGAATGATGAGAACCAGATTATGGGCTGGATAGTGTTTACTTTGCTGTTTGCCTTCCTATGAACTATGGTCCAGAATTCTGGTAACCTTCAAACACCTCTTTCCAAAACTGCATTGAATTTTAGATTGGCTCAATGCAAGCTACACTTGGGTGCCCAAATGAATTGCCTTTGAATCAGTTCTTAGTTCTCTGACAGGGCTGATGGTTGCAGAAAAGAAGATAAGACACCATAAATAAACTGAAAGGAAGTGAAAGATATGCTGCCACAAAATTTGATGCCATTATATTTGAAATGTGAAACCTCAAAAGGGAAAACTACTGAAGCAGCCAAGTGGAAGAAAAAGGAGTGTTCTGAAAAATTAGATCAGCAAGAAGTTGTAAGTGTATAAACAAACTCAAGAGTTACCAAAAAGGAGGAAAAGAAGGCTGGCCAGTCATATCTCTGCCCTGCTGAATTAAGACCTGGAGAGTTTTGTGACTTGTAATAAACATACAGTTTAAGAATAAATGGACACAAATCAGACGTCAAGAATTATAACATTCAATAACCAGTCGGAGAACACTTCAACCTCCCTGGTCACTCGATTACAGACCTAAAAGTCCCAATACTCCAACAAAAAAACTTCAAAAACGGACTCCAATGAGAAACTGCAGTATTGGAATTAATTTGCAAACCGGACACTATTAAAATTAGGCTTGAATAAATATTGGGAGTGGATGGGTCATTACACAAAGTAAAACCTATTTCCCCATGCTTTTTTCCCCCTACTGTTACTCACACCTTCTTGTCAACTGTTGGAAATTGGCTATCCTGATTATCACTACAAAAGTTTGTTTTTTCTCCTGCTGACAATAGCCCATCTTAACCGATTACTCTCGTTATAGTTAGAATGGCAACTCCCATTTTTTCATGCCCTGAGTATGTATATTTTCCTACTGTATTTTCCACTGCATGCATCCGATGAAGTGGGTTTTAGTCCACGAAAGTTTATGCATTAGAGACCTAACAAATACATTTGTTAGGTCTCTAAGGTACCACAAGTACTCCTTGTTCTGTTTTTTTATTTTCTGCGTTACTTTGAAGGTCCGATCACTGTCTTGGGCAAACCCTTTTAAATTATGGTTTTGGAATTACTATTTTACGTGAAAGGGAATAAACCTTTGCACTCACAACAGATCTAACTAAGAGAAATGAACCAAGAAATAGACTAAGCAGGAAGAAGTATCCTCTTTAAGACCACCAGATATAATGTGGACAAAGCACATGGTAATAATCAGAATACAAAATCTTAATCATAACATTTGTTTTCAGAAGGGTTATTCTGGGGCAATCCATTTGCCCAACAAAATTAACAAAATGCATTACATTGGGCAACGCTAAGAGCACATATGCAATTAATTTTTGCATATTCTGATTTTTAGAGCTTAAATGTGAAAACAAAGTACTGATATTTACACACAAGAGACAAACCCCCAAATCCATCATCTGTTGTTGTTTTAGATCAGTCCTCAATCAGGCAAAATCCCCACAGATTTCCATGATCACTTTGCCAGAGTATCAGCTTCAAGTTCTAACATATAGGGGAGGTTGGAACTTTTACATTTACACTACAGAGCTTATTTATTTTCCCCATGCCATTTTTACATTTTATCCATAGTCTGTCAGTAAAGAAAATTATCACAAAAAGCTTAAGTGAAAAATGTAGCAAATTTCCATGGGAGGCCTTGCTTTTTGAACAAAAGTTGTTTGCTCTTGAGACTGATGTAGTCAGGTTCTTTTCCAAGCAGCTAATATAGTCAGACAAATCACTGATTGTTTAGGCAAGGACAAACATAAGGTGTACTCTAGTAAGGACTGTAGGACAAGGCTCCATATGGAAGACAGAAGAGAGGGAGGTCCTCTCATCGAGCAGGAACTGGTTAAAAGTTATGAAACAAAGGGTAGGAATAAATGGTCAGTTTTCACAGTGGAATGACATAAATAGCAAGGTACTGTACTGAATCCAATGCTGTTCAAGATATTCATAACTGATCTGGAAAAAGAGGTAAATGGTGAGGTGGCAAAGTTTGCAGACAATACAAAACTACTCAGGATAGTTAAGTCCAAAGCAGATTGTGAAGAGTTACAAAGGGATCTCACAAAACAGTGACTGGGCAAGAAAATGGCAGATGAAATTCAGTGTTAGTAAATGCAAAGTAATGCACATTGGAAAACATAATCCCAACTATACATACAAAATGATGGTCTAAATTAGCTACCACAGAACCTCAGAGTTACAAATACAGAGTTACGAACTGACAAGTCAGCCACACGCCTCATTTGGAACTGGAAGTACACAATCAGGCAGCAGCAGAGGACACACACACACAAATACAGGACTGGGTTAAATGTAAACTACTAAAAATAAAAGGAAAGCAGCATTTTTCTTCTGCATAGTAAAGTTTCAAAGCTGTAATAAGTCAAAGAACTTTTGTAAACTTTTGAAAGAACCACCATAACGTTTTGTTCAGAGTTACGAACAACCTCCATTCCCGAGGTGTTTGTAACAGAGAAGGGCATTTAGGGGTATGGAACAGCTTCAATATGAGGAGAGATTTAAAAGACAAGGCCTGCTCTACTTGGAAAAGAGATGACTGCGGGGAGATACGATTGAGGTCTATAAAATCATGAATGGTATGGAGAAAGTGCTTAGGGAAGTGTTATTTACCCCTTCATATAACACACAAACCAGGGGTCACCCAATTCATCGGCAGCAGGTTTAAAACTAACATAACGAAGTATTTCTTCACACAATGCATAGTCAACCTGTGGAAATTGTTGCCAGGGATGCTGTCAAGATCAAAAGTGTAACTGAAAAAAGAATTAGATAAGTTCATGGAGGATAGGCCTCCATCAATGGCTATTAGCTAAAATGGTCAGGGATGCAACCCCATGCCCTCGGTGTCCTTAAGCCTCTGACTGCATGAAGCTGGGACTGGATAATAAGGGATGGTTCACTCAATGAATTGCCCTGTTTTGTTCAATCCCTCTAAAGCATCTGGCACCAGCCACTTTTAGAAGACAGGATACTGGGCTAGATGGACCATTGCCGTGAACCAGTATGACTGTTTTTATGTTAAAAATATTTAAACATAACTTTTGGCTTTGGAATCTAAGAGATACCTGAACTCAGATGGGAGTGGGTGGTCAGACCTCCCTAATGGGGAAAAAGACCAGATTTATGTAACAGCCTGGATGAATTGTCTGCAGGGATAGAATTTGGGAACTCTAGATCTAAAAGCATGAGACACTTCTGACTGAACCAAAGAATTAGGTCTACTAGCTCACAGGAAATAACAGATTCCTATACAGTTATGTGATCCTGCCAGTAAAGGAGGACTAAGTTACTAAGACACACTTAGCCAGTGTTTTTACATTTTCAAGGCTCGTAAATCCTCCCAAGTTATGAGGGTCTGCTTAGTTTTGTTTTCTTGACAGGTGGAAAACAATGGAGGCAGGCACCTAGGGAGCTGATACTAATGACATGGATTTGTATTTAGATCTGAAAACCGGTGTCCCCAAATCTGAAACAAACATCCTGCTTGCAAACCACAGTATAAGCGTTATAACGTGGTTGGGAGAAGTTATGACTTTATATGTATGGGGGCAGATGGGAGAGGGAAGGTAGATGAGGAAGAAAGGGGAGATTTAAATTTTAAACTATCTATCTGGTATGATTCAAGGGACTGGGAAACAGGGTGGTGGTGGGGGAGGAGGTTTAGATAACAATTAATTCAGGCATTTATCACATTTCAAACTGGTATCTTGTGCATACGAACTGAAACGTTGACTAATTCTCCTCTACAGTCAGAGAGCTTGAGCACCTAGTCTCATTCCACTCCCCTGGCTGAGTCACTTATCAGAATCTTTACCTCACCCTATGAACAGGAGGGAGATTGATTTGCCAATAATTTAGACAGACTCAGAAGTGCCGGTATCCTTTTTTCAGGGTATATCTCCAAAAGGCCATTGTGTACTCACAGATTATTGAGCCGGGGCAAGAGAAACTTCTTCCTTTATCCTTAATTCTTAATGGTATTTTTTTTTCTAGCATTGAAATGATAGTGTTCTTCATTAAGCTTTCCTTACCATAGTGACCCTGGAAACATAACATCAGCTGTATTATTCACTCCTTACTGAGAGCTCCAGTTGGTGTAATAAAACCCTTCACCAATAGTTATGAGCAGGATATTCTATAATGGCTGCAGCCATTCTTCTGTGATTTTTTTTCTCCTTTTCTCATTAGCCTTCAGACTAATGTTCCTGACTGTCAGCCTATGGAAGCAAGACGGGCGGGGGGGAGGAATGTATAAAAGAACACAGACAAAAGTGCAACCCAATGTTATAAGGTCACTGTGGTAGCTTGTGATGGGGAGAAATGACATTTCAGCCCAGGCAATATAGGCAGTGACTGCGCTCTGTGCAGTAGGTAACATTGGTGAGATGACAGAAAGAAAGACACACAAGGGGAGAGATGCAGCTTGAAGAACTTGTCAGTGTCACACCAGATTTATGTATCCCCTCCCTTTTTAAGGAACTTAATGATCTCATTAAGAGTTATATATTTAGTTTGGCAAGTGATCTGATACTGAAGTGCTTGGGATGATACCATAAAATCATTGTAGGGAAAATAATATCCTCTAAAAATTGTAAATACAAAGTAATATTACACAGGGAAGCACCACAATTTTATCAGAGGAAGGCCACCATTATCGAGGTAAAACACAGCTTTGCAAAAAGATTATTTAAAAGCAGTAAGACTTGGGGAAGTTAAATCTCTGATGTATGGTAAAGATGACTTAGTATCATGTCCTAATACAGATCTGTAAACTACCTGTGACTAGAGCTGATCCAATAATTGATTTTTTGGTTCCATAATCAAATTGAACAAATCCAAAAAATATTTTATTTTGAGTTGACTTGAAATTGATTTTTTGGGGGGGTTTCTCCCAAACAAAAAAATTTCTTTTGGATCTAACCAATGTTCTGGGTCAACCCAAATTAAAACATGTTTTATCCTTTGGAAATATTCCTAGATTTGTTTCTAAAAATGAAACATTGTTCCGAACAAAAAAGCAAATGTTCCATTTTGAAAATGTCGACCTAAATTTTCAAAAATAGTCTCAGTTGATCTAAACTGAATTTTTCAGAAAATAAACTATTTGTTGGAAAAATTTCACCAGGCGCTATCAGGGAGAGAAGTCGGAGATGAAGTCAGGATTAGAATGTTTCATATACAGTAATGGCATACATCATTAAGAACCATGGGCGTGTTAGAAAGGGCCAGTGAAGACAATAGAAGGCTTTCCATTGACTTCAACAGACATTGGATCACACCTTTAAAAACCAAGAGGGTTGAAAAAGACAATCTGCAGAAGCCCTGAATGAAATGGGACACACAGTGGTCCTTAACTATATGCTACAGCTGGATGAAAAATATTTAATTTTCAATTAACAATATCTCAAATTCTCACAAAATTATTTGGCTATTTGTTTACCAGCTTGTTTAAATTTTTTGACAATTTGAAATTTCAACAAAATATTTTTCTGTCCTCATCATAGCAACCTCCCTAGACATATGCACTCTCTAAAACTAATAACATCTTATTTGAAAAGCAACATTATGTTTGACTGAAGGTTGGTATATTCACACCCCGCCCCCTCAGATCTGATTTAAAAAAAAACCAACAAAAAACAGTCACATAAGCAACAGACAGTTTCTTTGTAATTTTATTCTGAGTTGTCAGTGTGGAACACACACAATACATGTTTTGTTCTTTTGACAACTATTCATTTCAGTGAGTGTAGAGATATGTGGGACTGGGTAGACATGGAAGACTTAAGCAAGCGGTGTTTAAATCAGAACTGGATTTCAAAGGGTTTGATTGACATGACTGTCTCTCACATTACTGTTATATAAAGTCTAATGCCACCCAATGGGGGGAAAAAATCAATGAAATACATTGTACATTTAGGCATATAACACATTGGACAAGAAGAGGTAAATTTGAAAAGGACTGAAGATGTGCTTCAGGTGCCAATCAGTAATATAACAATTTGTTTCTTTAATCACATTTTTGACCAATTTTTTCCAACATTGGCTTAATAAATACAATGCCCAAGGCTCTCTTTTTCTACCGTCGTTTCAAAGTGGGGTAGATCAAAGCATACTATCGAACTTTTAGTGTGCGGAAGCATGCTCTACATAGACTCCTAGGGTGTATCTACACTGCAGCTGGGAACGTACCTTCCAGCCCAGGTAGTATATAGTACATTGACAACACATACAAAAAATAGGAAGTGTGTCTCTATCATTTATGCAATCAGATGAGTTATACAACATTCACAGTGTGTGCACAGAGAGTACCAGGTAGTAGATATATTCATCCAGGAATTTATTCAGATTGTCTTTATATTGAATAAAAGAAAATAATGAATGTCAAGCTTGAAATGTCAGCTGTCTCTAGAAAATACCACTAACTGTGCCTATTCCACCTGTGGTACATTATGCACTAACAGCTACACAATGGGAGGTGACAAGTGAGACAAGCTGTGGTTTTATTGAGGACCTATGCCACAGAGGGTGTGCAAAGCGCAACTCACACTGTAGTTGGGATTTTCAGAATTCAGTTAGAACAGGATTTAAAAAAAAAATCCTACAATTAAGTACTAAGCCTCCAGTGTGCTGTCAGAACAAGCCAGCAGAAGTTCACATACTCTGGGCTCCTACCCAGACTTCAAAAAGGCTTTGAGCATCCCAAGTTTGAGTCTGGTTTACACAAACAGAATAAAGACTTTTTCCCCTGCTAATAATTTTTGCTTTTCCCCTAAGGAGGGTTGGACGATTTGTGCCAGTGAACCTAACCGTTCGGAACACCTGCCTTTTATCCTGAGGATGGAAAAAAATTGCTCAAGTGACTCATGGCATGACAACAGACCCAGCCCTGCTACTGTGACAATCCCTGCACTTAAAGTATGCAGCTGCAACCTTTCTAGTGCTTAGAGAGAATTAACCAGCTCCCTACCAGTTCCTGAATGGTTCTATACACCCCGTTTCTGAGGGATTTATGTATTCCTCCAAACTATTTAGCACTAGTCACTTTTAGAGGCAAGGTATCCAACTGAGATGGACCATGGGCTTGTTCCAGCCTGGCCATCTGTAGCATCTATCTCTGCTTTGCTTCTGAACAAAGTATGTCATACAATTGCAAAGTGTTTTGCTTGATTGTTCTGTCAATTTTCACAGGTGTGATGGACAACAGAAGCATCTCTCCCTGCATCATCTTCCAGTGACATAAAATATCACTTATCCACTGTGGCTTTGCTCCAACTTTCATAAATGAATGTGTTTTATCGAGTACTTAAGCAGAAAGAATGGGATGAGGGGGGCCAGGCAGGGAAGAAGCCGGAGACACACTGAGCTCCATTTGCTTGTCTTCTCTGCTTTTACCTGTTATTTTTTTTAATCTTTCTGTGAATGTGATTGTTAGCACACGTCTTTTCTCTATCCATTGCCGTTTCCTTTTAAATGACTGCAGTCTCCCGACATATTGGAGCACCACTTTTGCATGCATTATTTAAGGAGCCAGAGCGCCAGCCCTGCAGATGCAACAAGGATTGTGACAAAGCTCCAATGGCAGCAGGATTCTCACCCTGAACAACCAGTCACTGAGTATAGATGGTTCACATTTTTGATTAGGAAACTGAAGTGCTGTAGCCATAATCCCCAAGGGAAAAGTTGATCCTTAGATCCTATAAATGATAAGGGCGGGAAGGAGACACTCATATGTAGACAGTTGGATCAAAATTTAGCTTTCAGCTCTCATTCAAGTCTCAGACTGGCACTTTGGGTTCACTTCACTGCAGCTGGAGCTACTTGAGGAGGGAAAGGCAAAATGGATATTTTTCACTCTTCTCTCAAATGAGTCATTTACACAGAACAAGCTTAGGGCTCAACTCCACAACCCTCACTCACACAGGAATATATCTCCGTCCTCCATTAGCCCCATTAAATAATTCTACAGTCCAATATGGTTCATCCTACTCACCACTTACCAACAAAAGCCAACAGATTGAGAGATCCCAAAATTAAAATTGGTTCTAGGGATGGACCAGATACCAGATATATATACCTCAAAATTCAAACTCAGAGCCAGAGCCAAATTTTGGAAATATCAACTTCCTCTCTGTAATGGACAAAAAAACACCTCCAAGTTTGACCCCCCACCTTCCCCCCGAACTTAGATAGGTGTGTTTTGAAATCTGGCTTAGGCTCTTTTTTAGCTGTTGGCTTCTTCTCCCATAAACACAAATAAAACGTTCTTCACAAATTGCCATCTAGATGAACAAGCAGTTTCCATATAAAAAACATTAAGAAAAAATAAAAATGAGCAAATGTAATACTGAAAAAATATGAAGTATGCAATCACGCCTGTTTTAAATATTTGGCAAATTCAGCCAGGCACTAGTCCTGGGGCTGGCTCATGGCTTGCACTTCACTAATTGCAAGGCCCCCATGGCCAGTTCAGCCCCCAGTATAGGCGAGTGCCACCTTCAGGGCTACTTTACGTTTTCTCCAACTGTTGTGGCCTCTTTGGGCTTTGCAGAAGCCAAGTGGTGGCCATGCCTTTTCCTGCCTCTTGCCATGCTGCCTTCCATCTTCCAGCCTAGCACAGATCCATCCCAAGCACCTATGGCACGTCCACATGTAACATTTAGTGTCCCATATCGCTGAGACATAATTGATAGCCTTTAAAGTATATTTGGAGTACGAAATGAAGCTAATTTTGTACATGCCTACTTCATACATTTTACCTGCCTGTGCAATATGTTTGGTAAAGAAGCTTTCCCAAATCAAAAGACCCTCAAACCAAAAATGAGAAAAGCAGAGACACTGATTTGTAAATATACAATCATAAACCAGCATCTGAAATCAGTTCCTCAAAACCCCAACATATATGAACTGTCATTTTGTAAAGCTTTTGATGCATTTTTCTACATCAGTGTCAATCTTTCTCTCCTTGCACATCTCCTCAGCGACATAGGTACCACAGACCTTTCAAACCTGTCCTCTGTGCTCTACACTGGCTTCCCATAGAGTTTCTAACCAAGTTCAAGTATACCTCCTTATCTTCAGAGCACTTCCTGGCCTGGGCCCAGGAAATCTTAAAAAAAAAAAAAAAGGCCTAAAACTGTTGGTTGAGAACATGGTACACTCCTCTGACACAATGTAACTCTCTGCAGTAAGCGTTAAATTTGTCTGTGCAGGAGACAGACCTTTCTTGGAGGCCTGTCAGCAACTGTGGAACGAACTCCCCCAGAACTAAGGGAACCTCACCACCTTCCACTCGTTGCTATGTATTTGTTAGAGACGACAGATCAAAACAAGACACGCCACTGAGAATGAGAGAACACACAGCATGGGTCAGATATGTAGTTATGTAGACATGCCTGAGTTAGTTTAGGTCTAGCTAGCTCAGGAACCAGAGCAGTTAAGCAATAGCAACATGGGCTGTACAAGCTGCCCAGTTCCCTGGGTAATTACTTGTGCGGCTACTAGCCCATCCTGAAGCCTGTGGCCATGGCTTCACCCCACCAGTACCTGAGCCAGTTATTCTAGATTAAAGCAGCTCAGGTGGAATTACGAGTTGCAATCACAGTCCATGACATATCCTTAGATGCTCTCAGAAGGACTTAAAGACTAGGAGGGGTGAATGACAGTGTGTAGGAATAATCAGACCCCAAGAATTTAGCAGGCATGCACCAGGTGAACCAATAAAAGAAGAATGAATTGTGTTGACATTTAGGGCTCTATTCTCCATGCACTACAGGCAACTTGCATTCATATCAGTGAGTTACTAGAGTATACATTTTCTTTTAGTAGAGAAGCAAGAGCCCTCAGAACATCACTTGCTACATCACCTGTCATATTTTTTTTAATTAAACTTTATTTTATTGAATAGTTGAGTATCTACCATCTAGGGCAGTTCTGAATCACATTATCATGTTTTCAATCTTTATTATTTCATCCAAATGGCTTCTTTATGTTGTAAGGCTCTTCTAAGGGCCATTTCTTTTATAGCTGAGAATAATGCTGTGAGAAAATTTGAAAACTACCTGTGTTAACCATAGGATTACTGATTCAGAGTGAGAATCTCCTGGGAACACAGGGCATTCCAGGCTCAAAAAAAAAAAAAAAACCCTCTCAGCTTCTGAATCAGTTCATGAAAATGTTTGGGGAGAGCAAATTATTGCTTTCTCTTTAAATTAGTCAATTTTTAATTTTTAAGTACTTACTAAAAATCTAAACAAAATAAATCCTTTTTCAAACATAAAATAATTCTTTTTCTTCTTTCAGGTGATTTGGGGATTTTTCTGGCTAGTAGACCAACACAAGGAATTTAAAAAAAAAATCTTGCTTATTACAATTTGAATGAGGCAAGAGAGCTTTAAACCTTAAATCTCCTATTTGCATACAAGTTAGCCTGAATCTACAATTTATTTTACAGTATATGTTTTACCAGTAGTAGCAACTGCTTGCAACAAATGAAGTCCCCAATCAACTACTGGCATCTTTAAAATATAGCTCTTTGGTACAAATAAGTATCCTGGTAAATTAAGTATTCATGTTTTCAAGTTTCATTGATTTCAAACTACTTTCTTTGCCCGGAAACCTTGTCTGCCTTTCCCAGAAAAGCAAGTAAGACTAATAAATAATAGCTGGACTGAAAACCATCTCTCCTATCCTCCCCACGTCTGAGCTTGAGATAATTAGGTAACTTTAGGAACCATAATTGTTACTGTGGGTTTTATACTCTTGCTTTCCATGTGATTCTTGAATTGTGAAGCTATACATTACTCTTGTGATATTGTGATAATCTAGTCAGACCTTCTGTATAATATAGGCCATAGCACTTCCCTGAGTTAATTTCTGTTTGAACCTAGGGCATACTAAAACATGATTAGAAAAACATCTGATTGTGATTTGAAAATGTCCAATGATGGAGAATTCACAACAGCTCTTAGTAAGTTGTTCCAATGGTTAATTACCCTCACAGTTACCAATTTGCACTATGTTTCTAGTCAAAATTTGTTTGTCTTCAACTTCTTGCCATTAGATCATGTTAGACCTTTGCTAGATTGAACAGTTGTCTATTAATCACATTTCTGATCCCTGTTTAGGTGCTTATAGACTGATCAAATCACCCTGTAACCTTCCCTTTGTTAAACAGATTGATCTCCCTGAGTCTTTACTATAAAGCTGTGTTATCCAATCCTTTAATCACTCTCAGGATCTTCTCTGAACCTTCTCCAATTTATCAACACCCAAACAGTGCACAGTATGCCAGTTAGGGCGACCAGACAGCAAGTGTGAAAAATCGGGACAGGGGGTGGGAGGTAATAGGAGCCTATATAAGAAAAAGACTGCAAAATCGGGACTGTCTCTATAAAATCGGGACATCTGGTCACCCTAATGCCAGTAGCAGTCAGATCAGTGCTAAACTCAGAGCTAATGTAACATCCCTGCTATTTAACACCTCGCTGCTTTACATCCAAGGATCTTACTAGCCCTTTTGGCCACAGTGCCACACTGGGAGCTCACATTCTGCTGATTATTCACCATGACTCCCAAGTCCTTTTCAGAGTCACTGCTTTCCATGATAGAGCCCCCCAGCCTGTAGTACAGCCTACATTCCTTTTTCCTAGATGTATGACTTTGCATTTGGCTATAAATGCCTATTGTTTGCTTGAGCCCTACTTACTAACTTATCCAGATGGTTCTGTAGCATTGAACCATCCTCTTCCAGATCTTTGTATCACCTGCAAACTTTATCAGTCATGACTATGTTTTCTTACAAGTTATTGACAAAAAGCACAAGGCCAAGAATGCTATGGAACCCTACTAGACCCAGCTAGATACTTGATGATGATTCCCTGTTTACAGTTACATTTTGAAACCTATCAGTTAGCGATGTGTCATTGATACCACAGATCACCTAATGCCCCAACCAATAGTGGCACTGGAAACTATTTCCAAGCTTTCAAAAGACAGTGCTGTGTATGTTGGGTGATAAAACTCTTAGAAATGTGAGGATGCCTTTAAAATCACTTGATATTTCTGCTTAAGTTAAAAAATAAGCAACAGACCAGCCTATGTGAACATAGGCTTAAAAATTGCCTATTACATTTGCCTATATTATATTCAGTATTGTCCTAATAGCAACATTTCCCATGCATATTTTCATCAAATTGTGAATTTTTGCTAAAATTGAACCTTTTTCTTTAGCAGTTCAGCCCCCCCCACCCCTCCCCCAAAAACCCTAACCCTTGCAAATTTCAACAACCCAAAGTGTGTGCTGAAAATTATTCACCCAGCTCTAGTTATTAATTGTATTCTTGCATAATCAAGCTAAAGAGAAGCTGAACTGCCAATTTATAAATCGAATGCATATAAACAAACACAACATAATTAAATATAGAAATATCTAAGTAGTAGGAAGGAGAATTTAGAGAATGGTCAATTACCTTGCCTTTTGTAAATATGTTCATATTTTTCGAGCTACACAGAGCTCTTCTTCAGTCTGTGGAAGGTACTCCCAGCGTCACAACTAAATACAAGCTGGAACAGATTTCTTAGCATAGGTAGTTAGCTATATTTTAAGGGACCATTCAAGGTGGAGTTGCTCATTAACATCTTTGCAGTCATACGACAAAAAATGGGGGCTAGTGGGTTACAGGTTGCTGTAATAAGCCGTAAATTCAGTGTCTGTTCAGTCCTTGATTTTTATTGTATAGCAGAGTTATGAATTTAAGCTCCCAGACATGTCTTTTGACAGTGTTGTGCAGGTTTCCTTTGAGGGTGAGGACTGATAATCATTCTAGTTTTTTCCCTATTTTCTTTCAAAACAAAATTTAATTGAAACCAACAACTTTCCACAAAATGTTTTTTTGACAAAATTGTTTTTTCTGATGGAAAAACTGTTCTGTTGGAAAATTTCCAACCAGCTGTAGTGACATGGCCCTCTTCCCTTCTAAAAAACATATCTAGAGCAATATTTTATCAGAGTGATTTGGTGCCAAATGGGACATTTCGGTTATATCATCAGCAAAGCTGAAGGCTATATGTCATAATTAATTTTTCTCCACAGATTTATAAACTTCTCCTCCTGGTGCACCTAACAGATTCATGGGATTCATGAACAACTAACTTACTATGCAGAAACTTTATGAGTTTAAATATCATTGGAGGAAAGTGTAGTTTAATATTGTTATTTAACAATTTCTGTAGAGTGACAGAGGTAAATTATCCCTTTCTGATTCCATGCCAGCACATATTGTTCTCAGGATTTTGTGCATAACACTGTACTTCTTACATAAAATGTGCTGTTTTTCAATTCAGAGCTCTGTCCAAGCTATAGTTACCCTAAAAAAAAACCTTTGGTGGCTATCATTGCCTCAGTATTTGCAGTGTTCCCAAAAGTAAATATAGATAAGTACCACAAATGCTGAGACAACCTTGGGTATATTTTTAAGGCAAAATCTGGAAGGGATTAAAAGATGACCCTCTGTATTTGTTCTAAAAACAAAAAACAAAATGTGCGCACCCCCCAAAAAATAGCACGAAGTTTGCAATACACCTTAGCCACCCTTATTCGTGTAAATCTCTGTTTCTTCCTTGCCTGATGTTCATTTCCTCCCAAGTTCTGGCTTTTTTGGTCTCAGCGTGAGCCCCACGTCAGCAAAGAGTTATGTCTGGGTACTCCCACTTTCTAATGAGAACAGAGGTATATACAGAATATTTTCCGTAGATTTCCAGAACCTGGGTTTTAGATTGGAAGCTCTACAGCAGTGTGTCTGTGAGGGAAATCACATTGTTGAAGTCAATGGCAATACGCTCATTGACTTCAGTGGCGCCAGCATTTCACCCGATTCCATCACTCACTATACATGAAGTCATCCAATGCCAATGATACTACATACAAATGTTTTATATAAATAAGCGATCCTTGACTAGCATTAGTTCCTACCTCAGGAGTTGATTCACCAATTTTTCACCCATTTTCTTTTTACTTTGTGACCCAACAGGTATCTCCTGTTTAATGATTTACCTGTAAAACTTACAAAAACAATAAAGAAAACTCTTAAATATATTGGAAAAAAACTTCTATCTGTGAGTTTGTTTATACCCTATTAGGGCTGTCAAGTGATTAAAAAAATTAATCACGATTAATCGCACTGTTAAACAATAGAACACCATTTATTTAAATATTTTGGACATTTTCAAATATATTGATTTCAATTACAACACAGAATACAAAGTGTACAGTGCTCACTTTATATTTATTTTTGATTACAAATATTTACACTGTAAAACAAGTAATAGTAGTTTTCAATTCACCTAATACAAGTACTGTAGTGCAATCTCTTTTTCATGAAAGTTGAACTTACAAATGTAGAATTATGTGCAAAAAAATAACTGCACTCAGAAATAAAACAATGTAAAACTTTAAGGTCTACAAGTCCACTCAATCCTACTTCTTGTTTAGCCAATCACGCAAACAAGTTTTTTACATTTGCAGGAGATAATGCTGTCTGCTTCTTGTTTGCAATGTCACCTGAGAGAGAGAACTGGCGTTCACATGGCACCATTATAGCCGGCATTGCAAGGAATTTACATGCCAGATGGGCTAAAGATTCATATATCCCTTCATGCTTCAACCACGATTCCAGAGGACATGCGTCCATGCTGATGATGGGTTCTGCTTGATAACGATCCAAAGCAGAGCAGACCGACGCTCACTACACCTACTTTTGTTGTTCAGATTAAACAAAAAATAATGGCATGTAACTCCTACAGCTTGATTGTTCCCAGGTGTTCTCAGCAGAGGTGCTTTCCCCGGCATCACACTCGGCGGCCAACTGGTCCTGTGAAGGGATGGGCTCCAGGGTTAAAAACAGTTCTTGGCTGAGGGCGGGAATAGATCCTCTGCTTGCCTGCCTCATATTCTCCCCCTCGTCAACAATCTCCTCCTCGTGGGAAGTATCCATGGAGCGTTTGGGGTAGTGATGGGGTTGCCACCGGCAATCATATACAGCTCCTCATAAAAGCAGCATGTGTGTGGGGAAGAACGAGAATGACCGTTCACCTCTCTTGTCTTCTGGTCTGCATGCTGAAGTGCCTTTATTTTCACACAGCACTGCTGCATGCTGCTGGTGTACCCTTCTCCCCCAGGCCCGCATAGATGTCAGCGTTCCTTCTGCTGGATTGGAGCTCTGCCTGCACTGACTCGTCTCCCCACACAGCAATAAGATACACCACCTCCTGTGTACTCCATGCCAGAGCGGGTTTGTGGCCTTGAGTCTCCATGATCAGCTGTGCGGGCGAGCTCTCCATGCAGATCAAACAGGAAATGAAAATTCGAAAGTTCCAGCAGCTTTAACAGGAGAGCAGCTGTTTCCTGTGTACCTGGCTGATGTGCAGTGGCATTGAAAGTGCTCTCCAGAGCAGTCACAGCAGAGCATTGTGGGACACCTCCTGGAGGCCAATTCATTCAAATTACACAATGCAGTGACTACACTATCCCCATGTATGTCGAATCAAGTGCTACACCTCTCCTGGAGGTGGAGTACAGACGTCGACTTTACAGACACTTAGGTGGGCGGAAGAGACTCAATCGTGTAGACACATACATTATTAGATCAACTTAATGTGGCTTATGTCGACCTAAATTTGTAGTGTAGACTAGGCCTCAGTGATAGTACCCAACCACTATTCCCAGCTTCCTAGTTGGAATTATTAGTACTCTCCCTTTGTTTTCCATGCCAAGCACCAGCTGTTTTTCTGTGAAACTCTGTTTTCCATCACAGAACACTGTGTTGTCTGCTAGCTTAGCTGACCTTTTCTTTCTACCCACCGCACGGATCAAAAGTTCTCCCTGATGAGTCTGTCACTCACAGCTCTTCCCTCTGCTGCACAGACAGCGTGGGCTGGATTCCTGCCATCAATTGCTCCTCCTGTGTGGCATCATCCTTCTGCCTCCTCCACATTGTCACTACCAGGCATGTTGCCATGCTGTGAAAGACCCAGCAGGTGGGAAATATCATGAGGAGAATAAGCTCATTTTTGCCTCTTCACATACGAAAGCATTTTAGGTGCATATTCTTCTCTGGCTACTTCATAGAGTCTTTTGGAGTCTGAGGTGTATGTTGCAAAGCCTGATTTTACTTTTCATCTTGAGCTTATTATTATGAGATTATGCCAAATAGAAAATGTGCTGAGCTGCTCAAAAACCTCTTTTTCTAAAATAGGAATTGGGGCTGTCGACTAATCGCAGTTAACTCACACGATTAACAAAATAAATAATCATTAATCGCAGTTTTAATTGCACTGTTAAACAATAGAATACCAATTGAAATTTATTAAATAGTTTTGAATGTTTTTCAACATTTTCAAATATATTTATTTCAATTACAACACAATACAAAGTGTACTGTGCTCACTTTATATTATTTTTATTACAAATATTTGCACTGTAAAATGATAAACAAAATAGTATTTTTCAATTCACCTCATACAAGTACAGTAGTGCAATCTCTTTATTGTGAAAGTATCAGAGGGGTAGCCATGTGAAAGTATCAGAGGGGTAGCCATGTTAGTCTGGATCTGTAAAAAGCAACAAAGAGTCCTGTGGCACCTTATAGACTAACAGACCTATTGGAGCATAAACTTTTGTGAGTGAATACCCACTTCATCAGACACATGTAGTGGAAATTTCCAGAGGCAGGTATAAATATGAAGGCAAGAATCAGCCTAGAGATAACAAGGTTAGTTCAGTCAGGGAGGATGAGGCCCTCTTCTAGCAGTTGAGGTGTGAACACCAAGGGAGGAGAAACTGCTTTTGTAGTTGGCTAGCCATTCACAGTCTTTGTTTAATCCTGAGCTGATGATGCCAAGCCATGTCATCATTCCTGAGAAAAATGCCAGCCCACGTCTGGCCCATGCTGTGTGCGTCTCCTTCTTTTCCCAGGCTGCAAAACAGAAGCTAATGGTTTAAGAATGAGGTGTTGTCTGCCTGCAATTTTTCAGCTGCTTTTGCATGAGTGGGTACCTCATCACACCTGTGGCCGACGGATCATGGATAAGCTTTCAAGATAATTGAGCAGGGGCAGAGTTTGGCTGAGGATTGCAACCAATATGGCTGACTTTCAGAAAAGGAATGGGGGAAAATAAAAAGCAAGCGCCACGTGGAAGTAATGTTGATTAAGTTTAGAGATCTTATTTCTACTTGGAATTGTTTAGAAATCTAATCACTCTACAGAACAGCAGTGTCTGATTAATTCATAAGTAATTATTCCTATTAAAAGTAATTGTTTTCAAAATAAAACAAGTGTGGAGGCTAAATAATTAGCACATAGCAATTGCAGTGTAAATTGGAAAACCCAGTAATACCCTTGTGACTTATAAATAACTTTCATCAAGAAATAGCAAAATGCATTACATTACCGCAGTGTTTCTCAAACTGGGGTTGCCGCTTGTGCAGGAAAAGCCCCTGGTGGGCCGGGCCGGTTTGTTTACCTGCCCTGTCCACAGGTCCAGCTGATCGTGGCTCCCACTGGCCACAGTTCGCCGCTGCAGACCAATGGGGGCTGCTGGAAGTGGCAGCCAGTACGTCCCTCAGCCCACGCCGCTTCCAGCAGCCCCCATTGGCCTGGAGCAGCGAACCGCGGCCAGTGGGAGCCGCGATCGGCCGGACCTGCGGACGCGGCAGGTAAACAAACCAGCCCGGCCCACCAGCGGCTTTCCCTACACAAGCGGTGACCCCAGTTTGAGAAACACTGTGTTAGTGTGTATTTTAGCTACCTCTTTCAGTTTGTGCTGAGCTTTAGAGCTTGTAAAAGATTTAGTCTTCCACTGATGCACCCTAATACTAAATACTTCAGGAAAGGCCGTTCAGAAACTTCTGCAAACCCTCATCAGGGTTAAATCTTATTAGTTCTAACCCCAAGCTTAATTGATAACACTGAAGATTACATCAGACATATGTCAACTCCAAGACATATTGGTTACTAAACCAAAGATATGTTTCTATCACAGTAAGGTCTACACTTGCAAACAGCAAGGAAACACACAATATAATTGCACTTCAAAGTTAGATGAATATCAGGAAAGAAAGAACTGTAAACATAGCTATTTGGCAGAAAATATGTTATAGGGTCAAAACTGAAAAGTGAATTGAAAGCATTACTTCAATCTATAACCTTGCCTCCGATTCAGAGCAAGTCTGAAGCCCATAAAAATGGGTGGAAATAACATCTGATAACATGTAATTTACACTGTGCTGTTGAAAGTTAATGCTTAAAATAGCATTCAATTTAAATGTTAAACCACATAATAACTTGGCACATGATAAATCAAGATGGCTTTTAGAAAGCACAGTGATGTTTGGGGTCTTTATACTAGCTGAACATTTTACATCGTTTTAGTAACAAAGAAGCAACCTTGATCAGCAATGGACATGCTATCAGGGAAACCTACTGAACGGTGGGCTTCAACAAGCAATTATTAAGTTACTGCTTTGCCAGTTCTCTAGGCAACTCCTTTACCTGCTTTTCCCCTTCGTATTAATTACTATTGACATTTATTTGTATTATCATAGTACCTAGGAGCACCTGCTATGAATCAGGACCCCCTCTGTGCTAGGCATTTTATAAACCCAGGACAAAAAGACAGTCCCTGCCCCAGGGAGTTTACAATCTGAGACAAGAGACTGTTGATGGATACAAAGATGGGGGAGTACAAGGAAACAATGAGACAATATTGGTCAGCATGACAGGCTGTGGTCTCAGCATTCCATCAGCCTAACTGGTCAAGTTTTTTTGTAGGCCTCAAGGCAAAGGAGAGTTGTAAAGAGAGATCTGAAGGGGGGAGGGGGCAGAGGGCAAGCTTCAAACATGAAGGCAGCATGGGAGAAAACATGAACGGGCTTGTTTGAAAATGTAACAAGTGAGTGATGGAGACTGACATCCTGGGTTGATCGGATCCAGGAATCAACTTTTCGATAGTGAATGAGAGATGATAGGTAAAATGGAGATAGGTCGTGAAGGACCTTGGAAATAAAGATAAGTAGTTTACATTTGACGTGATGTAGAAATGGGTGGCAGTGAAGGGATGCAGTATTTCTGCTGATATTAAGCAAAAGTAAAGACAGACAAACTAGGGATGTATGTATGATAATGCCACACTGGGCATCCACATCAAGCTACTACAAGGAAGGTCTTGTGATCAGGGTGTGGGACTAGGAATCAAGGCATAGGAGTTCAGTTCCTGACTGACACAGGGTTCTGAGGTGACTTTAGGAGTCACTTCATTCCTCTCTCTGTTTTCCATACATAAAGTAGAGATAACTATAGTCATTACCTCACAGGGCTGAGGATCAAAGTTTATGAGGTCCTCAGAGACTACACGAACAGCGACCATATAAATAACCTCGCTGTGCAAATAGGCAGATACTCCATCTCATGATAATCTTTGCATAGAGGGGAATCCTATTGGTTCAGGGCTAGAATCCTGGATAAGATAAACAGTTGTAGCTCAATTGAAGTTCATGGAACTGCACTGATTTACATTAGCGGTGGATCTGCATCAAATCGGTAATTATAGGGAAAAATTAAATGTCACTTATATTAAAGAGCGTGAGAAACATTTCAACAAACTAAACAAATGTTCAGTTGGCAGTGGAGTTATGTGTTTGTCACATTCCTCACTGCAATTACGTAGGAGAATAGTTACCTATTAACTTTGACATATTACTACCTACACAAGCCAAATACAATGTGATGGATCTTTCAACTCTTACATTAGAAAGTTGTGATTAGATGGAACGACCACTTAGTTTTTCTGTTTAGGTCGCTACCAATTGTATTTTTTGCTTGTGGATGATTTAAAATCACAATACATGAAGTTTACTGTTGAATTCATAAGACTATTGCACCTTTTTCATCTGTATGTCTGTACATTTTATTCGGGATTTGAATCTAGATTTTTTTGGCAGCCGACTGATACATTTTTGTGATAATTTGTTTGTATTGCCATAAGAAAGGTCTAAATCCCTGACTACAATTGTTAACACTGTGCACATTTAAAACAAGAAACATCTCCTACCCCAAAGAATTTATAATCTGAGTATTTGATGATAGGCTAAATATATGAGTAGGTTTTCATTAGGCCTGTTAATTTTGCTAAATCAAATTAATGAAAGTATCCATCATTTTCATGGATAGTTTTGGACTAAAAACTCTCAGGTAGAACTGTAAAGTGAACAGAATAATTCTTTCCAGAAAAACCCAGTGACTTTCACTTGTCACCGATAATGCAATTTCTATACATTTATTCATACTCCATATATTTCCATCTAATTAATTTAACTTTTCTGTTATATTCTCACCCACCACCCCCCAGGTCCAAAAGAACTGAAGGTTGAAAATTGCTGGTTAACCTATTTAACATCAATTCTTAATCCCCAGGGATTCTGGCATATACATTCTGCTGCTACAGTGTAAGGTTCTACTCTCATACATTAAAGGCTGTACCTTTAAAGATTCAGTATTAGGGGTGGTCACACCTGTTTAGCCCCAAGTTTTTGCCATAATTTTGCGAAGTCCTGTTGTTTGGCTATATCCAAAGGAGGACAAGAGACATTTGGATTTAATCATATGGATTTAATCAGGCTGCAACTTTATTATTATATGTCTGGGAGTACCCGGCAGATAAAAGTGGAAGTTAGAGATTCTATGAAACTTTTCAAAAAGCGTTGAGGGCTCTGGCCAAAAATCTCTTAATTACAAAGAAGTTCCAATGACACGCTATTGCCGAACTAAAAGCAATTGCATAGTCATTCCTCTATCAGAATATAAGAGATTATTGTAATTCACTTAGTGACACCTTGAATATGAAAATAACTATATGCATATATCTATAAAATATATAATTCTAGATTATAATTAAAAAAAATAAAACAAGAAAATTAAAAGTAAAACATTTTTCCTTAGTGGGAAAGCAATATCATATGTTCTTTTATGTTCAAAAAGCTTTTTGGGATGCTTTAATACCTTGAAATAAAAAGATAGTTATGCAGGTTGATTGATACTTTATGGAAAAAAAATCACACAGTATGACCATCCATTCAATTTGTGATTTGCATTTAATCTAGAGCTGATAAAAAAAATGGAATTCCCATCCCATGGAAACGTCTGGTATTTTTGACATCTGTTTTTATGCCAAACTGAAAATACTCAAAATATCTGAACTTTTTACAGTACGAATGATTGATTCACCCAAGACCCCATCCCTCCGACCCACAGAAAGATTCAGGAATGTTGAAATGTTTCGTAGGCCTAAATGAAATGTTTTGTTTTAGGTCAACATTAATCTAGCTGTATGAGCTGTCATGGTCCCTACTGGAAGTTGTTGTTCTGTGTCCTTTCTCCTCCTATTCTCCCTATGACAGTAAAATTCCAGTTTCCATTAGGCACCATGATAGCTCAGGCGGGCAGAGAGATCAACTTAGATTTGAAACAATTTGTTTAGTCCCTCTTGCCCCACGACAGAAAGTTCTGTTGAAATATTTATTTAGATGAATCTCCATTTTATGATGAGAAGATACTTGAAATTTAATCTCACTGACTGCCAGATCCTCATGGGGAGGAAGAAAAGCACTCATCTTACCCGCATCAGCCTCCAAAGCTGGAGGTTTATTTTCAGGAGACAACTGGAGAACCAGTGTCCCATCTGAAATTCAATTATCTTCATGGAAAGGCCTCCGCACAATTTCAGTCCCTCCAGGTTTCATTTTCTGGCCATGACCCATTATCCTGTTTTGGTGCCTCTGAATTCTCCTCACTGGACCCTGCTGATCTAACCTATTAAAATTGAAAGGCCACCCTGGAGTTTGGCCCAGAGGATTGTGAGATCCCTCCTGTTCCACGCTTAACAGATACAGATAAAGTCCTGGACCATTCATGTAAAGGAGAGCTTTATCGTTGAGTTCAGAAGCATATAAACTTATTCTAATTCCCATTCAATTATTAATGGTGAACTGTTGTTGTTCTTGTCATCTTGTCCTGTGATAATCATATGAGGCCATGAAGTTTGAGAATGAAATTGGCAACTCATACAGCATCCTTTGTAAGAACTTGATCCAAGATGTCCAATGCCCAAAACTTCACTTTCCTTATAATATTATATTCCAAAGGCTGGGCAAGTGTTAAAGTCTGCGCCCAACACATCTTGTGGAATGGATAAATTTTGGTCCAATCTCTATTGAGTTTCATTTCTTCAGAGTTCCACATCTGCATTCTCATATAGTGGATGTTATTTTCCAAGGTGTTTTGATACCAGTTCAGGTATCATTTTTTGTCCATTTATATGAGTGAATATTTCCCTTGATATGGGGTCAATATCATCAACCTTTGTCATTCCAAACTGAGTTTCTGATCTTCCAGTTGTCGTCATCAGCTACCTCATTCCCGTTTACACCAATATTAGATGAATCTATTTAAAAGTCAATTTATTGTCGCGCTTTCAGATCCTCTGAATGAATTGCATTGTTGAAAGAGTACTGGTTGCTTTGAAAGGAATTGAGAACTGCTGCCTCAGAGTCAACAAACATAACAACATCATTTCTATTTCTGCTCTATTTCTGCTCTCAATTCCTTGCAGTGTAGTGAGAATAGCTTTCAGTTCAGTCATACAGTCTGAGCTGATATATCCTATATTGTGGTCTTTCTTGTATTCTCTTCATTAGGACACTGGATGAAGACACCACAACCACCATTCTTGAAGGATTTGTCTGACAAACCATGTACAATTAATCTGTTTGCCTTGTGATTGATACTCTGTATTGCCTTTTCTAAAATTTATCTTTTTGTGGCCACATCCATGCGTTCCTTCAAGCAAGGTTCCAAAAGGGAGAGATTTATTAAAGCAAATAGTTTCACATGGAGGAATTACTGGGCATTCAAACTTCTTCACACAAACACACACACGCTCCCTTCCTATCATCATCAAATGATTCCATTTCTTCAGGAACCTTAACACACCTTTTGAAACAAGATGATCATTTCAGCCTTGATTTGCTTTTCCAGTTTCTGAACAGACCTGAACAGTGGTGACATCAAGGTAGGGAAGTAAGGCAATTTCCATACCAAGGTAGCTGTTCTTTTCCACAATTCTCAAGAGTTTGAACATCAGACTCTTGTTCACAAATTGCTTACTATGTGAACTGCAGTTGACTGCACGTCAGTCTTAGCAAGACTACTGGGACTGGTAACAGTCTGTGATCAGACAAATAAGACAAATAATTGAGCAGTATGTTGTTCTCAGTGTCCATGTTGGTGCTATACAAGAAATAAAACATTAACAAAGTGTATTTATTGCAGGTTTTGACTGTTTGAGAAAGGGATGTGGGGGAAGAGCTGGTGGAGCTCTGATGTTTATTATTCGGGAGACATAAGTATGAAAGAGACATGGATGTGTATGAAATGAACATGCGTACTGAGTTGGACCATATTTCTGTCAAGTTCAGAGGTGAGGAGTTAAGGTGTCAACGCCTATCATCCTGAGGACAGCCCAACTGATCAAAAAGAATCTTGCAATAGATAGGGAAAACTGCAACCAAACAATTATCTATGGAGATTTTAATGTCAAAAGTCAAATTTGAGGGAACAGAATGATTGATTTGAATGGAACTCTGCTAGAAGACTTAATAGCAGAAAATGATTAAGTTGTCTTGACTGATGGCACTATGACTTATAGTTATACTGATACATGAAACCTGGACGTTTGATTATAAATAGTGGAAAAACAAATACTATTTCAATTATTGTTTTACATATACTTTGATAGCCCAAAATGTAGAATGAATAGGGCAAAATTTTCAAAATTATGTGGGAATGTAATAATAAGTGTAATAACACCAACTACATGTCCAAGGGTCTGATTCTGCTCCCATTGAAGTTAATGGCAGAACTCTCAGTAACTTCAATGGAGCAGCATCAGACCCTCTATGCCTGCATAGGCTGCATTTCCATTGTATGTACATCCATTTTTCTACACGGATCCCTTTACAGTAAAGAAACAACTGCATGCTGTATCTAAATGAGATTGCAGAAATAACCAGAGGCAGCAGCTGCTGATTTCAGCCGACAATTGCAATTTTCAGCATGTCATTACTAATACAATTGTGAATCTTGATGCATTTGCATGCATGGGTAGTAATGCATTGTTCAAAAGCTCTCAATGATGTTTACCCTTCATTTCCTAGACATCAAATTACTAACGAACACATTTGATTTTTAGATCAATTTGAAAATGTTTTTGTTATACATACTGAGAAAAATGAGAGCAGGAACTCTGCTGACACTGTACAGGAGGCAAAAATGTATCTATTTTTCATTGACAAACTGCAATAAAATTATGATTAATATATTTGAAAAGTTAATTAGGAATCTGGAGTGAGGTGAGGATTATGCTCTTTTGAAAATATTTCTAGTTATTTGCATACAGAATGCCTAATGACAACAGCGAGATTGATGGTTAGAATACTATCTAAAGAATGTTAAAACCTGGGTATTTTTTCTATTTATTACAGGATCTGTTTGTAAATGCAATTTTAATGAACCTTGAAGAACTGCACCATATTTTGTTTGCATGAAGCTGGTCCACTAAATGTTTCAGTCTGGTTGCCTCTGATCCATAAATTTCTGCTTTAGGTTGGATGCCTTCAATTGCTATGAATAAACAGCAATCGCTATGAATAAAATAAATAATATATTCTGTACATGATTCACATGCACAGAATATATTATTGTATTAGTTGACTTGCTGACCAGCAAAGTGGGCCTGACTTTAGGAAGTGCTGAGCATTCAGGACTCCAGTTGACATTCATGAGAGCCGTGACTATTCATTGTCTGTGATGTTTCAAAATGGACTCCCGGGAGGTAAATTATCAAAAAAGCAGACAGTTTGGAAAATGCTGGACCAAATATCTTCACCTCCCTATCATTCTAATGTGGCTTTCATAACTAACATGGTTTTCCATGTATGTCCCATGGTTTGACTCATTGGTCATGTGGCTTAAACTGTTTATAAGGTGCAGAGTATTTGTGGTGCTATTTTCTTACTGCTTCCTGAAAGATTTTGTATTACGATTCTGAGCTCCAAAGGCTTCAAAAAGTTTTGGAATTCACATTAGTAAATAGAGCCACATAGAAAACACGTGGTATAATAGCTCAGTGTTACTTGGGCTTAGTATGCCACTCTGACGTCATCCTTCTTTGCCGTTTCGGTCTATGGTCTAGTTCCCGTCTTTGAGGTAGGAATTGGAGCATTACAGAACTCAAGAGACCTCATCCAAAGATACTCTGTACCATCTCTGGAGTGTCAGATATAAGAAAACTAAAGCACTAAGCTCATTTTGGAGTTCTGACATTTAATTTATCAGAAGGAAGTGAATGTGAACTCCTAATGAGAAATACATTTGCAGGGTATTCCTCTGGTAAAAAAACCAAATCACACATTTTTACTACAAAGGTATCTGAGTCTTATGGTATTTCAAACCTTTTTGTAATTATTTATGTATTTGCAAAATAGCAGCCTTGAAATCCCCAAGCAGAAGCATCACTAACACTATTCATGCAAAACGGCAACCCTGTGCGTATCTAAAATACGTGTTTCTCTGAAAATCTGGGTTAATAACAAAAAGCGTTTCCCTTTCAAATGCAGTGCTTGCGCTACTTGCCCTACAACACACACTTTCCCAGTCGTGAAGAAAAGGTGTAGGCATGTGGAAGAAGTTGGATTTGAGGAGTCTGTGATGCAGACAAAAACATATACAAAAATATTATAAGAAAAAATGTTATATTTTAAATGAGCAAGATTCTAACCAGCTAATTTGAACTCTGAACCCTAATCTTTCAGACACATATAAATCATTGTGAGTCCAGTGTGACTATGCACATGCCTAAGTAATTAGCAGAATTGGCTTTTTAATTTTAGGTTTTCCTTTTATTAATTGCTTAAAAACAAGGCTGACAAACATTTTATGAAATCTCCTATGCATCTTCTGCACGAATGCATTTTTCTCCCCTTCTCCTCAAAAACAAATTATATTGTAACTCTCCAACAACCAATAAATTTCTACATTTTCAGAAAAGGCATTCTCACGAAGAACAAAGCTAATGAGTTTTCTCTTAAAAAGGTAGTTGAAATATCCAGTATTTGCATTTTAATACCTAACAGACAGATGGGTTTTACCCAGCTTCATAAAGCAGCAGAGTAAATTAAATATTCAAAATTTTAATTAAGTAAATGTTTTCTAGACACTTCCTAATGCTTATATTTCCTTCTGTTTACCTTTTCCTTTTGATGAAAAGAAAAAAAAAAGAGCCCCTTAACTACAAATAGGACTATAATGGATGCTACCATTAAGAAGCGATTTCACATACCTGCTCAGAAAGTCATCGGAATAGAATACTCTGAGCTGAAGAAGAAAAGCTCCTCCACACAGAGGTCATTGTTAAACATGCAGGGTACATCTACGCTGCAATCAAAAATCCTTGGCACAGCCATGGCTGCCCACGGTCAACTGGAGCCCAAGCTTCGAGATCCCATGAGTGGGAAAGGTCTCAGAGCCTGGGTTCCAGCCCGAGCATCTATATTGCAGTTTTATAGCCCTACAGCCCAAGCCTTGTGAGCCCGAATCGTCTGACCCAGGCTCTAAGACTCGATGCTATGGGTTTTTAAATCTCAGTACAGACATATCCTTGGTTTCTAACCGTTACCACACACAAGTAACCAGGACTTTCGTTATTTCCTATTAGAAGTACAGGGAGATAAAGGTCGTATCTCAGGCATGATCTATGCTACAAAGTTTAGCCAACGTAGCTATGCTGGCAAAAACCCCACTGTAGACATATCTATGTTGACAGAAAAGTACTTTTGTTGGCATAACTAATGTCATTCGGGGAGATAGTGTAGTTATGACTACTACTAAGAACTTCTGTTGGCTGATGCTGCTTCTCTATTTGGGGTACTTTGCTGGCATAACTATGCAAGCGCTATAGCGTAGACAACACCACAAGGGAACTGGTAGCAAACTTTTCAGTGGTAACACCCAGTCCCAACCTGAAATGGTAAGAAGCCAAGAAACCCATGGCACCTCTTAATGCTGTGTCTTGGTGCCTGTATCTCTTTGGCCGCAGGCAAACTTTCTTAATCTGAATATACTGTAGCTACAGATAGCAGGTCAGCCATCAGCTGAGATACTGAAAGGCCATGACTAGGAGCAGTGAGAAGAGATTAAGAGAAGGAAAATTCGGTCTGAATATCAGGAAACATTTCTTAAGACCATAGTATATTGAACTTGTAGTCACAGTCATCTGCTAGGAGAAATTAGGACAGCTTCATCAGTTGAGTCATTTTATACCTGGATTGAACAAAAACAACTGTGAATGTTCTATAGGGGAGTAACCCTGCATTGGATAAGAGTACTGTAATAGCTACCCACCTATTATTTATATTATTCTAAAATGGATTGAAATAATCTATGGTCATTCAATGATCCCTTGTGGTTTCACCATCAATGCTTCTCCAGCGTGCAACCTACAATTAATTATTTGATATCAACTGTGCATTTATGTCTGCTAATATTTAGGGTGGAAGCTGTGGTGTTCCCAGGTGGACTTGCATGCCAATCAAAAACTAAACAGTCATCCTGCCTATGATATGGTCGCTTGCAGATATTATGATGTTTCATCAAACTCTTCACTTGACCAGAGAACTTCTTACAGTCAATTGTATGCCCTGGTCTATTCTTTATTCTTCCTAATCCATAATGAGCTTTTGTAAGAACAGATAAACCCCAGGAACAAAGGGACATTTTAAAAAGGTATCTAGACTCTAAGGATGCTTTTGAAAATTCCACTAGGTCCCTATCTGCATCCTTAGGGCCTAAATATCCTTAAAGTATGTCCCAAAATACCCTTCCTAGCCTATTAGGGTTCTGTAGCACAATTACTCTTTCCAAATCGGGCATGTGCATAGCCCAGAACTAAAGCAGCAGATTTCAAATGACTAACAAGTAATTCCAAAGCTATCTGCACTTCTACTCAGAAATCAATATCTTAGGTCCAAATCCTGGCCACATTCTAATCCCATTGTTCCTAATAGGACCATGATCTGACCTACAGTGTTAAATCAATAGACAATTGCTTGTACATATTTCCTTTTTAATACATTCTCTGGAAACGTTTCTATTTATCCTTTTTCTCTTTATATGCGTGTTTCTAAACCCCTCTAATTCTTTCTACTTAAATAATAGGACAAAATGTTGGGCGGAAAGAAAACCAGAATAAGAAAAATGTTTTAAACAAAAACCACTCTACGTTCATACAAGAAAAATCTATAAATTCTTTATTCATGTAAACAGCTGCAATATCCTCAGGATGTTTTCGATTGTGCCTATTTGCACATACAGATAAGGCATTCAGTTCCTCTTTCACACAAAGATTTTTTTATCTATCCAATTAGAGAGAGTAAGGGGTTACTTATCTGGCTTGCTATATTTGCCTTGAGGACACTTCAGAAATAGTGTGCTTTTTTTCTGTAAGCAGCAGAAAAAGTAAATACAATGAGCCTCTGAATCTGTGGTTGCATCACACATACCTATAATGTCCCATTTCACACCTGTTTCTTTTGCTGTTTCAACAAATTGTTATTTGTTTAAAGTTTTTGTTTGTTAACTTACCTCAAGCACTGTGAACCTGTGAGTGGCATTTATATTTTGTATCATTTAAAAAACAAAAACCTGTAAAACTTCCATCAAAGTGTGATCAGAGATAGGTCAGCACTGAGCACGTTTTTCAAGGTCAATCTCCTGAGCTATTTATTTGCTGGACAGAACTAGTAGTTTGATTTTGTTGCATTTACATCATTTAAAAAAATAATGAAATTTACCTTTTAATCTCAGCTTTGCTATCTTTAAAACGGAGACACTCTTTAAAACGATAGGTTGCTGTGAGTCCTAAGCAAAGTTTTTAAAGTACATTCTGAATGCAAAGAGTTTAAACAAGTCAGTGGCTGAAGAACTTAAATATTGTGTTCATGGTTCTTACCCCTCATGAGTTCATGATCTCTCACAGCAACTCCTTCTAAGAGACATTATCTCAACTTTTATTTGATTTAATTTAAATGGTGTGGACTTGAAAAATGGGCAAATTTTCTTGAAGCCAATTCTTGTGGTGAACAATTTGTCCAACTTTAATACAGCGTAAATGTGGGCCAGGGCCTCAGATGGTGTACATTGGTGAAGCACCATTGGAGTCCACACCAATGCAAGATCGCTATGTAGAAATTTCTAATTTGTGCAAAAATTTTCAGCACAAACACTCGTGTAATTTCGAAACACGTAACACTAAATACTGCCCAAAACATATTTTAATTAGCTAGCATGTGCCTGTACCATGTGTGTACACACACACACACACACACACACACACGCACAAACACAGGTGTCTCTGAAAATTCCAGTTTAAGGAAGGTTGACACCCAAATTCATGGCCGGCTCCAGGTTTTTTGCTGCCCCAAGCAAAAAAAAAGAAAAGAAAAGAAAAAGCCGGAATGCCGCCCCTTGAAAAGTGCTGCCCCACACACATGCTTGGAACGCTGGTGCCCAGAGCCGGCCCTGTCCAAATTCCATATTGTATGTGTGTTTTGTGTGTATACAAAACCACACACAGGTACATTGTATAGTCAGATTAAATGTTTTAATTTATACATAAGAATTTGTAATGTATTTGAACAAGCATACAATGCAGATATAAAGATGCTTTTTGCTGTATTTTTTTTTAAAGTTGCGCAATGTGTCGAGGTCTTAGACAACATGCTCATGTATCTATGTTAAGACACTAATTGTTAGAACATCCCATATTACACAGCATAAAATTTAATGAACCTGAGCATGGATTGTTATAGGAACTGTTGTGCCAGGTTAATGGGGCTTTGCTACAAAAGCCAATTATTCCAGGCTACAATTATATCCTATTCTACACAGTTGTAAGGGTTGCACAAAAATTTCTGACTGTTTGTAATCACTGGCTAGGAAGTGGGTGAGGGTAATAAGACAAATGTCATTGATAATATAAGGCACAGAGAAAGGGAAAGAGAATGAAAATATAGATGCAGCTGGTCCAACTGGCATATCATTTGTTGCTAGGAGGAGGGTGCCTTTACTATAATAAAGCACACTCCTATAGAAAGACAGAGATGGAAGATAAGATTTCAATGGGCATTTTAGCAAAACAACTCAGAATAGCAGATTTTCAAACTGACCTTCTAGTTTCAGGCGTGATAAGGCTTCCCTCCCCCTATTCTTTTATTTTGTTGTTCCTTATTATGTGATTCTTCCAGAAGGATAGATTTCCTCTTCCCACGGTCGTTTGAAGAAATTGTATTTTATCAACACATCCTCTCTTTAAAAAAAAAAAAAAAAAAAAAAGGAGATAGTAACTGAAGAAATGAAGAATATTACCTCTTTAGAAAAGGTAGGTTAAATTCACTGCAAATACACCTGGCTATTGCCCAACAATGAAACCTACAGTTTTCAGAACCACAATAAAAGAGAAGACAATATTACCTCTCTGGAGAAGGTAGATTAAATTAACTGAAAATACACTCAGTCACTCAGGTATTACACAACAATGAAACCTACAGGTTTTCAGAACCATAGTAAAAGAGAAGAATTTTAATCCATATTCTTCTCCAGTGAGATGTCCAGGTAAGGAGATTTCATTTAAAGGAACACTGAAAAAAATCATACCTCAGTTTCAATGTTTGTTACTTACTGTGGTTCCAGGTAACCCCTAAGATTACTAAAAGATACAGTGATTAGAGAATAAAATATTTCACTCCTCCCAAAGTGATAACACTTTGTGTATAGACACTTTCAGTAGTTCCAAAGCATAACTAGATAGTCAGTCACTTCCCCGTTTGTGGAGGTCTTTTGAAACAGTAATAGGGGAGAGAGGAAACTTTTTGGAAAAACAGGATAATATGACTATAAATCCACAGAATGGCCAGGACACAAGGGCAGATGTAATACATGAAACTACTCTGGACTTTAACTGATTAGATTTCAAATTGATTATGTCCCTTTTAAGTTAGACATTTTTATGTTCTGAAGCTGAATACAATTTCCATAAGGTGTTGATGGATCAACAGAGTACAGTACAATACGATACAGTACTTAACAGGTGACGTGCTAGCCCATATTGAAATCAATACAAGTTTTGCCAGGACGTTAACAAGGCGAGGATGTCACCTAGGAGGTTTTAATGGAATATAATATAGAATACAAGACAAGTAATTTTAAAGATCCATGTAAGCCAATGAGTTAAGAAACGGTAATGCAATGGCTGTGTAAGCAGAGCAGCCAATGTAGCATATACTCAAACAGTTCACACAGCCTCCATAAGAGGTTTCACAAACAGAGTGAAGGCTGGCAACACCATGAAGTAACTCCCTAACTTCTTCATAAAGACAATGGTTGTTTCTCAGCTCCTGTAACTGTACCAATGTTGTTACTTCAGGCTTTTGTGACCAGAACGGGTCAGGATTTTTTTCCATGAAACATATGTCAGAAAATGCCAATTCACCTAAACCAAAACTGTTTGCAGGAACAAACTGGGGTTGATGAAAGTTTTGTCCAGAAAGGTTTCTCAGGTCCAGCATGGAATTTCTGGTCAAAGCCAGAGAGAAAGAGTACTGTCCAAATATCCACTTGACTAGCCTAATGGTAAGGAAACTTACCTGGGGTGTGGGAGATCTGGATTCAAGTGCCTGTTCTGGAGGAGGGACTTGAACCCAGCTTTCCCATGTTCCAGGTGAGCGCCCTAACAACGGGGCTAGGTCAGTCTCTTTTTTCATTGAACCACTTTGAAAGGTCTCAGTTCCATCGCAACACAGAATGGGGAAAAAAATCAAAGCTGTAAAAATATTCATGGGATGGGAAAACCCAGCTCTACTCTGGGCTCACTCTTTGTACCCTGGGAAGCCTCAGGGCTAGGTCCTACTGCTCTCCCACTTCCCATTCAGTTGTGTGGGCTCCATCTAACCCACAACAGAACTGGGGGAGAAGCAAACACCAATCTGCTGTCCAAGCAACATTGCAAGTGACAGCTTGCACAGCACAGTGGGACATGGAAGGTATTGGCTAAACTTATTTGTGCTGCCCCTAAAATAGAAAGTTTATAAATCACTGTCAGGGTTCCCTCCCCACTCTGGGATACAGATGTGGGGACCCGCATGAAAGACCCCCCTAAGTTTATATTCCACCAACTTAGGTTAAAAACTTCCCCAAGTCAGAAATTTCTGTCCTAGTCCTTGGACAGTATTGCTGCCACCACCAAGAGATTTAAACAAAAATTCAAGGAGGGGCCACTTGGAGCCCTATCCCCCCAAAACATCCCCCCAAACCCCTTCACCCCCTTTCCTGGGGAGGCTTGAGAATAATATACCAAACAATTGGTTACAATGTGAACATAGACCAAACCCCTTGGTTTTTAGGACTCTGAAAATCAATCAAGTTCTTAAAAGAAGAACTTTATTATAAAGAAAAAAGTAAAAGAATCACCTGCACAAAATCAGGATGGAAGGTAACTTTACAGGGTAATAAAAAGATTTAAAACACAGAGGATTCCTCTCTAGGCTCAGCTTCAAAGTTACAAAAAGAGGAATAAAACTCCCTCTTATCATAGGGAAAATTCACAAGCTAAAACAAAAGATTATCTAATGCATTTCCTTGCCTTACTTAAATTTTTTGTAATCTTAGATGAATTATTTTAGGTATGTTTTCAGGAGATGTTGTTCCTGCCTGGTCTCTCTCTCCATCCAGAGAGGGAACAAACAGAGAGAGCATAAACAAAACCTCCCCATCCCCCCGGATATGAAAGTATCTTCTTTTCTTATTGGTTCTTTTGGTCAGGTGCCAACCAGATTATTTGAGCTTCTTAACCCCCCTCAGTACTGGCCAGGAGGGATTTTATGCTACTACATACATAAAGTATCCCTAATATTTATGACAATCACCTCTCCCCTCATTCCCTCCAACTACACGACTATAGTATAACCCATAGCTCTCTTGTCTTGCCCCTTCCAAATACACTGAGTGAGCACAGAAATATGCATAAAGTTAGTGCCTGGGCCAATTCACCTTTCCTTTCTGTAGTGCGTGGGTTGTCCAAATTTTCCCTCACCTCTAAATCAAACATACAGCTACTGAGGAAACAATACAAAATCCTGATTTACACAGAGGACTATTATTTAAGGACATCACCCAAAGTTTCTAAAATGGGATTAAAGACTTACCCAAATTCAAATTGTTTGTTACCTTCTGTGTGTCAACCTTTACATACGGAGAGGTTTTAGAGACTGCATTTATGATGTCTATTTTACCATGAAAGAAAATGAATTATTTTCAGACAGATGTCAAACCAGAAAGCTCTCTCTCAAACAATTATTTTCAGATGACTACTGCTCCCAGAGCCAATTTCAAAGACTACGATTACCGTTGACTACAAATGAAAAAAAGAAAAGAAAAAAAACGTTAAGCCCATGCCATATTACAGGATGATCCAAATTGCTCTTTAAAAGAACATCTTCCTTCCCTTAGCTTTACAGGAGCATTAGCAATGTTGCAACGCCTGTTGTTCAAAGCCATTTTACATCCATTTTAAAAAAAGACAGAGACAGAGCACACATGCTCCCGTGCATGGTAAGTGGGGACACCTTCAACATTCCATTTGTAGAAAACTGATTCTCCAAAACAACCTTCACCGTAAGAATACTCACTACCACTACTACTCCCTTCACACACACAATACCAGGAGGAAAAACCCATAGCCTTAATTGTTATCCACAACATCCTTTACATGGAAAGAAAGACCCAGATTTACTATTGGCCTGAAGTCACATGCCACGTTGCAATGTGGAGGTAAAATGCTACCATTCTGAATAGGTATTCTTACTCGCTTTGCACTGGTGCAGATGACAACACAAGGTGCAGAAGGCAACTGAAAATCACGACAAAAGATCGCAAGATTGTGATTCTGGTTGTCTCCTGAACAATCCTCTGAGTCATGTTGTTTCTGTCATCCCCAAATTGCACAGAAAATAAATTCTGGTTCAGTTATGCTGAAGATATGCAAACTTTTAAGCCAAGACTCTACTATTGTAATGTAATACGAACATATACAAGCATGATACCAAATTTATACCCTGGACCAATACAGAAGGTTACATTTTCACTGCTGCTGGGCGACAATCAGAATATGCACTTGAATAAACAATTGCGTTCCTGTTAACTGAGTTTATGCCCACTGTATGTTTGGTTTCCATGAATGTTCTAGCAAAGTTCACTAGCACAAATGTTCGCGGAAACAGCAATTTCATAAGTGAACACAGGTTTTACTGTAACTGGTGCAACATTAGGAAATTAGATAAATTCAGGTCTGTTCCAAGGGCAGAGCTTGGCCTGCCTATGAAGAAGTATTCCACTCCACATAATCACTGAATGGGAAAACATGTTGGGTTCAAGTGGATGGGAAGGTAAGGCTGGAGGTCATGATGCTGTAAACAGAACCTGGAGACCACAAGAGGTCCCTGTATCATGCCAAGCTGGGGGCCATGCAGGTGTGATCCTGTCTACTTGCAACACCAAGAGAAGCAGAGTATGATACAGAGATGCTGCCTCTGGGTACGTGGGTCACTGCAAGGAAGTGCTAGTTTTGTTTCTTTTCCCAGGTTCAGTAAATTCTGCCTGCAGTCCTGGTATGCACACCTAGTATGAACCTCAAAAATTGTTAGGAAAAATCCATTGGCTTGTGGTCATGGGGGTATGGTGCAGTGAGGTGTCTCATCATATCGGTCGTATCCCTCATAGAAGGTGGTTTATGGTGCCAAGGATCAATGATGGGTTATCAGAGTTTAAGGAACCTCAGGGCCACTGAAATAACCCTTCATGCCATCTGTCAACCAGCCAACCATGGTCATTTAGCCCATGACATATCTGTCTTTATTCACTTTGAACAGTTATTCTCAGTTTGTATTACCTCTGAAATGCTGCATAAAACTTACTCCACTGCAAGGAAACCACACTATCTTTTGTGTTTTAAATTAACAAGAAAAAAGAAACAGTTGTTTATTTTGTAGGTTAAAAAAAGAAATTCCTGTGCTGTACTCAGTGATTTTCATTATTCCGTTTGATCAGTCAAGATCCATTGTTTGGTGGCAGTGGCTTTAGTAAAGGGCTCCAAGATGCCAGCAGGATTCCACTCATTATGGAATTTGCATGGAACCCTGGAGTTTCGTTTAGAAAAGTTCCGCTAACACAGGTGACAAGAGCAAAAATAAGGTTAAACAGTAGCTTAACTCCCCCCACTTCCCAACAGCTCCATTCCAAGTATTTTTATACTCATCCAAATTAATAGTGTGGAAAAAAACAGGTTTTTACTTAATTTTCCTGCAAGATTTGTTTTCGAACCACATTTTTCATGAAGCAGAACTAACATCATAAACAGTGATTTATTTTTTAAAGGGGTCTGTAGGGGGAGTTCTCTTGTCCCCTTAACTATATTTTCCCCAGCCTATGTGTTCAATTATTTTCAAGTGAGGGAACCCATATGTTCCTCCTCTACAGTATTATTAGCTACGTACAATCTATTCACAGTTCAGAAACCTTTGCAAAACTCAGACCACAGCACGGACACCTTTCCAGTGGTTTTCCCATTACCTACAAATCTCCACTGGATATTTCCAGTGTGATTGTTTAATTACAGAGAACACTAACACACCAGCCTGGGAATTGCTGCTCTTCTATACACCAGAAACAGCTTGTATGTAGAAAGCTGCTACAGAAGTGTCAATTGTTTTTTTTTAAAAAAAAAACATAAATGAACATGACTATATAAAAAGATCCTAATAATAAATAAAACGTAAAATTTTACGTGCATGGGGATGTCATTAAATCAGAAGAGCTAGAAGGTGCCTAGTAAGTACCACTGCTATCAATATCATGCCTACAGATTTACAATTGTTTTACAAATGTCATTACATTCATGAAAAAAATAAGTCTATATTATATAGCCAGCTAGAAGGTGAATAGGATTGTAGAAACAATATGATTACATGTATCCCTGCCTCCGATATAACAAGAATTGGGAATTATTATATGATTACATTCCAAATGCATTTATTTGTGTCCAATATCCCACAAACCTCAATTCTGCATATGCATGTATGTGAGAAAACAAGTTTCTTATATTTTCTCATTTTCAACTGCTTTGCCTCTAGCACACAAGAAAACTGACTGATAGGAAAGTCAAAGCGGATTTTTTTCACTAGCCCATGGAGGTTAGCTCTTGGTTACATTTTTTTTTGGCTGGCTATGTTTGTACCAAGAAAGAATAAGAAAGACAAAGCTAATAAATCTGGATGGGGGAAGTTATTGCTCAGTTTGGAGAAGAACTGAGGCATCTTGCCTTATGATTTTTTAAAAGTAATTTCCACTAATACATTAAACTGAAACTTAATTACAAAACAAATACATCTTGGCTAATGTGAAGGCTAACTGGTTAGGGAAAAAAACAAATCTCGATAGATATACTGAATACTGAAAAGCCTTGACTTTGGGCTTGGTTCTTCTTTTCCTTATACTTGAAAGTTGTAGATGGCACTTAAAGGGATAAAGAAATGAAGAAAACACTTTTAAACTCTTTGGATTAAACTCAGGAGTAGGACAGCAGTTTTCATGGAAGACACTTGCCATAAGCCAAGATCAGATCTTGATCATTATCTAAAGGTATTCCAATCCCAAGTGCCACTGGATTTAGGTTAGATTTTTATTTGACTTCCTTGACTACTGACATAATATGATACCTATTACTGCATCTTATAACTGAACTCAAGCAGCTGTATTCCAAAGAGAGGGGGTACTATTTTACCCTGGAAAATATCTGCTTTTTTAAACGTATGTTTTTCATTTTACCAGAGCTGGTTGGAAAACGGGTCCTCTGTCCCCATGGAAACTTAAATGAAAAAAAAAAATGTTGACAATTTCCACTGACAATTCAGACATATTTTGAAAAATCCTAAAATTTTTGGTTTCTAGGTTTTCAATTTTTTGACAGAATCCAAATTTTCTGTGGAAAGCAGACACTTTCTGTGAAAATTTTCATTTAGCCAAAAACAAAAAAACAATTTCCCATCAGAAGACATTTAATGAAAAGTTACCATCCATTCTTATATTTTCACATTATTTTTTATACAAAATATAAGTAAGGACACTGCATCCATTAGTCTTGCACAAAGAACCACACAGTAAGACCAACAGAATCTGAACAGGAAGTCACCAAGCACCTACATTCCAATTCCAAGCTCAATCCACTAGAGTGACTAGACCAAGGTACGGGGATGTATCATCGTTCATGTTGCAGTACCTTTGTCAGTACCCGGCCCAATGGAAGCTGGATCATTGAAAGCTAATGATACAACCAGCGGACCGAATTCGGTGCTGAATCCTGGTCACATGCCACCTGAGGCATGTTGTGTATATGCCAAGATGACGACGACTAGACCAACCACTCATGAACCTTGGCATATTCATTGCCATTTTTAGGTTTGAACCTATGCTCTGTTGACTCAAGAAACCAGCAGATCTGAAGTGCCACACATGTCAAAAGAGGCAGTTGCTGAGAGAAGCAGACAATCAGTGCTCATGTCTTTTAAAAAGTTGCTTCATCTGTCCAGTATGGTCTTGGTTAGCATTTAAGATGACTGCATGCATGGGACAAAACCCATCACCTGATATGGCCAAATGCAAGAGAATGTTATCTATATTTGCATATATCCAGTCAGCTTTGCATTTTAAAAGCTGTCCGGAAGAACTAGTGTTAAGTTATACTACAATTATAATTCATTTGGCTAACTGACAGACTGACAACTGGTGAAACTAAACATCCTGCTAATTAAATCCTGTGCTGGGAGGAAGGTCTGGGTAATATTTTCATCAGTTAGCCATGGTCCTCTCATCCTAAGAAAGAACACCATTCAGCATATTCTGTTTCCACAAAGGGAGAAGGAATGTCATAAGAACTTTAGAGTTATAAGATTCTAGAACAGTTGGCACGTCATACCAGCTTCTCGTCACCAGCTGTGTCTTGCTTCTTTGCTGGAGAAGCATATCTATCCCAATATTTACACCAGTGTTTCTCAAACTAGGGTTGCCGCTTGTGCAGGGAAAGCCCCTGGTGGGCGGGGCCTGTTTGTCTACTTGCCCCATCCGCAGGTCCGGCCGATCGCGGCTCCCACTGGCTGCGGTTTGCTGCTCCAGGCCAATGGGAGCTTCTGGAAGTGGCGCGGGCTGAGGGACTTACTGGCCACCACTTCCAGCAGCTCCCATTGGCCTGCAACAGAGAACTGCGGCCAGTGGGAGCCGCGATTGGCCGAACCTGCAGACACAGCAAGTAAACAAACCGGCCCGGCCCGCCAGGGGCTTTCCCTGCACAAGCAGTGGCCCCAATTTGAGAAACACTGATTTACACTAAACTGTCCTCTAAACTGTGCTGGTATAAATCAGGAGTAAATTCATTGACTTCAGTGGAGTTACCCTAAATGTACATGGGTGAAAATAATGAGAGGAGAATCTTTGTCCATATGCTGTGAGCTGCTGCCAATGAAACTCAGACACTACATGAATGCTAGGAAGGGAAGTTCATCTCTATTTAGGTTTTATACTTCCTAATCCTCTTTATGAATTGATTTCACTCACTGGTGTGATGGGCCTGGATTGTTCTGAACTACGGTTCTAATTCAGACCCACATCTTGTATGCAAGGACAGCTGATACACTCACTCATTGAAGTCTGTAAAGTGTTCTGGCATTAGAGATATCATTGAACTAAAATATTTAAACCTCCAAGAAACATGTAATACAGCCTGTCAAAATGCGAATCACTTAAACAACTGAAATTACATCCAATGTTAATTGACAGAAGGGAAATTCCCATATCTTTCTAGCTCTCCTATTCAAACCACTGTATTTTATAAAAATAAAACCAGCTTTACTTTAAAAAAAAAGCCATAGCTTAGGTATAGCTGGAATAAGATGAAATTGTTACAGATGATCTTGGAAAACAAACATTAGTCTCTCTCTCACGAGTTCTTCTTCACATGATTATGTACTTGAAGCAACTTAATTCCAGTCAAGACAGAAATCAATAAATGAAGCTTCTAGTGTCCTTTGTTTTAGAACAATCTTTGCCCTACCTTGCATGAATCAGATATCTCTGCAATGGGGCTGCAGACTCTTGTTTAGAATTTCTCCCCATGTGCTGAAGAGGATTTGACCTTTTGTATCCATTTATTACATCAGCGTGCCCACAACCACTGCTGTCCAAGGGAAAAACAATCACTGCTCCAACTGAAGAGAACAGTTATTATAGTACTGGTTCCCTCCAAGCCTTCCCTCCTTCTCTCTCCTTTTCTCTCTCCCTCTCACACACACAGAGTAGCAGAGCACTATGGTTTGGTAGAAGTGATTTGTTAGAATCTTACCTCACAGTGGGTTTGCCTTAAGGAGAGGTTTGTCCTCTGTGGCTGGGATAGATTCCAGTGGAGGCTCTTGCTTGTATCTTTATGGGAACATTTTAGAGATGCATTGAGGTGTCCAACCTGAGAGAGGTGGAATTATACAAATGAGTCATGAGTGTTACCCATTGGTAAGTGTTGCGTGTCCCTCAGAGTGCACAGTCTACAGAGGATGAGAGTTTGTGATAGGTCCCAACTAGAAACATTTATTCTTTAGCTCAAGCTGCAAAGACTTATGCTTTTAGCTATGAAAGTCCCTGGTTCAGTTCCCAAGGTCTGAGCCAAGATAGTAACCAACACATAAACTGGGGCTCATCTGGGATAAACTTCTTTTCTTTAGGGGAAGTGTGTAAACTCACTGCTAAGTGTGTGATGTATCAACCCCCATGCCTGTACCGGAGAAGCTCTAAGTCTTTTACAGCTCTCCCCCACTCCTCACATACAAAGCTTGATGTGTTAATTCAAGCTAAGCTGTAGAGCCTCATGCCTTCAGCTCTGGAGATCCCCAGCTAAATCCTGTGTGTTGACCAAAGTGGAGGCAGTCATAAGGGATTAAATCAAGTTCCCTGTGGAGAGAGAGAGAGAGAGAGAGAGAGAGAGAAAGTGAACCATCAGCAAAATCACCTTGTGCGAGTCATAGAAGAAAACAATGACTATAGAATCTACTGATCAACCAACAATAAGTGTATGTTGCTCTCTCCCTCTTAGATCGGGACATAGGTATTTCAAAATTTGAAGTCCATATAATAGCCAAATATAATGTTAGTTTGTGGAAAAGAGGTAAAGAAACCATTTAAAATATGCAAAAAATCTCTTTTCCTGATTATATCCCACTGTCTCTCACTATCATAAAATCTCTGATTCTCTTCTGAGAAAATGAAAGCCCAGTGCCTAAAGCAGTCATTGGAACAGAAACTATAGCATCGCAAGGTATTCTATCCCTTAACCGCAAACCTGAAAACACGCATGCAACTGATTTCAGTGAGATTATTCACATGCCTTGGTGTTTGCAGAATTACGGCCTATGTCTGTAAAATGCCCAGCATACTTTTGGCTGCTATGTAATATGTGACTTAGGTAACCAGTTAGGCAGCTCAAAGAGTAAATTCCAAATATTCAATACTTAAACACATCTTTGCAGAGAACAATTCTCATCCAGATAAATTTCAGAGTAGCAGCCGTGTTAGTCTGTATCCGCAAAAAGAACAGGAGTACTTGTGGCACCTTAGAGACTAACAAATTTATTAGAGCATAAGCTTTCATGGACTACAGCCCACTTCTTTGGATGCATCCAGATAAAATCATTCATCATACAATTCCAAACAAAGACATTCATAAACATCACGTTACTTTTGGTGGACAATTTGCAAACCGAAAAATAGATCTAAATTCTGTTCAGTGTGAATAATTTGAGCAGCTTTGCTCAAAACACATCATAAAATAAACAAAATTTACCAGGATGAAGACTAACCAAAAACAGGCTTTCCAACTCAAAGTAGACTTCCACTAGACTCATAACACCTCTTTTGCATTAAAAAATGCTTATTTGATTAAATAGTTTTCTATACTGACCCTCAAGTGCCCTTATAAAAAACAACCTGAACTGAAGTTGGTCAGAACCCTTCATCCCCATCACAACTGTTTGCTGGAAATCAGGACTGTGTTGAAGAGGGCTTAGAAAAAGTGCAGCTTGACTGCTCCTCTATTATACAGCATTGACAGCGAAAGCTCCCTGTGTTTTGATGAGCAAGGCAAATTAATAAGATCTGAATAGAGAATAGATAGCTGTGATTAACCTAACTGGCCACTGGCTGTCATTGTTGTTCCAGAGGAAAAAAAAAAGTCAGCAGGAAAATATTAACGTTAGAAAAATGAATTGAGAGTGTAGCCAGATTCTTATGTTTGGTGCAATTTACGGCAAGTCAGTCAAATATTAAGAGCTTTTTCATGTATAAATAACAGGTGCACTTATGAGATTCTGCCCTTGTTACACCCACTATATTCATTGGAAATTGTATAGCTGTACTTGCACAATCATATTAAGTGCTTGTGTAAGTTAAACACAAAATGGTGTGCAATTTAGGCCTGAAATATTTTGCCCAGCATGGACAAATAGCTGTGAGATCAACCCCTTCCATCCCGTCTTCTCTCAGCAAATATCTACCTTCCCCATTCTGCTTGTCCAATATTCCTATCCCCTTATTGGGGCAATAGCTGTACCAGCTAGGAGCTCCACTCCACCTGCCTGTTTGTTCTGCCCTCCATCAGGAGCTCCATCTGCATTATTCTTGGCTACAAAGCTTCTTTCCCACCTTCCCCTGCTTACTGGTCTCACCCCTTAGTCTTCCTCCTCATGCCAATGTGCATCTTGCCCTGGTGGCCTGTTGTAGTGGGAGGAGAGAATTGTTTGGTATGTGCTTACACTACAGGCCAGAAAACTGCATCAAGACTTTAGAAGCAAGAGCTGAAATCCTGACCACCACAGTCAACAGGCATTTTGCAATTGACTTCAGTGGAGCCAGGATGTCACCAAAGAGGTGGTGTGTGCCAGCACAGACCTGCAGAAAAAAATGCCTGGATGACAGCTGCCATCTTGGATGACACTCCAGGGACATCTGGATTAAAGGCATGAGCTGCTTCAGTTCCATGGGTGGGGCTGTAATAGACTCACTCCCTCTGTGGATTGGACAACCCTTTACCACTAACTTTAGAACCATCACCACTGGGAGCTGGCTCAGTTAGAACGATCACCACTGGGAGCTGCATATATCTGAGGTCAGGAACTAGCCCTAAGTAATTTTTTTGTGGGAAGATTGTTTGCCCACAAACATTTTTCCTCCCCTCTACCATGCAACTCTATACAAGAATTATGCAAACCAGTTCTCTCCAGGGACAGTTCATAATTTTTACAGCAGTAAGTTCTTATACCTTGTTCATTAGGATCACACTTTTTTCATATGTCTATGCAGAGGAGTCCTGCTGTTTATTGCATAGGGCCAAATGACACATTTAAAGTGGAAAAAAATCAGGACACGTTATTTCAAGTCTCTCTAATGATGAAGTCTATAAAAAGCATTCCCAGCCATATGCAAAGTTATCTGTAACGTGCACTGTGTTAGGAAGACGGCTTGCTCCACTCCACAACGTTATCATTTCAAATAGGGAAGTATGGCTGAATTTCCCAAATTACATTTTAGATGAAGGATGTCTCATAGTAGTGAGCTAGATCTTGACAAATGAGGCCAGGTGTTCATTAGTGCAGTGTTCTCCCTACTGTGAGAGAAATGTGAAATGATGGCGTCTAACTAATGTGAAATTGTTCAGCAATGTACAAAAAACTTAGATAGGAGGCTGTGCCTGTGATTAAAAAAAATACTTTTCTTAGCTACACTTTCTTGACTTAAAAATATTTAATGACATAAGGAAATACTTCCTCTCTTTCAAAATGTCTAGTTTACTTAACACTCATTTATTCTATTCTTTAAGGATTTTTTCTGCTCTGACCTGTTCCGATCTAGGAATCCAAGATAGTGCTATGCACTTGGACAATATTTTGGGTGAAATCTTTGCCCCAGTAAAGTGAATGGGAGTTTTGCAATTGATATTAGTGAGGCCAAGATTTCACCCTTTATCTCCGCACTGATGTATGTCCTCAATCCCATTGGATGAGGCTTTAGCCATGACGCTTTGATAAAAATCAAGAACAGCGGAAATCCAGTCCAATCAAATCTGATATTATGCCTCGAATTATTCTATATGCTTTGCCTAATCTGTTATAGTGCTCTCTATATTTCTGGTGTTTCATCCTGTACATTATTTCCTTTCTTCCCTTATCAGTGACATATTAAGATGTCCTTTCCTTTTACAGTAATTACTTCCTATTTAAATAAGGATGATATAATATTTGTGCAGTGTTTTGAAAATGTAGATGGCCAAATCCTGGTCTTGGTGCAGTCAATAGGAAGCCTCCCACTGCCTTTACTTGAATGGATATCGTTACTGTTGCTATATGTAATTTCTAGAATATAGCAGTATCTATGAGTGCATGTTAGCGTCAGTGCAGTCAAATCACAACAGTGACCAGATGAGACTTGCTCCAACACATGGTCCGACTCTTAAGTTTACCACCATGCATAGATAGAATCATATATAGGTTAGTGAGCCTTAACTCCACTCCTCGACATGGAATAAGAGAACTTCCCATGTACACTGACCCTGTGTGAGGTGCAATTTCCAACAGCACTCAGCCTATGATCTCTGGTAGGTACCGTAAGGATGGCACACATGTCTAAGGTTTTGTATAAATACTATGGTGTAACTCCACTGTCTTCAGCAAAGTGACACCACGTATGAAGCTGGGCCCATGGTGTAACAATACTGTGCCTCCCCTGAGCAGCTAATCCCGACTGACCTGTGTGGTAGTCTAATCCTCATGGACATTAGCACACACCAGAAAACGGAGACCATTAAATTCATTGCATGAGTGACCTAAATCATACTTAAAAAGTGAGAGCTCAAGCTTATCTAGTCTCCAAAAGTAAAGGATAGATCTGACCTTGGGATTTCTTAACCTTCTCCTTGACCTTCATATAAAATCCTTGAGATTGTTCATATTCATTGACTAGGCCACAAGGCAGTTCTGTTCCATTCAGAACAGTTTAATGAATTAAATAATAAATTATGTATTTATGCTTCTTAGTCCCTTTCCAATTCTCTTGTATTATACTTCTCTGTACAGATACTGAAATGCAAGCACTGTAGCCAATCGGCCTATAGCACATCTGTTTCTTTGATTGTCTTGTTCAGCAAACAGAATCCCAAAGGTTAATTAATTTCACATTCCTATGACATAGTAAAGATGATCATTTTTAACCCAACATGAAAGCTTTACATTTCACGAAAATAATTCTTCCAATTATGAAATTCTAATTAGTACCTGGATTGCAATATGGTGCAAGTCTTTTTGTGAGCCTTTTTAAATGTTCATGTTACATAGGAAACACTCACATATTGTGTATATATGTGTAACATCTTCTTATGCCAGGAATGTTATGACATTTAGTAATTAAAACAAATATATGGGGGAATCACTGAATTATTTTTAACATTTCAAAAGACTAGAGAATACCTGAATTATTGTATAAAGCTGTGTCTATTGAATGGCCCTAGGAACTGAGACCTCTTCCGGTTATTTGATATCTCAGCAATGAACAGGATACGTTCTGTTAATTAGAAAAAACCCTTCAAATGCAAGGGCAGTCTGATGGCAGTTTCTCCAGACACATGACAGCCATAACAGCTATCCAAAAACCACACGACTTACCATATTCTTACAAATTTCTCCCTGTGTACTTGTGAATTCATGAACACTCCCTCCTACAGTGTTGTCTTAGATCAATAAACTATAGAAAGTCAGCCCTTCTCTCTCTAGATACAATTATAACTGCTTATACCTCACATTTTTTATTCGTTCAGTCAGAATAAGAGCTATTTCTTGCACTTCCTTCAGTTAGTTGCCTGTCAGGAATGATGTAAACATTATTGACAGAGGCAGATTTTTATGCACTTTTCAAGGTGCAAAGGGTGAGGTGGTGTTTTTTAATTAGTATCCACAGTTTTTGCTGCTGCTGTATGCTCTTCCACCAGTGCAGAATTGCTCACACTATCAAAAAGGGAAAACAGAGGTGGATTTTACATAAGACAGGGAGAAAGGTCTGCTCAAGGCATTGAAGCCCAGATCGGGAAGCAAGAACTCGGGACCTGTGGCTATGACTGTGACAATGACTTGTCCACAGGAGGTGTCAGTTAGACTGATTTAATCTTGAATGCCTAAAGTTAGGTAAACAAATCTGTATTTAGGCACTTGGAACCCAATTCTAAACAGTACTTAAGCATGTGGCTAACTTTAAACATCAGAATAGTCACACTGACTATACACATGTTTACAATCAGCCACATGCTTCTATTCCTTCCTGTACAGGGGCTGTATGTCACTGTCCACCCACGGCTCCCCATGCCTTTAATTCACAGGGTAGTTTGAGGATAAATCATCACTGATCATTTAGGCAACACTCGGGGTGGGGAGAGGGGAGAAGGGGAGCATGGATCAGCATTTGCGACGCACTCCCCATCAGTACCTGGCCCAAGCCAGGGAAGCCTAATACAATGTACATATTAAATATTTATTATCAGGTTGACCATTCTAAAGAACAATGCCATGAGTTAATTCTTTCACATGACAAGATTCTGTGGTAGGAGCACCATAAGTTACAGCTGAGCCACTGGAAATAACGCATTTTGATATCTTACAGGTCAGAAAAGATGCCTCTTGACAGGTAGGAAATTAAACCTTAAAAAAAATAAATCATGCCACTTTTCCTTTAACTCATATCCCAGCTCCTTTCTCAAGCTAGAAAAGCAGGCATACCCTTTCCAACAGAACCAAGAGTGGAAAAAAATGGTAAAAAATATCCCAATCATCACGCAGCAATAAGAAACAAGGGCAACATATTCACATCAAATGTAAAACAAAAATGCCTCCCATGTGTCAGAGAGAGAGGCAAAGAGATTTTGATCATTTAGAAGGAGAAATAGGCACCTCTGTCAAGGAGGCAGCAACCATGTAGAAGAAAGAGAATCTTCAAAGGAGATGAACTTGCCCAAGGACTTGTTATAACAGCCAAATGTAGTATCAAACCCACAGGGGCATGAACAGAGGAATGTTGGAAAAAGGTCTTGAAACTCTACCTTGGGCTTCTGTGACTGTTGCAAGCTCCTTCCCAAGTCAACCCTCACCCACCTAGCCTCTCCTGATCTCCTGATCTCCCCACTCCCTTCTCTGTATCAAAATCAAACTCTTCAGCCTCATTTAAGGCTCCCTACAGCTCTTCCCTAGCCAACATACCATCTCCCCCTGAGCTTTTCCCACCCTTCACCTTTCTGGTCCTTTTGTTCTTGCCTCCCACTCATACCCTATGCCTAGAACAATATCCCTCTTCCTCTCTGTCAAGAGCCCTCACTTTTCCTTCACCTTGTTTTCCCCCTTTGGACAGTATTTCTCTACTGTCTTCTGGGACCTCATCCCCCCATACAGATATTGTTATCAGTTTATTATCTGCAATATACTGTTGAGGAACCCCAGTCATGAACCAGTGCTGGGAAAACATAGAACAAAAGAGAGTCCCTGTCCCAAAGACATATCCGATTGTATATAGTCTGTGCGAAATACAGTGCAACTGACAGCAATGGACTTGTTTTAAATAGAGCTGGCTAAAAAAAATGTATATTTCATAAGACATATAAGAAATAAAACAATTTTTGGTGTTTTGATAAAAAATTCAAAATGTGTATTTTCCAAAAATGTTATTTCTGTATGTGCAGATGCAGTGTGTGAAGAGTGGTGGAAAAAGCATTTTCTGTGACATCTTCCAATACACTCCAATACTGGAGAGCTGTGATTAGGTACTATGATAACCAGAAGAGTTCTCTCAAATGTCAATCTATTAGCTACAGGATGATCGTCTTTAACCACAGAATGGGTTACACTATGCAATATAGAGATAGCTGATCAAGAACATGCACTGCGGGCTATGCACATGTATTTGCAGCTGAAATATCTATTCAAGTGACTGGCACATTAGGGTGTAGCGTGTAACAAGTTTTGTGGGCTGCCCTTGAGCCAAGGATTTGCTGGAGGAACCTTGTTTTAAGATGAGTTATAAAGCGATGAGTAACTCCCCATAACTAGAAGTATGAAGGCCAGAAGCATAAATAAGCAGAATTCATAATTGCATGGGGCTCCTTGTGAATGCTACCATAAACTCTGCATTTCCCTAAAAACCTGAATGAAATTTGACAAATTTCTGTTATTTTGTCAAACAGAAAGCTGCAGTTTTGGAGGAACCAAGTTCTTGTGCTGTACTCATAACAAAGGCTAGACAGGATGGATGTGACTCTTGCTGAAAATATAGCCTGATTTCTGATGCAGTTGGGTACCTGCCAACTAATTAGTGCTCTAACAGTGATACCGAACAAAGATCCTATTCAGGTCAAGCAAGACTATCAGATGCTTGCTCTGAATTCAGCTGCTCAAATTTCATCAAGCTGCTGCTCAGTCAACCTACATAGCAAGGATAAAATATGGGCCTATAGTTCAGTAGCTGCACAAAAGACCTGTATCAGCACTGGCTGCCCCAAACCATGTTGAGAAAAATAGAGGGGTGATGCTCAGTGTTCGGCACCTAAAGCAATGTCTTCAGAATGTGTCGTTTCACTCCGTGCATACTGGGTATTCAGAAAGCATAGAGAAAAATCTATTAAGCAGGACTGCGGTATCGTACCACAGCGCAACTCGAGGAAGTCCATTGATTGAAATCTCTGGCGTAAAATAAATGTGAGTGAGAGGAGACTCCAGCTCCTGTGACATCAATATATTAACATCTCAAATAAAGCCCAATCCGCTAAATCACTTCCCATCCAGGAGACGACTCTCATAGTTAGAGCTGAGCAGGTAGGCTGGGATTTTCAAAAGTGTCTGAATTGCAACAGGATTTGGATGCCTAATTTCCCTAGGCTCCTTTGAAAACCCCAACCGTATTTAAGTGCTTTGCTGGATCAGGGCCTAGGAGAGCAATAGCCACAACCTCATACATTTGTTTTAATAGCTATTCCCAGAGTTTAAAAAAAATTGGTACACAATGATCAGCTCAATAAACTTAGGAACTGTTAGCTCAAGTGCTGCAGCTACTCTCAGCTGCCATAGTCCTGTATTACACAATGAGAGGCATCTCTCAGGCAGTGAAGACCCAAACCATTCAGAGTTTAGAGGACTAAAAAACTTTGACATGCCCCCAGAATTGAAATAGACACATTAGAATCTTCATGATTTGGTAAACGGATGCCGTTCTAGTTCCTTGAGACCTTCCTCAGCGTCTTGATCATATTTTCTTTCCTACACAGCTAGACGGGGGAAAAAATCACAAAAAGCAATTAAACGGCGAAGCTCCTTGCCATAGGAAGTCAGAGGCCAAGAAGTGAACAAGATTCAAAAAAGGGAATGACATTTATATTAATATTAAGAATTAATGATAAATTTTGGCAGGGATATTAAATCTGCTGCTTCAGGGCTAAAGTCAATCTAATTAGCAAAGATCTGGTTGAGTTTTACATGGGAGGCAGATTGTTTCCAAACTGCCTTACACCTTCCTCTGAAGCATCTGATACTGCCCACTGTTAAAGACAAGGTAGTGGACTACATGGACTTCAGGTCTGATCCATGTGGAATTCCTACATTCCTATTTCAATTTCTGGACTTTGGGAAGGAAATACAGTCCCATTTACCCATCAACCCCTAGGCTCGGTCATTATGTCACTACTTTTCTCTAGTAGTCCTGGACTTTCCGCAACTTCAATTTCTGTTCTTTTAGAAAAAGCTAAAATAAGAAATAGCATGTGTGTGCAAAGTAAGAAAGTTACATTTACAGATAGAACTTTTTTAGTTGATTTTATTGCGTTACCATAGCTACTTAAACAGAAGAGCAAGTATGGTCACAACTCATTTGGAACATGAAATAAATAAATAAATAAAAAACGAATCAAACAATTTTCCAGATTGATATATTTGACTAATCTGACCTCTAAATCTTTCACAATGTAAAATTAATATGCATTTGGAGGAATAACTGATTTTGAGCATGTCTGGTACTTTCTTAGTAAGAAGTAATAAAACATTCCATTTCATTTCCACTAGAAAATCAGAGGTCTAGAGTTTCCTAACCAAACAAACAGCTCTCTTGTAATAAGAGAATTACGTGGGTGCTTATGACAATATTTTTTAAAATGATCGGTTTACATTTTTACTAGCTTTTTACATATATTTAAATTCTTACACACTCCATGCTATATACACTAGGCCTGCTAGAAGCAGCAATCCAATGAATATTGTCATGTAGTGCACCAATGTAGCATTTATTGACTTACAAAATAAAAATAAATGGTGGTTTTCAGGTGGAATGTTCAAAAGTTCAAATAAACATAGAATATGCATCTAACACAGCATAATACTTTGATTGTGCAACTAGTCTCATTATGCAAAATACGTGCTTCAGTCTCACTGCAGTAGATACGACTTAAGCATGTGCTTAAATATTTTGTGAAAGTGATGCCATAATAGAATAATCTCATTTAGATAGATCATTATCGCTGTATGTGTGTTAAAGAGACAATTACATGGATTGCATACTTTGTGTCTAGTTAGAGTTCTTAAATTTAGCAAACATCACAGAATATATTTGTCATGAAAAAGTAGAGTGTACTTTTATGTATCTAACCAAGAGGCTTGGGATTTGGTTCTTTAGTTACAAAGATTCTGGAAGCCACCAAAAGCAAGGGTAAATGGTCTTGGTGGACTATTCTGTAGACTGTATTGTAGGAAGGTGAAGACAACTTGGCTACACTTGGGGATTCGCAGCGCTGCCTGGGTAGCGCTGTGAAGCGTGAGTGTAGTCACGCCGCCAGCACTGCGAGAGCTCTCTCGCAGCGCTGCAAGTACTCCACCTCTCTGAGGGGAATAGCTTGCAGTGCTGCGAGCGAGCGTGTAGCGCTGCAGGCGCTGATTACATTGGCGCGTTACAGTGCTGCACTCGCTGCGCTCGGGGGGGGCGTTTTCACACCCCTGAGCGCAGCAAGTTGCAGCGCTGTGCAGCGCCAGTGTAGCCAAGGCCTCATTCATTCTATCTATAAATTAAATGGTGAGTGAGAGAGAAGATTAATAGATTTGTTCTAATGAGAAATTTTCTTGTTCCTTCAAGTTACTAATTTCTCATGCATGTATGGCAGGACAAAATGAAAGTCGGTATCAATAAAAAGTGCACAAAAATGTATGGGAAAATTCCGATTTATAAAAATAAGCATTATGGCTAACAAGATGAATGTTTACAAGGTACATTTCAACATACATGTACATATCTTTTCAAGTACTTCTAATGCACCCGCAAAGAAAGACAAACCTCTCACAATTTATTAGAGCCTATAGAAATTCTGGGAAATCCCAACATTTTGAAATTTGTTTTTGCTTTGAATCAGAACAAAAAGCTGAAATTTTGAAATTTCGCACTAAATGAAAGTTCTGGAAAACTTTAATTGGGAACTATCAAAACATTGTGTTGATATCAATATAACATAATAAATTAAAATTAATTCTATACAAGTAACCAAAATGATATAATTGAAATGAAATGTTTCACTATCAAAATGAAACAAGACAGACATCTATTTCTTTTGATGAAGTTTTTGATGGGAAAAGTCAAAATTGGCACGCTTGTACAATACGTTTGGATTTTGACAAAACTGTATTTTCCAACAGAAAACTTGGAAATTTTTCAGCGACATCTATTATTATACTATATGTAAATTTCTGCAAGAAGATTCTTATAGATAACAGTAAACATCTAATTAACATTAGCTAATGTTAGCAAAGCTCATTGAACATATAAACTATACATAAATGCTGGTTATTAATTAGCATTAACCATTATTATAATTCCCCTTCCATTTCTCTTCCAAGCAGGGAAAATCTAGTGAGCAATAAATCAAAATAAATTATTTCCTGATTGTCATTTTGAGTAAGTTCCAGAAAAGTAAATTAAGAAATCATTAACCAGTGAAGATTAAGACAGCAACAATGGAAGAAGATAGGACAGATCCATTTGTTTTCATGATACAGGAAGAATATTTGTTAGAAAAAAGTTAGCACTACATTAAAAGTAAGCTTGGCTTGAATAAAAATTAAGGTTTTTAAAATAATTGACTAAAATATCGATTTTATTGTTAAGCTTTTTTTGTTTTTATCAATATAAAATTTCATAGTTTGGGAAAATGGGTTTTAAGTAGGTTTTGGATTTTAACAATTTCTATTTTCACAGTTCTGGGAAACTCTGGGGGAGGGTCAGACAATGATGATTAATGACCATGGATGTTGAGATTCAAATAGTTAAAACTTTATTACCCTTAACACAAAAGTAAATATTCTTAAATAAAACTAATAAATTCTCAGTCAGTATATTTCTTACTTTATCTGTACATTTGATTGCTAGACATTTATCAGTTCGTGTATGTATGGTAAAAATCAACATTTACCAATAAAAATCGAATCCTTCCTAGCCTTATAAAGGAAGTGTCTTTCCATTTTAATGGTTTGTTAGGCTCACACCCAGATTGGCAGGTAACAGTGTTACTGAGTGAAAACTGTTTATGGTGCAATGCATATTAAGGGTGCTGCTTTGGGAAATACAAATTCCCAGCATTCCATATTAATTATGCAGCTCTCACTTTCTGTGCAGAAGACAAGACAGAGGAGGCTTTACTCAGTAATTATTTATGTAGCATCTCAAAATACTGCGGTGTTAAACTGCACCATCACAGGGGTAATGACTAGCACTTTAGAGCGGGTGAAGGGGTAAGGACTTGGGAGGTCCAATTATTAAAGCGGGGAGGGGAAACAGGCCTCTAAAACCATTATCTTCTCATGCTAGCCTGTTCTCATCTCTTTTTATTCATCTGAAAATAGCTGTGTACTGAACACTTGAATGTCAGAGTAAAAGGCCAAAAACTGTTCAGTTTTTCCTATTCATATATGTACATATTTATTTCTAAAGGGAAGTCTGTCACTGTCATAACACAGTGCCTTCTAAGTTGCCAGTGATAAGTACGAATATTAGCCAAGAATGAACAGTGCTAATGTTAATGTAGCATCCCCTATCCACCCGGTTATCTCCTTTAGCGCCAATTTCCTTGTGGGTTTTGATGGACACACCTGCGTTCTTTTGAATCATGCCACCCACTCAGCAGGGTGTAACTTTTTTCTTCCCATATGAATTTATTTGGCGGTGCCTACGCTCCTCCTGGCAGGGTCCTGAGGGCAGCTTGGGAGGAAAAGTCTAATCACAGGGTAACCCCGCTTTACTTGCCAGACAGTTGAAGAATTCCAAGAAATAACACAAACAGTAATTATATTGAACAGGAAATAAATATAACAGTGTAAAAAACACTGTTCTCAGGATCACGGGGCCCATGCAGATAATATCTGTGAATTTCCCCAGACACGTGACCTGATATAGCAAAAGTAAAATTAGTGTCCCATTGGTACGCATACTTTGTTGGGGCCATACTTTGCTGAGGACCTGTGACCACGATATCTTCTGTGCAGCAGTTAGCAATGTAGCTGACTGGGATGAGTACAGCCCAAAAGACTCACAAGTGGGATCAGGTGGTAAGTCCCTCTGCAGATTTCATAAGCAGCAGGTAATAATATCCCCAAACTCCTTCCCGCTGGCTTGAGGACACAGTTCGGGGAGTAAGGGGTCTCCCAAACATTCTCCCTGAGTAGCTTACATTTAGGGATAGCTGTGGGCTCCTCAGTCCCTGCAGAGGGGCTGATGATCGCTGCTGGCAGGCACCCTCTTCATGCAGGGCTCAAGGTGCAGATTACAAAACTATACTCAAATCCAAACTAGTCTCTCACCCCTGCACTCAGCCACAATCACCGTAGGAAGCAGCCCTAAACTAGCAGGCACATCAGTGGGGCCATGTGGTGACTGAGCTCACCTAGGGAACTGCAGGGCTAACTCAGTCTGGCTTGGGGGAAGTTTTCCCCAACAAAACTCTCTAAACTGTCGCCTTGGACAGGGAAAGGGCCAAGCTGAGGGATTTTGCTTTCATGTCCCCAGAGGCCAGTTCTCAGAAGGAACCCTGCATGCAGCTCTGGGACTCAACAGCCCCCCCACACTACCAGTCCTGCCCTTTTGCTGGCTGGCTCCAGACACCTCCAAAATATCTTCTCCCCTGCCCTGAGCTCCCAGGGAAGGGCATCACATCCCTATTGGTTGCCAAGCCCGAGCAGACTGAGGGCTTGTCTACACTGGCACTTTACAGCGCTGCAACTTTCTCGCTCAGGGATGTGAAAAAACACCCCCCGAGCGCTACACGTTTCAGTGCTGTAAAATGCCAGTGTAGACAGCGCTTTAACGTTGCTAGTGAAAACATGCCCTCAGTCTGCCCTTGGCTCCCCCTCCCAATCTGCCTCTCCCGGATCTAACAGCACACAGAGCCCCAGGAATCTAGGTAATCCTTTGGGGGGTTACATTAATAATTTCAGGAGACATCTACTGCCCTGTCAATGTAACTTGTCCAAGGCAAATGGCTTAATAAAATAGGATCATTTCTTCCCCTGCAAGTATAGTGGTTTTGGGAAGAGAAATATATGTATTTCATACGTATTGAAGTTCACTCTTAGAGCCTTGAAACAGCCACCTACTTTGGTCTGGAAAACTAGCCAAGTCTTGAGAGCTCTTGACACTGACCTTGAAAGAGAGAGTTGTTAAAACTCCCCTTTTCTTCTGTACATACCTTACATTATCACAACAGAAGTTAAATTATCATTTCCTTAATGGGGAAAGGATATCCTTAATTGATTTATAGAAAAATCAATTTAAATAGCAGAAAGATGGAAAATGTCAAACCCGTAAAAACTTAATAATGACATTTCCAAATGTGATTAACCATTTACAATTCTATGGCCAGATTTAAAAGGCAGAGATAATATGAGTTTTGGATGAGCTCTGGTGACTGAAAATATACATAATACCTGTGTATTACTGAGGGATGATGTGATCCAATCTATTCAAATTAAGACTGTAATGATTGATTGTTGCACTTTTATAAAACTTTTGTGCACTTAACCTTTAAGTAAGATTTGAATGATAGACCAGATCTGATTGAATAATGGCTCTTTTGTCAAGAGGAGCGGTCCCATTAGCATTTTTAGGCCTTGATTCAGCAAAGCACTTCAGCACTTGCTCCACTGTAAACATGTACTTGAGTCCTATTGACTTCAATCAGACCTGAATGGACTTGATGACCTTTTGATGTACCTTCCAGCCCAAACATTCCTATGAGTCTGTGACTCCTCAGGGCTTTGCTTTAAACTCAATCTGCATTTGAGGATTAACACGAAAGCTTATGCTCTAATAAATTTGTTAGTCTCTAAGGTGCCACAAGTACTCCTGTTCTTCTTTTTGCGGATACAGACTAACACGGCTGTTACTCTGAAACTTGTACATTACTGAATGCTTTAAGAATAGATGGGAACACATACACAATACGGTATAATGAATAGATTGTTTCCAGTCCTACACATTTGGAGGTTCACCATTTCACACTGCCATTGGTTTGCAGTTGTTGGTACTTATTGTACCAGTTCATAGTTTAAAGTAACAGAGGTTGAATTAGCTACTAGGGATGTGTTAAGTGGATCATAAATTGCTGAATGAAATGAATACTATTCAGTGAGCAATTCAGAATATTTAAAGCACCATTTAGAAAATTTGTCCAGTGGATATCCATTTAGCCTCACCCCTTAGTCTGTTTTTGACAGCAGTAGTGGGGAGCGTAGAGCTACAATTTTGCAACCTTCTTGACACCACTCAGAGGGAACAGGGAAAAATCAAATGATTGTAAGGGGAGTGTAATGGGGTACTAACCCCACGCATATTGTGAAAGGGTTAATATAGGTTGAGAGGCCACTTAACCTGACTGCTTACACTTGGAGGGTGGGCCAGGCCCAGTCAGACTTACCCCAGGTAGGGAGAGCTGTTCCTCCCTGCCACTGCATAAAGAGTTGGGTGAGTCCAGCTGGAAGGGCAAAGGCCATCTCTTTGGGAAGCAGCAAGAGGAGAAGAGTAGACTGGCTATTCCCAGGGTGAGTTGGAAGCTTGCAGCACCCGAGTCAAGTGAAAGGAGGAATGTGACAGCCCCTGGACAGTGGTGTTCTTGGAGGCACAGAAATCTGGGATGATGCATGGGGAAAAGACGATCATGGTCCACCTGTGAGGAAGAGGTGGCTTGAAGGTTTGGTTGTGTTAATGTTTCTGTTAGACTTTGGCGAAAGGCCCCGAGGTCCTGGAAGGGGCTGGACTCTGTAAAGTGCTGTGGCTGGAGGGCTAGGTCACTTCTATGGCCCTAGTTGGCCAAGAAAGGTGGGGGGAAACTGAGGCAAAAAGGTGCTATAATGCCACATCCAGCCAGAAGAGGTGTTGGGGTGGCAATTTTTCTACGAGGCAGCTTACAGATCAATGATACTTCTAGGGATATGTCCTAATATTTCCCCAATTTCTCCTATTTGCAAATACAGATATATCATATAAATCTGCATTCACTGATTTTTAAGGCCAGAAGGGGCCATTAGATCATACAGTTTCACCTCCAGCCTTAGGCATTATGATCTAAATGATACATGTCCACATTTGGGAAACAAAGCCTGATGCTGCAAGGTGCTGAGTGACTCCTGTGAGTTGCTGAGTGCCCTCAAGGCTTATTGGCATAACACTCCTCACAAGAGATACTTAGCAGCTTTCCAGGTTGGGCTCTAATTTTCCATCCTTTTAGATGGAATTTAGTTCAAGTTCAACTACATTTATGTTTCCTGATTAATTATATATGCTATCTATGAGACAATGACTTTAAGAGCATCCGTGTTTAGCAGACTGTTGCCACAAAGACTTTACACAGCAAATATAATACCCTACTCCTTTATAATTTATTGGTTTGATGTTTTTAAAGAACTTTTATAACAAGACAGCTTACACAGCAAATGAACTCTTAAAATTATAGATGTAATAGTGCTTTAATACACGGCAATTGGAAACATTACATTCGCTGGCCATTTAAAGCTTTGATATAAAGTTAAGAGCGGATTACTCGGTTTGTTGGAAATTAAAAAAAAAATAGAAAAAATGGGGTCAAACTGACTTTTTGGGGTCAAAGCGTCAAAAATAATTGTTTTGGGTCAAACAAAAATCTTTCATTCAATCCATCATGTTTCCTTTTAAATGCTCAACATTTTCTAATGTTTTTTTTGAGGAAAATAGATAAAATTGATGGGCATTTCAAAATGAATAATCATTTCAAACCAAAAAAGTCAAAACATTTCAAAAATGTCAAAACACTAACTTTCAGAATTCTCCCCCACCTCCAACACAAGCAAGTTGGCAAAACCGACAAGTTCACAAAACATTTTGAAGTTACCGAAATCTGCATTTTTTGCCAAAATAAAGGTTCAGTCAAAACATTTTGCCCAGCTCTATGTTGATCAGTCTGGATAGCAGGCTATGCAGAAGTTAGTAGGAATTGTACTTGGTTAGGGTCAGACCCAGTTCCCACTGAAGTACATGTAGGAACAGGCAAAACAAGACATGTTCTGGTAAGGCTGGCAAAAAATAAGCAGTGCTTATTTAAGGGAGAATTGGTGTTAGATGCCCTCAAATGTCTTTATGATCTGCAAAATAATTGGGAACTAGGTAAGGACAAGTATGTAAAGTCTTTAACTGGAGTAGAATCTCTAGAATTTTGTAAAGTAGTAGGCTGTACAAGCTAGTCATGTCATAAGTTTGGAACAGAGTGAAGATGTAAGCTGCAAACCTGTTCCCCAGAGATTGGTAACACATGAGTCAGTCTGTGATAGTTTCTGTTTAGTAACTCAGCTCAGTGTATCTGAACCCTCAGCCATAGATAACAGGTGTTCTTAGCACAATGTCTCTTCTTCCTGGGAACTTGGAGTCTTTTCCATTAAAAAAAAAACCAAAACCTAGGCATGCTCAAAGCTCTGTAGGATTAGGAAGGTCATGTCAGAGGGTGTATTGTAGGGACTGACCAGGACCACCAATCTATGTGGCATGTTATGCCAGAAAAGGCAGTGAAAATTAATGCTACTGGGAAATAGACAAAAAGCTTCACTTTCTAGTTAACACAATATGATATTTCAAATACAGTCCAAGTGGTTACTGCCCAGTGTCCTTTAAAATGTAGCAACACTAATAAGGAACTGAAGTTCAAAGCCTGACACACAGGGGACTTGATTTATCTCCATGGATGCATGAGGTGTGCATTCACTCTTTTCACTAGGGCAGCAAAGTCATTCACCTGGGGTGGGGGGAGCACTTTAAACGATCTACAGAAGCCCCACCAGGGAAAGCTCTCTGAGATGTGATACACCTGTGCCTCTCCTGTACATCTTGGCCTTGATCTCTATCCTGCCCCTCACACTTTCTGGGTGTATGGCAGCTGTCTCCAAGTCCCCAAGTGAAGTAGGGGATACAAACCTGAGTGACCGTTTCCCCAGCCCCAGGTTGATTTACAGACACTGTAGGTCTATAACCTAGGTCCCACCCCTGAATTGCATCAGGGCCACCATGTTAATTTTGCTCCAGAAACATTAGCACTGACTGTGGATAAGATAATGGCAGAACTTAATTTGACAAGTTGCATTTTAAAACTAGGTCACACTGCCTATAATTAAATCAATCCAAAAATTGCTCTATGAGATCAGGCAACCGTTTCTGACAATCTGTCATGAGCAGTGGCAGATGTTTTCATTTCAACCCAAGCAGAGATTAGAAAATTTCATTTTCACCATACTACTGAGGGCCAAACTCTGGTCTCAGTCATGTCAGTGTAAATCTAGCATAACCTCACTGGTTTCTGTGCCTTTACTCTGGATTTATACCAGGGTAACTGAGAGAAGAATATGGCCCAGTCAATGGTGCAGGGTGGATAGGCATATGTGAAATTAACCAATTCTCTGTTAGAAAATTCACTGATGGGACTAGAGTCTCCACACAGATCAGTTTTATGCTGGTGTAACACCATTGACTAATGGAGTTGCACTGGTGTGAAATCAGCAGTAAGTGAGATGCGCTCTCTCTCACATTTCAATGACTAACGATTTTCTAAACAGATGTTCTAATATCACTGGAGGGCTGATTCTAGTTTCACTGCAGTCAGGACTCATGAGTTCAATAAGAGCAGGGACACCCATGGTATTTAAATGGCTGAAGTGTTAATCTGAGCTGGTTGGTTTCCAAAGTGAAAGGCTTTGGATCAGTGTTATAGTCTTGTTTTACTTCTTGGACCCTCTTTAAAATAAAAAGAAACAATTTAACTCTTCTCTCTCAAGAAGCAGTTTTATGGAATCAGATATGTATAGAAATATACCAATTTATTATGTTCTTTTCAACTGTCTGGGTATTTTGTTGGAGAAGGTTCGGCCGATCGCGGCTCCCACTGGCCATGGTTCACCGCTCCAGGCCAATGGGGGCAGTGGGAAGCCGCAGCCAGCACATCCCTCGGCCTGCGCCGCTTCCAGCAGCCCCCATTGGCTTGGAGCGGCGAACCGCGGCCACTGGGAGCTGCGATCGGCCTAACCTGTGGACGCGGCAGGTAAACAAACTGGCCCGGCTTGCCAGGGTGCTTACCCTGGCGACCCATGTGCCAGAGGTTGCCAACCCCAGTTCTATAGGCTCCAAGTCATGTCATATTGTTGTCAGTCATCCTGGCATTACAGGTCTCCCCTCTCCATCACAACTGGCTTCCACTTCATGCCATAATATGTTTCCTTCAAACCATACTCTGTCAAATACAGCTTCACATTTTTATCATGCCATTTACGGTCTTAACTTTTTACCACTTCTTTTAGTCTCCTCTCTTGTAGAGTGCCATAATAAGTTCACCTTCATGCTGTACCCACCTATGGCCTACTTTTCCCTTCTTGAATTTCCTGCTGGTTCTTCCTTCACTCTACCCAGGTATCTTTCATACTAACTAATGCTGTCCTCAGGTTTCTGAGACACTCACTTTGCATGATAACATATTGCCTATAACCATGCACATTTTAAGATACATGTATCTTAATGTTAATATCTTGTTAGTACTTCTTTGTATCAAATTATGATGTCAATTTAGAAAAAAAACCCTCTTTTGCTTTACCCAGAGCTGTCCTACAAATCATTATTTTATGCAGGTTAGTCAACATATTTTCTAGTTTATTCCCAATCCTACACTAGTCCCGCGCTAGGAGGGAATTGATTTGTGTATTAGAAACATAGGAACCTTGGAACACTGGAACTGATATATGGGTCAGACCCAGCATCTTTCTAGTCCAGCCTCTTGGCTGTGACATTGGTCGGCCCCAAATGCTTCAGAGGAAGGTGAACAGAGAATCTTCTCCTAACTTCTACTAGCTATTGATTGATGGGTTTAAGCTCTGAAGCCTGAGGTTTTATATCCCTTCCAAAACTTACTTTGTACTATTATAATTTAGGAAATTCCTTGTTAGCTATTAAACATGAGGATTTCTCTTGCATCACTCCTATTAAATCATATTCACCACTCACTCCTACGGCCATGACAGGAGTTCATATGAGTTGTCTTCTTGCGAACTCCTGGAGTTAGGTGTGGATGTCCAGAAGCTCATAACATTGCGCTTGCTAGAATCGTATTGTCGTCATAACAGAAAACACATAGAATATCTCTCTGGTTTCCTCTTTTCATCACTTTGACACAGCTCTTGTCACTTTAGCTCATGCTGAATGGGACCTTACTCAGTAAATAATCCCATTAAAAGAAATATGATTGAATTAAAAGCAATAGAAAGGTGACAAGGTCTGGCCTTATATTCTTAGCCTGGTGTCAGAAATGTCACAGCATACCGTGAACTGTCAGAATTGTTGTCCAACATAAAATCTTCTGCAACAGAGATGTGTTAAGAACCACATCTGTTTTCTGTGCTATTCTCTTGTGGTTTGTTAATTTTGAAGATGAGATCTCATGTGAAGGCTTAAAAATAGGGTTCTTATCCTGCCCATTCCTCCAGTTTAAAGCTGATTTAGCTTCTTAATTTGCCTTGATGCATATTTTATTAATAAATCAGAGTTTATGAAATTTAGCCACCTTGTAGTCTATGACTATTCTTACAGACAAGCTCATTTGAGAGTGAACAATATTTTGGGTGCTAGGATACTACAGCAAAACATTAAACTTTGCATCACAAACAAAATAATAAAACCCAATTCTGTCAATTTAACGAAAACAGCTAAATTAACATTTAGGAAGCCAGTATACCAGCTTTGAACCTAAGAGCCAATATTATTACTGGTACTTTGCAACCGCAGTAGCATTTCACACTTTCAAGAGGCATCAGAAAAGGTTAAAATCAAAGCAAACTATGTTATAATAGGATTTTGTCCATTGAATGAAGAGATTAACTAGTCTTCATGAAATGAGCCTGCTTGTAGGAACTGATTCCCCCCACCCCCATTACTAGAGTATTCATTTAAAAAGTAAAGGATTTTGCATAGCACATATTGAAACGGTTACAATTATATTGGGACAAATCCTGCAGTCCTGTGGAAAAAAACAGTATATAATTAAAAACTGTTATAAAACAGACAGGCAAGGGCACTGAATTAAGATCACTTGGCAACCTTAGGCAACTCTTAACTTCTGAATGTTGACTTTGCAATCTTAATATCTTTTTAAGATAGCTTCTTTTGGTATGCAATGTACATCATTCAGCCAAATAGCAAAGCATATGATAAATCCACCACATATGAGAGTGTTTCTTTACATTACAGCCTCTCCAGACATTTGTGGGCAGCAACATTTTTAGTTAACCACCTACGAGGTTTACAAATTTCCTAGCAAACAACTCAGAACACAGGAAGCTGAAAACATATTGTTTGCAAAACTGCCATATGCCAAGTCTAACTAATTTCTTTCAACAAGTGGCTAAGCAGTTGGGCCAACTTTAAGACATGACAGCCAAATGCTGAGGTGGAACAAAGACAGCAATTAAAAAAAAAATAAAGGCAGCACAGCAAGTGTGGAGGAAAATGGTCTAACATTACTAACCAGATTCATGTTTTGACTGGCATGTGACACATAAAATACTTTTTAACTGAAGTATTTTATGCAAACATTCGTACCATCTTGCTTTCCTTTCATGTTAGATGTTATGGTATCCACTATTATAATTGTTAATAATAAAGTGCCTCTTTATATAAAAAGCCTACCGCTATGATTGCACACAACTTCTGAAAAAGCAAATACTTTTTTTTTCCCTCTGAACTCTTAACTTCTTCTGCCCTCTGTATTGTAAGTTTATAAGGAAAATCATGCTCTTGATTAATATAATTAGGCAGAATTCTAGCTAGCATTTTGGATTACTACAAGCTGTATATTTATAGTTAACACATTCATTGTGTTGTTTTGATGAGCATTGAGATTTATTGTCCTTCAAGATAAACATCAACCTTGGTTTTGCTTCAGTCAATATCTACCTTTCTAGTCAATATATCCCAATATTCATGTCAACAAAATGGAGGATTGGTTTAATAAGTAATGGGAGCAAAGAACAAAACAATTAAAATGAAAACAATGATCAGATAACAAAGAGGTCTTTGTACCCTTTTCTATTTACTTTGCTGAAATGGTACAATTAAGATTTTGTTGAGTTGTGAAAGTCTAAATCTGCCCATCATATTGTCCAGCGCACAGCACATTTTCTGATGCCTTCCTTTCTGATGCCTTCTGAATTGCATCCCTTTACTACAAGATAAATAGGTAAGACAAGTAGTAATGAATAATATTAATTAGTACTCACAGTTCTATTCGTCTTCAACCTACTTGCAAACATTAATTAGTTTCTCAATACTCCCGTGAGACAAGTTGTTACTATATCCATGAGAATGCATGGCATGGGGAGGTGACATACTGGAGCTGAGAAATTACAAAGTAGGACTGGGCAAGAGACAGTTTTCCCAGCCTGTGAGAACTTGATATTCCAAAGTTTTTTCCCCATACCAAATCGGGACAAAGAGTTCTCAAACATGTTAGCAACCTGCACATTTCAATTCTGGTCCATTGAAACATTTTGCTTAGAAGATTTTGAAATATTTCATTTTGATTTCGACCTCCCTTTTTTTAAAGCTTTAAGTATAAAATTAAGTTACTTTTCAAGACGAAAAGGAATTTCAAACCAAAACTTTTCATTTATAAAATGGAATATTTCAAGAGTTTTAAAATGTTTAACTTTTTCCTGAGCCGGGAAATTTGTCAGAACCAACCCTTTCCTGCAAAAGGCTTTTGGTTTTGCTCAATTGGTATTTTTTTAAAAAACAACTTGAGAACTCTAGTCAATTCCTAGTCCTGTCCAATACAGAAGAGTTTAGTACGAAGGAGCTCACCTTTGTGACAGTCCACAGGTAAATTAAACAGCTGGGTTATTAGTCAATAAGCTTAGCATGTAAGTTAAAGAGAACAGGTTGTACCCTTACTCTTGTACAATATTTAACAGACATTTTTAATTCTTATTAAATTCCTATAATGTAAAAGTCAACATTTCAGACCAAAACATAAGGAGATGCAACTACATTGACATCTATCGATTTGCAGCTACTTATACCAAAATGTAATTTGCCCCATAGCATTATGCCTCATAGGTAACCCTGACAAAGTGTTTTACACAAATGATTTATTGCTTAGTGTGGAATATTGCGTTCCTTTCTGGAATAAATGTTAAGGCAGCATAATGTGACATGATTGTGCCTTTGCCATATCAGAAGAGTGATGACGCCAATGACTTTGAAGAGAAATATAAATATTCACATCTTTAATGCCATTCCTATCTGAAACTTATTTAGCTTTAGCTCAACAACTTCAAGGGAGCAGAGGAGGCAAAATTATGAGTTCTGAGCTGTTCTGAACATAATCCCAGTAGAGTTTAACATTTGTTTGGGAGCCCTGCCAGTCTTTCCCTGCAGAGTAGATCTGCCTACATTGGCTGCTCAAAAAGCCGTGGAACCAGTTTGCATAATGTCCAATTTGCATGTTTTGCATACTTGCAGATAAATGGCAAATTACTGGTAAAAAAAAGTGTCCATTTATTTGAGGTAGACAGCAGGCCTCTTGCCCCTGTGCCAACTTCAGGGGCCACTGTTTCCTTCTGTGTGAAGCTGAGACATTCCCTCTCTCTGCATTTCTCATCATTCACTCACTCCGTTCCCCTATGCGCTCTCCAGTGTCTTGGACCTTTCTATATCTCCTACAACTACCCCAGTCTCTGTGCCCCCATTCCAGCTTTCTTCCACCCTTCACCAGCAGCCTGTCATCTCACCAGTTAACTCCTCTCAACTGTACTCTCTGAATAGGGAGAGGATGGTTCCAGTGGCCACATGAGACTGCAACGTGGCTAAGATGAACAGTTCTACACCCCTCAAAAAAGGAAATACATCTCACTCTGGGCTGATGGCCAGAGAAACCCCAAAGAACTACAGAGATAAGCAAAACTCTGCAGATTCAGCCAAAAGCCAGGCGTCAGATTCACAAGAGGGACTGAAGGATGGAAACGTCTCCCAGAGCCTTCTGAGTGGAGCACTAGACAATGTATAAAATATCAAATAAGGGGAACAGTCTGCTTAGCCAATAGAAACCCACTAGAGTGGATTGATGTGATCACACTACACCTCTCATCACAGTGCAGGACTAGCTTCCTATTTGCTTGAAGGTTTAAACTAGGCTTTTGGTTCTGTAAAGCACTATGATTTGGCACCTACCTACCCCAGAAGCCCCATCTCTCCCCCTGGACTAGCACATAATGGCTGAGTTCAGGTAGGATCTTTGGCTGTGGATCTAACCCTCTTTGGAGGTCATGTCCAAAGCATAGCCAAGACCCTTCTTGGTGAAAGTTTCTTGGTTATGGACAATTGCATCTTCATTTATGACTAGAGGAGGAACTGTTTGTACCATCCATTGGGAACAATTTTAGGGTGAAGCTGCATTTTATCTATGTAATGCACCCAGATGCTACCGAAGCAAAACAAATACATCAATACATTCCCTGCTGCCCATATATTTGGTATTAAAGATATAGTTTAGTCACATGGATCGTCCTGGCCTTATTCACTGTCAATATTATTTGAAAGTGAAAAATAAAATTTTGAAGGGAAAAATAGGATGGAAATAGCTTTCTGGAAGTTTAGGAAAGTGAAATAAAATGATGAAAGTGGGTTATTTTAAATGAGTGAGTGCAGCTCAGGATTACAAGAAAGTTAGTTATTCGCACAATTACAGCAGGAAAGCTTAATAATTGATGACGCTTCTTCTGCCTGTGGAATGTACAAGGTGGTTGAAGTTTGGAGAGGAAAAGAAGCTGAAGCTGCTGTCACTTTGCTCTCTTCATCTCTCACTTTTCCTCCTTCTACTGTACTCTCTTTTGCTGCACTAGGAGCAGATTATTGTCAACAAAGGCTGTGAATTTGGGTTCCCACGAGAGCCTATATAATTCTGAATATCTTGGAATTTGGGTAACCTCAAGACAAGCCAAATCTCTATTTTTGTTTGTTCATTGGCTTTACTTGGCCTCCAAACAAGGTTCTGGCTATGCCCGGCCCCCATGACTCTTGGTAACCCTTTTTTCCCTGGGTTTAGCTTCATTTTCAGCCATTCTTGCCTTTTCATTTATGAATATGATTATGACTTTTGATTCATAATTATATATGATAGTGTTGTTTGTCACGGTTTCTCTTTGTTCTGTGACTTACTGCATTGCCACCAATGACCTACTTCAAAAGATTCTGCTCATGTACAGTATAGCTTGTTTTGATGAGCTGTTTTCCAGTCATAAATACATAAAGTGCTTCTCATATATTTTATTCCATTTTCCATTACCCTGTGATAATTAGGTTCACAGTGTGTGTGTGTGTGTGTGTGTGTGTGTGTGTGTGTGTGTGTGTACACATGGGAAAACTGTGCCTGTAGAGTGTATGTGTATATACACCAACCATGCACTGGGGGAGGGGGAGATGTGTGTGCACATGTGCTGGCGGAAGGATACAAAATAGTCCCAGTAAAAAAAACCTCTAAAACAGGTTACATACACAGCTCATCCATATCACAAGCACAGATGTAAAATTATTTTGTATGTAAATAAAATCGCGGTGTGGTAGCAAGGTTTAGTATCAAACTTGGTGAACCGCGGCCCCTGGGAGCTGCATGCAGCCGTACCTGTGGATGTTCAGGTAAACAAAGCATCTTGCAGCCCGCCAGGGGCTTACCCTGAAGAAGCCATGAACCAAGTTTGGGAACCCCTGGTGTACATAATCCACCTCCCCGATAGGCAGTAGCTAGGTTGATGGAAGAATTCTTCTATTGACCTACCGCTGTCTACCCAGGGACTTAGGGTGACTTAACTACGCCACTCTGCTCTGGGGTGTGGATTTTTCACACCCCTGCTTGGCGTAGTTAAGATAACCTATTTTTCTAGTTTAGGCCAGGCCTCACTCTCTTTGCTTATAAATATAAGTAAACAATCCCCTTTCCGAACTAGTGCTGGCTGGGAAGGCAAAGATCGGTAATGAAATGTCAAATTCAATACACTGATGTCAGGAACTCTCAAGCATAATTTATTGAACTCACAATTGCAATCATCCAATCTAATGTAATTTCACTGAATGCATGAGCTGCATAATTTTGTTGGTGAAAAGAAGTAGAGAAATTGAAGCTTGATATTCATTAGTGACTACTTCACTGGAATCATATAAACATGACATTTGGTTTCCTGGCTTTCTGTAGCTAACAAAATTTAACCAATATGCTATCTAATCTGGTAGCATTAAATGAAGAGATATTTATAACTCTTTAGGTAGTCTTTTGAACAACAAAAAAAGTTAAATTCCTTATCTTTTAGATTCTTGTGAACTAAGGAAAGGACCATAAAGTGAAAACACTTTCTGATCTCTGAGTCACTGAACAGCCAGGTGAAATTGATAATTATTACTATACTTGTTTAAAAGCTAAACTAAGACAAAGGGATGTCAGGTGATTTGCTTAAGGTCACATAGTGAATCAGTTGCAAACTTGACTCCTAATCTTCTCTTGCTACTGTACCACCTCTTTGTTAGTTGTTTTTAAAAAATTATCAGCAAATATTGTTCATTTAAATGCCCAATATTAGTAACAGAACCTAGCCATTTACAAAAATCACTAGACAAGCACTGCAACTCTAAGAAACACTGAAGAAGAATTGCACCCAGGCTTACATTTTAAGCACGTTCAGCAAAAATTGGAAGGTTACAAAATATCCTCCAGTTTTGATGATGTAAAAAAAAAATTTGATAACTTAATCGCTTGAACTGTTGTGTTAGTGAAACTCCAGTTGCCTGTGACAAGAGTTGATGTAGTAGGGTTACCATTCGTCCGGATTCTCCTGGACATGTCCAGTTTTTTTGAGTTAAAAATAGCGTCCGGGGGGGAACTTGTAAATGTCCGGACTTCCCCCCCACGCAGAGCGCGCGCGGCTGACAGGGCAGCCGGCCGGATCCTGCCACTCGCACAGGACTCTGGGAGCCAGAACCCCTCCTCCGCTTCCCCCTCCTCTCCCCTGCAGCTTGAAATCACTCCCCTCCTCTCTCTTCCTCCCCCAGCCCCGCATTCGCAGATAGCCGGGGCCGTTCGCATCGGGCCTCCAGCAGTCTGGAGCTCCTTCCCCTGGTCCTGCTCACCCTCCCCTGCTGCCCAGCGCGCCGCCCCGCAGCACTCTGAGTGGCACGGTAAGGGGGCCAGGAGGTCAGAGAAGGGGCAGGGAGGTTCTGGAGGGGGCAGTCAAGAGACAGGGACCAGGGTTGGATGGGTCTGTCTGGGGGTGGGGGTGTGGATAAGGTTTGGGGCAGTCAGGGTACAGGTAGGGGGTAGGGTTCTAGGGGGACAGTTAGGGTGTGGGGGGGTCTCAGGAAGGGGCAGTTAGGGGACAAGGAACAGGGAGGCTTAGATAGGGGGTGGGGTTCTGGAGGGCAGTTAGTGGCAGGGGTCCTAGAAGGGGGCAGTCAGGAGACAAGGAGCAGGAGGGGTTTGGGGGTTCTGAGGGGGACAGTCAGGGAGTGGGAAGTGGGAGGGAGTGGATGGGGGAAGGGCAGGGGCGGGGCTAGAGCAGGGCTCCCCTCCCTCCCTCCCCCCCCCCGTGTCCTCTTTTTTGATTGTGGAAATATGGTAACCCTATGTAATGAGCTGTCAGAGGAAGTGTTTTGCAGTGGAAAACAAAAAGATCTGGAACAATGCTACATATTCTTGAGCCCCATCAGCTAGCAACTTATTACGTACATCTGTACAGATTGAGAGCATTCCTGTAAAGCTGGAGTAGAGGGCAAAGTTGTGTACGGGGATACACAGAAGGAAACTGTATGATCTGCACTTCCTGTAAGCTAGTCAGCTATCAGTTACAACACTTTTCTTTGTGTGTGTGATTTTCTCCCCCAGGCGCAGGAGTAGGCCCGGATATTAATTCAAATACAGGGTGAGCCCCAAAATGAGTTGTTTCTGAACCACAATCTATAACCCCTGAATTCTTGGGAAACAATCTGCATCCTCACTTTAGGTAGCTGGTGAATTTCCTTTTTGGGGGAAAAAAAAAATCACACCAAAAAATGCATTTTTTGTTGTTGGTCCTCTTAAACCTTGAGATTCCACGGAGAAAAGAAGAATGGCATGAACTCACCACCCTAACTATGCAACTAATGAAAATATAGCACTGCACCTCAGCCAGTCATGATGCTGAACAACTGATCCTTATAGGGAAGGCAGATGTGTCACTTTCCCAAGGCTCTGTAGCAGAAAATTTGCAGGTCCTTTCTGCTAAATAAGACCCACTCAGTATACCTGATAAATATGGAGTACTAACATCTTTTTTTCTTTAATGTACACATAGTCACACTCATGAATGCATATTTTCACAATACAAATCATAGCATTCCTATGAAGTTTCAAACCAATCCACAAGAGTGTTTTTTTTTTTTTTTAAACCTGCCACTTCTGGGCTGTGTGCATTTGTTGCCATGGTACAGAGTTAACACACAAAGCTGTTTCTTTAAAAGTAGAATGGTGGAGAGTTCTGAAACTGGCAGCTCTATTTTTATTCTCCGCAGGATGCAGCAGCACCAAAGATTTTGAAACTGTGCCAGTTCATTTGGCATCTGACAACGACAAAACACTACTTTGTTTATTGGCACATTGATATAAACTTGTCTACTAAATCAAGTTTTCCCAGAGCAAATGACTTTATTCCTTAGCTGGAAAATACCCCAAATAACAGAAATCTTTGTCTCCTTATTCATTTTCCCACAAGGTTTAGTTTAGTCGTGCAATGTCATTATGTTTCCATTGGTTAATGCCTTTTACTAATTCCCTCCTGTTACAGGGTGCACCATGCATCAGATGCCTCCTCTTGGTCACTCTGGGGATTAGCTCCTGAAGTATATACCCCCTTACATGGTTTTCACACCATCACTCCACTCTGGCCTGCAGCTCCCCTCACTCCAGGGCCCACAGATTCTCCTTAGTGACTTAGGCAAGGCCACTCAGGGTTCCCCCCCTTCCAGGGTTCATCCATCAGTAGTCCAACTCCTAGGCAGTCCTCAAGTCTAGACCATACCCTTAGTGGCTGTAAATGGGATCCAAGGTCTGCCCTCTTCTCCAGATTCTAGCCAGGGACCCTTAACTCAGCAGTTCTGGGCTTCCTCTCTCTGCTCTCACTGCTTTTTCCTTGGACTGCTTCCTATACTCTGGCCTCTTCTCTCTCTGGGAGTACCAGCTCCCAGGGAGTAACTTCAGACTCTCTCACTACAAACTCCAAGCACTCCATCCTCTTCCCAGAGAGTGACTGCTGCCTGTGTTCCTACAGCCTTTCCCAGCAGCCCCTGTCTATACCAGGCGACTTGGCTTTATACAGGCTCCACCTGTTCCTGCACAGGGGAGCCTCTATCTAACTAGCTGTCTCCAGCCAAAAGCTCCCCTGTTTGCAGCCTAGTTAGCTGATTGGGCCCACCTGGCCCCATTCTGTACTAGCAGGGCTAGTGTGGGGATCTCAACCCATGGCATCACTCAAGACTTTTGGCATTGAATTGCGTTGATATTATTAACACTTCTGTATGTAGACAGCTATGCAAACTATATTGATTACTTTTTTATTTTAATTTGGTTTATTTTAAATTATTACAAAATTATAAACTCATTGATTTGGTCATTATTATGCTAATCTGTAGGGTTTGTTGAATAGTGTTTTCTCTAAAAAAATAACAAGGAGTCCGGTGGCACCTTAAAGACTAACAGATTTATTTGGGCATAAGCTTTTGTGGGTAAAAAACCTCACTTCTTCAGATGCTTTTCTCTGCCTATGCTACAAAAAGTCATTCAATTACAATACTAGTCCCTAATGGCTTGCCTCTTATCATAGTAATGCCAGGAATTTTATTATGCTGAAAGGTCTCTTTGTGTCTTTATTTACACTGCCCGTGGGGGCTCAAATTTATATATTGTTCTGTCTTTTTAAAAAATACATTGATTGCTCAAATTCTGGAGTATCTGAATAACCAAATTTCACACAAACATTCCTATTTGCAGTCTTGTAATTCAAAGAGCATTATGCAAGAGCCCTAAATACACATGAAGATGGCTTAGAAGGATATAGTCTTGTTGTTTGCAAGTCTTATAAAATAGGACTTTAAAATTAAAAAAGTAGAAATGTACAACCTCCTCCAGCAGTAGGAGCTGGCGGATCACGATTAGCTTGCATTTTTAATAGCCTGATGTTTCTCCTTCAACCTCCTACCCTGAGTGCTTAAACCTTATTATAAAACCTCAAGGACCGTACTAAAAACTAGGCTACAGAATATTTACACAAGATTAAAAGACATTTAACTATTTCATTGCCATATTCCATCACACCCATCAGGTTGCAAATAAAGGCCTGATCTTGAAATGTGCAGATCATCAGCATTGTGACTTTTCCCACCATTGGGAATGATGGTGAGGAATTCCCAGAGAGCCTCTTACAGGGGCAGGTTCTTATCCAACGGCCTGGAGACCAGCCAGCTGGAGAATTATAAAGTAGAAAAGTATGGTGTTAGAATATTTTCTATATGATCCTTTTCGCTTCCTGCCTATTACTTTTGCACAAGGGCACTCTTCGGAAGCTCCCCACTTTACTGACTCCTGGAACACATTTGCTATTTGCATAACAAGGCAAGTGTATTTGCACAATGAGCCATGGCCTTGCGGATAGCTGTAGCTTTTCCCAGTCCTGGTTTGGAACATGCTGAATTCTAACATAACATTTGACAATTTAGTCCGCGTTTCTACTGCTTCTCAAAAGGACTGCCCAATGTAACTACAGGGTAAATTTCAACCCAGCTTTATAAATAGATCCGAATATTCCATGTGCTCCAGAAAAATAGAAATTCCTTGCCAGTTAAGTCATTTTAACCATTCCCATAATATAGTGTTTGCTTTCTGTTGGAGTTTTATATTTATGCCATATTACATTAAGTGAAATTCTAGTACTGTCTCCAGATGTCTTCAAATCATGAATAGCTAGATTTTACTAGCCATATTCACATTCATTGTTGCCTTCTTCTGGCCTTTATTCAGTAAGATACTTATGCGCATAGCTAACTTGAAGCACATGAGTAGACCAATTGAATGGGACAATTCACATGCTTAAAGTTAAGAACATGCTGAAGTACTTTGCTGAATTGGGATCTCTGAGTATTCACATTGAGAAAAGAAGACTATTCATGTAGTCAAAGCTACTTAACATGAGTAGGAGTGGTTGAATCCAGCCCTAGGACTGCCATTTCAAGCATTTGTATTTGATGCATAGTTTTTCCTCTGCTGCATGCCAATTGCGTAAGAAGTTACTCACTCAAAAAGCCCCACAAGCTTCAAGTGGATCTACTCAAGTGACCATCTTTTCACCAATATGAATATAGGGCGTTCATAGTCTGGATCTAAGGAAATAAGAAAGAAAAAGGCAACAGTTGAAATTCTGGCTCATTGAAGTCAATGATTAACTCCCACTGATTTCAGCAGAGCCAAGATTTCACCCAATGTGTTACACAGAATATAAGTATTAGCATATACCCCAAGCATTAAAAAATCCTGAGTTATGCTGCATATGTAATTAAGACAGGAGATCAGCTTAAAGGTCACTAGTTTAAAAAATATTGGGGGCTTTTTATTTATCATCTGGTTTCTTAGTCTTTGGGGAGTTAGAATCTTACTTTTTCAAATAAATGATAACTGAGGCTCTCACCATCACTTGACTATGGGAGTTAGGGCTTTTGAAAGGGCACCAAGTACTTGAATATTGTGTGTGAGATTTGGAGCTGGCAATGCTGTTTTTGCATTACAGAAGCCTAGGGACTACAGCATGGGGCAAAGCTGTTTGTTTCTGTAACAATATTTGTTTCAGAAACCAATGTTCGCTTGATAGATTTTTCCATGCAACGAGAACCACCACAACCAAGTCAAGAAATGCTAATAAAGATAAATCCAACATTATGATACTGAATCACTATCAATGTGTAGTCTTGTGGCAGAAGGCAAAACCCATTACAGATGCAAAATAACCACCATATATATTTGCCTGTATCCTCTCTATATATCTTTTTTCTTTTTAATTGCCACAGTCTGAACAAGTAACAATAAACATTTTCTCTCTAATAAACTAGTATGTCATTACTGTGACATCAAATATTCTGTAAATATATGAAACTGCCCCTGGAAGGATGCCAGAGGAAATTTTTCAATTGGATTTAAATGTATTTCAGTTTTTGCTTATCATAAGCAGATTTTTCCGTTTTACTTTTTAAATTTATTTTAACTTTAGACACCCACAAGGAGGACTTGAAACATTGCAATCAGTCATGGGTATGTCCTGAGTTTATGAATTTTTGTAGCAATCCAGAGATGCAGCTGTAAATTTTTTTTTTTTTTTTTTGACTCTCACACAGATCCTGTTTGGATGTTCTGCAGTAATGAAAATGCACAGTGAAGGACTGTGCTGGCAGTCCTTCAAATGTAAATAAGCTAGTTGATGGCATGGCCCACCTGATATCTAACATGAACAGATTGTGGCAGGTGACCAAAAGAAAGGAAAAGGGCACAGAGGACAGAAAAGGAACCAGCTTAATTAAAGAAACCAAACCATGTCTTATAAGAAAATATGTTGAAGTGCCTGAAAGAAATATGAAGTTTGCTCCAGGAAAATCTCTTCTGTGCTAAAATACATTAGTCTCTCATACTAGAATCATGCATCCTTTTATGTAAATAGCTACTTTGCTCTAAAATGTGCAGATTTAGCTCAAACTAAATAAAAAAATAACCACAAGCATTAAGATCCTCTCAAATATAAAGCAGTGGGTTATGGGAGCACATTTGACCCATCATTTTTCCTTGTTAACATCATGCACGGCAGTGTAGACTAGTGAGAATGGCTGTAATTGCAAACTATTTAAATATTCTATGCAGATCTATTTTTAAACATTCATATTTCAATCAATGGTGCAGAAGGAAGCTAGAGTCGAAACACTCTATTCCAACTGAATTTGCATATTTGTGGCAGTAGTTTGATTCAAACCAATTAGACCACGTAGTTATCTATGAAAAACATATGGCTGATGATAAAGCCCACTTCTGTTTAAAATCTACAGGATTGCATTTGCATAGCAAGAAAAAAAAAGAGTTGGAGGATGTTATTCTTAAGCAAACTGATGAGAGGAACTCCTTGGACCAGATCCTCAGCCAGTGAAGTCATGCTGAACTGCTCTGCTGAACTGAGATGGGATTACTCGCACGTTTAAAATCAAGCGTGTGTATAGGTGCTTACTGAATCAGGGCCTTAATTTCTCTGCACCTCAGTCTCTCATCTGTAAAATGGGGAGAATACTTCCTTTCTCCCACTCATTATTATCAGTCTATTTAGACTATTCAGGCATTTTCAGGACAGGGAGTGTCCAATACCTTGTGTTTGTACAGCGCCTAGCAAAATGGGGCCCTGATATTGCTTGTGATATTTAGGCTCCATCTGATACAAACAATACTGCCTGGGGGGTAATATTTTTCAACTTCATATTTTCTTTTTACTAGTTATTCCCTTGATATGTTTTTAATCAACATAAAACCCTATCTCCTCTTAAATTCCTTATTCTGCATGCAATCTATTAGCACAGGTCAGTGGCTTTCAAACGTTTTAATCTGTATACCCTTTCAAAATAATGTAGTCTACCATGTACCCCCATCTGAGATAGAATCATAATATACATATGATTAGATTGCCAAGTCTTACTAAATAAAATGTGTTGTCCATCATTGCGGGTTTTTTCTCGCATACCCCGATGGTAGCTCGTACCCCTAGGAGTATACGTACCCCTGTTTGAAAACCATTGATAGACCCTTACACCTATGTGGAGTCCCACTGCAATCTATGAAACCGCTGAAGGAGTCCATGATAATGCACAGCAATGCAGGATTGGAGAGTTTAACTATAATGAATACGGGAAGAGAGTAATTCCCAGAAATGCCATCCTGGTGTTGTTGGTACCTCCAGAAGTGATGGGGAAAACAAAGTTCACGACCACTTTGGGTAGCTAAAGGATTTAGCTACATAAATATCTGGCTTGCTGTACATCAGTAATCAATCAAGCAGCATCATGCTCAAGTATACCATAACCAGTTCTATACACAGTGCCTGGAATATTCATATTCCAAGCATTTATCCCCTTCCCATCAATATGTTCATAGCTGTTAAGTTTCTCTTTGTTTGGTTCTTTTACTCTGAATGAGGCATTCACATGATTTGTAGGGTGACATCATCAGCAAACAATGACATTAACTGCTGGCCAGAATCAATATCAATAAAAGAATCAAATCATCCATTTGAAATTCTAGTTCAGCACCCTGTGAAGCTACAACATATGGTATTTTTTCTCTGCCCACACATTCCTCGGTGAATGTCATTTCACAGTAGATAAATTATTCCACGACTACTGAATCATGGACAGCTAGGGGACCTGACCATGGGTCAAAACAATGCAATATTTCTTTAAAATAAATCCCACTATCAAAATTATCCACAGCTAGTCTATCACAGTTGAAGAGGGACATCAGATAGCACACGATTCTCTCATTGGTATTCAGCAAGGGACTCAGCTGAATGTTGTCATAGTTGAACCCTGAACTAGTTTTGGTCCCTCCGAGATTTTTTTCTAAGATTGTGTACATTCCATTCCATGGCAAGCATAGCAGCAAAAACACATTAAAAACGTATTAGCACATTTAAAAAATGTGGTTGTTTTAAAACTCAGAATGCTGGAGTCTATTAGTTGCAAAAATTTCAGTTCATGCTTCAAAATAGGTCTCTCAAGGCTGTTAACGTAAAAGGAAAGTCAAATAACCCCCCAAACCTGCCAACCCTTAAAAACTAGCAATGAGCTGAGACCAAAATATCCAGTTGCTTGAACAGTTATTTAAGACGCTTGGCTCAAAATATCTGCTGAAAATACCCAGCTGAGCAAAAGAAGGTTTGGCATGCAAGTAAAAATGGCATTCTTTCTACTGCTGGCTTCTTTCTACTGATGAATGAACCTTGAAAGGCTTGGAGGAATAGGGTCTGATACTGAAACTGCTATTCACATGAGTAATTCACTTCAATGGTTCTTCCGGAATAAATAAGAGTCGCAGGATCAGACTTTTGGTTTGGACAAGCAACCCAAAGCTTTAGGTTTTGGTTTTAGCAAGGTACTTAAGCAGAAGATTGACTTCGGGGAACTGCCCACATGCTTAATAGGCACCTGCTGAAGTCCTTGGCTGAATTGAGTCCTGCAAGTCTATTCAGTGCTCTTCAAAATTCTTGGCTCTGAAACATGGGATGTTCTGCAAGAAGAGCCTTATTCATAGTGTTTCCAAATTTCTAGTTCCAACCCTGATTGAAAATATATTACCTGTAGGGCTGTCGATTATTTGCAGTTAATTCACGCGATTAACCCAAAAAAGTTAATTGTGATTAATCACAGTTTTAATCGCACTGTTAAACAATAGACTATAAATTGAAATTTATTACATATTTTGTATGTTTTTCTACATTTTCATATATATTGTATTCTGTGTTGTAATTGAAATCAACATGTATATTATTTTTATTACAAATATTTGCACTGTAAAAAGTGAATAAGGAAAAGTTATTTACTTGTTCCCATAATATAAGAACTAGGGGGCACGAAATGAAATGAATAGGCAGCAGGTTTAAAACAAATAAAAGGAAGTTCTTCTTCACACAGCACACAGTCAACTTGTGGAACTCCTTGCCTGAGGAGGTTGCGAAGGCTAGGACTATAACAGGGTTTAAAAGAGAACTGGATAAATTCATGGAGGTTAAGTCCATTAATGGCTCTTAGCCAGGATGGGTAAGGAATGGTGTCCCTAGCCTCTGTTTGTCAGAGGGTGGAGATGGATGGCAGGAGAGAGATCACTTGATCATTACTTGTTAGGTTCACTCTCTCTGGGGCACCTGGCATTGGCCACTGTCAGTAGACAGGATACTGGGCTGGACAGACCTTTGGTCTGACCCAGTATGGCCATTCTTATGTTCTTATGATAAACAAAAGAAATAGTATTTTTCAATTCACCTCATACAAATACTGCAGTGCAATCTCTTTATCAAGAAAGTGCAACTGGAAAATGTAGATTTTTTTTGTTACATAACTGCACTCAAAAACAAAACAATGCAAATCTTGGGAGCCTACAAATCCACTCACTCCTACTTCTTGTTCAGCCAATCGCTAAGACAAACAAAGTTTGTTTACATTTACAATTAAAATGTTTCAAAATTATTAAAAGGAAATGAAATATTTTCATGGAGCTAATCAGATCTATCTATCTATCTAGCTATCTGATTATCAAGTCATGAAAATTTGAGATTTTGACTTTCATCCTGGATAGGAAATTTTGTTGAAATTTCAAATTCTCCCAGATGGGAAGACAGTTCTCCACCCATCTCTACCCAAAATAACTGTTCCATTTCCAACACTTGAATGAGAACCCTATCTTCCCTTTTATTTCCCTCTTCCAAAGAAGCCTGAGAAACTGATGATTTAAAGGAGGCAGAGACAGGAACAATGTTTTTTATTATCATTTAATTCCACTGCCTCCACTGTATTCTTCTACTAACCCAACCATGTGAAACAACTGCCATGTAGTGTGTCATGTAGATAGACCTATGCCTGTTTGAAGAACAGGTGTTTCTGCTTCTATTTCACAGCAGCCCGGTTTTTAAAGGATGGGGGAGCAGTCATCCATGAGACGGCATAACACATAACCTTCACTTTTAACCATTTCTCTAATTGCAGAGCCTGAGGATAGTTTAGAAACTTGGTGTATTCCAATGAACCACTCTTACATTCTCCCCATTGGCTCCAAGTTCTTTATAGTCTGCAGCTAAGGGGGCAGTGGTTTGACCTAGTAATCCTGTGAGGTGATGGTCATGGGATGCCTTATTTGGCCTATTCTTTTCATCAGGACAGAATGTGGCAAGCCCATGTATGGATGCAGGGCAGGAAAATGCAGGGAGAAGAAGCACACACAAAGTCTGTGTCCTCTTTCATGGTTCTTCCGACTCCTGTTATGCTATAGTACAATTACTACCCCTGAACTCTGGTATCATCACTCAAACCACACTTTCTTCCTGGCCCAACTCCTATGTGTTAATCTGGGTTAAGTACCTAAATTTAGGCATTTGCCTAAGGATCTTGCAGAATCAGAGCCAAAGTCAAGAATGGCATCACCTCTATGTCCCAAAAGGAACTATTGCAGGAAGAAATTGTTTATAATATAGAAAAAATATTTCTCCAAATTTCCACTGACACATTCAAAATTAAAAGAGCTAAAAATCACCTATGTGCATTGCGCTTCTATAGACTCTTACCGCTTTTCTGTCCTTCTCATTACTCTGGGCTGGTCTAAACTGGGGGGGTGAGGGGTGGGAATCGATCCAAGAAACGCAACTTCAGCTATGCGAATAGCGTAGCTGAAGTCTAAGTATCTTGGATCGAATTACCTGGGGATCGATGGCCGTGGCTCCCCCGTCGACTGAGTTACCGCTGCTCGCTCTGGTGGAGTTCCGGAGTCGACGGTGAGCATGTTCGGGGATCGACATATCGCGTCTTAACGAGACACGATATATCAATCCCTGATAAATCGTTTGCTACCCGCCGATACGGCGGGTAGTGAAGACATACTCTCTGACTTTACCATCCTTGTTTGTGTCCAGTGGCAGATGGCTTTAAGACATTTGGAGCCTATACCATGAGGTAACAACTATAGGATTATTGGGGACTCCTATGTTCAAGGATAGCATGGCTTCTTGAGGCAGAAGCTGTCCAGAGGCTGGTAGAAAACTTCTTAAATATAATAAGGGCTAAGCAAGAATTTTTATTAGTTCAGCTGAGGCTGTGCACAGAACAACTTAATAATTATGATAAATATTTAATCAAGCAATATAATTTATACATAAAATAATTTTAAATATGTATGCAATAACACTAAGAGGCACCAGCTTAGTAAATTGGTTGAATATATACAGTACTCCCAAATCATAAGAGCGAAGACTTTAATTATACTTTCATAATTTGTTAATAAGAAAACTCTGCAGAGAAACGGAGGGGAAAAATGGTTAGGGGTATCACACTTGCTATAGAATACTAGAAAGAAATTTGTCTTTCTGATGTCATAAACCTTAGAGGGACAGTACTCATATGCATATTTTGTTCGAGTGTGTGTGTGTGTGTGTGTGTGTGTGTGTGTGTGTGTGTGTGTGCATGTGTAAGCATGCACAGCAAAGGTGAACTTATTGGAAACTAATATATATATATAAGGCCATATACTGTCCTTGCTCTCTAGAATTCCCAGAGGTCAATAGAAATTAGAATGAGAGTCATATATGGCTCAAATCGCTGCTGACTCTTGAACTGGAAGGATTTACTTCCATATTGTTAACCTCTGCTTTCAAGGATTTATTTCTTGGCAATAAAAATTCACTCCAGGCTGAGACTTTGAAATGTAGCATATAAGATCTCAGACTATAAAATTAACTCTTTAAAATGTTAAGTGAATGCAAGGGAAAAATAAAGTCAAAACAACCAGTCTCATGTAGCTGACCACTTTTATGAATAGAAGCCAACAATGGCTTGAATTTTGGTTTTAAACACAGGTTACAGGTAACAACAACATTCATCTTGCAATATTATACATTTGATAATGAGTGGCCTTGGGTATACACGTGCTAATAAAGCATTCTTTGTCCTCTCCCAAGGTGCTTGGGCACAGTAATATACAATAAAAAAATATTCTAAAACACAATAAAATGCTATCATAAAAATAAGTTCCTTCAAGCAAGCAGAAGAAATTGACAGATGACAGCATCAGAGTGAAAGGTAATAAATGTGATGTCAGCAGCAGTCAAACAGCACATTTGGACAATAAGTTTGTGCAGCATGTAAAAGTGGGAATGGGGTGGGGCGGGGGGACTGGGAAAGATGCTGAGAGCTGGGTTAGATTATGACTACATTGAGTTGAAATAGTTGCCAAATAGTTGGCAACCAACCAAACCAAAGTAAAAATAGAAAGAAATATGCACACCTGAAAGCTGGCAGTATGTTTCACATACACAACAGACCAAGTTAAAATCATCTGTCCTTGCCCTTTTTGGATCATTTTATAATGTGACCTGAGAGCACCATGCACTCCTAGGGTTTCCATTCTTTATACCTTCCAGTGGCTTCCTACCTTCCAATGGTACCTTCTAGCTAGCAGACACAACAATTCTTTTCTGTGTCTACTGCTGTTTCCTGATTCACTGCTGGGGATTTTCTCCAAGTATGAAGTCCAGAACCCAAGAATCCTACCTCAATTAGCCCCTGGTCAAGGAGTAATTTCTACACATTAGGGTCCATTCATGCAAAGGAGAAGAGAGCCACCTTCCTGTTGGCCATCACCGTTGCTACAAGGCACACAATACATGAAATTTGCATGTTTAAGTCTTCTGCAATTTGTAACAAGCAGAGTGAGATGTACTCTGCCCACCTACTGTATCTGATGAGATGATGGCTATTGCTGCATGACAATGAAATCTTATGAGTGACCAAATGATTATTTCAAAATATAGTATAATTGATTTCAGCTAATTAGCATGTACTTAAAAGAAAAAATGCAGGAATTTCAAAATAAAATACTGCGCATGTATAATAACTAATACTAATTAGGACTTTTACATATCATTCACCATTAGGGACATAAAGAGACCAGTAAAGCCTGGGCAGAAGGTAGGAATAGATTTAGCTTTCTTGGAGTCCAGTCAAAAACTGTGGTATGAACTCCTTCAAAAACTAACCAGACCACCTTCTGCTCTGACTGCAAGGTATATTTCTTTGACCTTGCCTTCTGTAATGCATATGTAGCAACATGTGTATTATACACATGCATGTACACACACTTATTTTCAAACCAAGACACTCCACTGGATATACTTCTCCCCTTAGGGAGAAGATGAGAGAACAAATATGTGATCGTCGTTAGTCATTTTGTTTGATGTGCTATTGGAAGATGTTTGCATACTCTGGTGATGAGCGCAGTATAAGAACTAGAGCTGGCCAGAAAATATTTGTTTTCAAGAAATGTTGAGGTTTTGGAATTTGTTTTCATTGTGATGCAGAATAAAATCCAGACCTTTCAAAATTTCTCATGAGGAAAAAGAGAGATCCACCCCTGAATAGCCCAGTGGATAGAACAGAAATATGAGTGCCCTAAGCATTGGGTTATTCTGGGGTGGGTCTCTCTCTCTCTCTCTCTGACCAGAAATTCCATCCTGGACCTGAGGAAAGTTTAATCAAAAACTATGTTTCTGCACTATGTTTTCATTTTGAGGAATCGGCATTTTCTGGTGGAAATTCATTCAATCAAAAAATTCCCTGCCAACTCTAATAAGAACATATGTAGAATAGAATAGAATAGAATAGAATAGAATAGATGGGCTTTCCGATTTGTACTTCAGTTTTCTACTTTGTCTCTGTGTAACTTTCTGCATACACAGTGGCTTTTCTGTTTCTCCTGCTTCCTCTGTCAGATTTTCCCAGCTGCCCTTACTGCCACCAGGGAAGATTTGAAATGGCAGCTACTTCAAAGGAGCAGTCGCCCAAAACGTGCCACTACAGTGAGCCTCAGGCCTCTCTTCCCAAATGTTTTGTTGGAGAAAAATGTCTAAGTTGTTCACAGAGAATGAAGGTCACTGGGCCATACCGAAAGGGACAGAAGACTTTCCTTCCCCACACTTCAGACTCACTGAAGAACAGGAATATAACCAGAACACTATCTGAGGGAACTCTCTTAAGAATAAGAGTCTGATTTGGGCACTGCCACTCCAGCTGCCTCCAGGATTTTGAGAAGGTTATGGTCAGTATAAAAGTCTGTCCACTTTCCCTAGTCTCTTTTCCTTAATATTAGAGGAATTCCCCCTGAGGTTACCCAGAAACCATGAAGCAGGGAAACTCTGTTAGTGGTTAACTGAAGACAGAATGATTATCCTGCGCCTCCAGATAGTTACATTCAAAAATCATGAAGCCAAGGAGCTGGAATATAAAATTGGATCGAAATATATAACCAGGAGTATAAATGCTCATGCATTAAAATGAATTCCCATCACACTGAGGCCTGGCTTTCAGATTTCTCAGGGACTTCTTCATTGGATTGATGGTCCGTTCTCTCAAGGATAATAGAGAGAAGTCTGTCCCACAAGAGTTCCGGCAGCCCACATTTGTCCATACTGATGAGAGCCACAGCTTTCCTTGCTCTCAGAAGCACAGGGTATGAGTGTGGGTGAACATCTGAGGAGATAGGGACTTAAATATGACCACTATCAGCATGGAAATGAGGCACTTAGTTATTTATGCAATTCTCCAGCCTTACTGCTGCTGTTCTGAGCTTGGAGTAACTTGACCTCTGCATAGCAGTGCTCTCATTAATACAATAATACCCCTGTGGTCCGTAAATCTGCTTATTTTTACCTTGTGCTTATTGATGTAACACTTTGCACCTGCAGTGCCAAGAAAAAGCCTCCTGGAGAAATCTCTCAAGGACTGGATGACGTCTTGAACCTTTATGAATAGCTGCACACATATTTCTGGTATGTGTTTGAAGAATCCTCTCAGGACAATTGCCAGAGAAGCTATGGAAGAGAATTAGCAGGTACAAATAAAATCCCGTTTTCAAGGTAAATCACCTTGAGGACAATATCTCCCAATAATGAGATAATCATTGTACAGTTTTTCAAGAGAAAACATGGACAAGAAAGTAGCTGCACATATATATTTCCTGTTAAATAGTGAACATGCGAGCTGTATTAAGTGTTCTTTTACAAGCTGTTCTGTCAAGCATTTCCTAAGCCAAGAAGTGATTTTTTAGAATCTCGAAACATTTCTGTATATAGTTCAGCTGGGAAACTAAGGGGTTTATAATTGCCCAGCTAATCTCTATGGAATTACCAACACTCTCAAACTCAACGCTTTGTTGCTCAGTAACATGGAGAAGTGGGAACTGCTCCAGCCCTTTGTCTATGTCCACAATGTTGCATTTATGATCTCTGTTGCAGGTATTCTTGAGAAAGGATTTCAAACATTCATTAATGTCTTAAGGCCGTGAAAGTAGCTCCTCATTGCCTTCTACAGATAGAAAATGATGATAGAATTCTCAACCACCTTAACTTTCCCAGCCAGGAATTTCTTCAGTTTTCCCCAGAATCACCAGCAAGTCCTCAAAGCCATTTCTGTCTGTTCTGACATAAAAGGCTTCTACTGATATTCTGATTTTACTAGCAAAAGTGTTAAGATTCTATCATTTGGTTAAGCTCCATGTTGTGCCTCAATTGTCAGATTTGATTTAAAACCTACTGAGACCAGCACAGGAATAAGAGATACACGTGTATAGGTGCATACATGTGTGTACACACACTTTAGTATAATCACTATTACTGTCTGTACTGAGAGAGGATTGTACAGGTATTTTATAGAGACAATGTGGGTAAGGCAATATCTTTTATTGGACTAGTTTCTATTGGTGAAAGAGACAAGCCTTGGAGCTAACACAGAGCTCTACTTTCATGATTTTGTTTTATGACATAGTATTATATATAGTGCAAGCTAATAAAATGTATTAGTTAATTTATTTCTACTCAGCACTGTGAGATACTGAATAGAAATGCAGCAAATAGTTCAAGAAAAACTCTAGGGAACTACCATCATGCAGGTATATAAGCTTCATACTTAATCTGCAAATTATCCACCAGAAAATTCAGGTAGCAGTGTCATTTCAAAGGTAGCAGGGCTCTTTCATCATTCATCGGCTCCATCACTCACACTGCCCATGTTCCTGACATAAACTAATGTGGCATAACCAAATATGACAAATCACAACAGTGTGTGTTACCAGGTGAGATTGGGGAAAGAAAGTCACTGTTGCTCTGAGCGATATTTAAAGTGAGGGAAAGATTATACTTACAAACATGCACATGCAAATGGAGAGAGCGAGAGAGTGTAAAAACAAGAATCAATAATAGATTGTGTTGGCTACAAATCATTTGCGGTTAAATTGATGTCCATTAGCTAAAACCATTTATATTCATGTTTCCTTTATTATTTTTGCTATAGAAAAAATAAGAAAGGTATACTTTCAAATATACAATCAAGTATACAATCAAATACTATTGGGAAAGTTGTTAGAGTTATTCAGAATCATTGTATCGAAAATTCTACTGCAAGGTTTGTGTGTGTGGGGAGAGGGGATCAGAATTTCCTCCTCACCGTTCAACTCCCCCCTAAAATCTTGAAAGATCTGACTCCCTGGTGAAAGGTCACATTTGTTTAAACTTCACATTCTGAACTAAGCTAGCTAAGGTTAGCTTTTATCTAACAAATAAGTCATTCACATATTGCAGTCTATTCAGATAAATGCTGCGTATCTTCCTTCCCAGATCTTTCAAGGAACTTTTGTAAAAGACTAGGAGGTAGGACTACATAGCTGTAAGATGCTACTCAGCATGAGGATAAAGGAGTTTATTGATCCCTAGGTTAGAGAATAGTATTCCTCCTTCTGCTGAAATATGGGAAAATATGATAGTATGATTCTGAATTAGAGTGCCCCTCTCTTTCAGGGATATGAAGACCAGCGATTCCACCAGATCTAGTGCAATTAAACTTTATTTGCCTCTTTTCAATCAGTTCCATTTCTTCCTGTGATGTTGTAGCTCATAATGCTTTATAGAAATATGCTTATTAATGGAGATGTCCTATCTCCTAGAACTGGAAGGGACCTTGAAAGGTCATTGAGTCCAGCCCCCTGCCTTCACTAGCAGGACCAAGTACTGATTTTGCCTTAGATCCCTCAGTGGCCCCCTCAAGGATTGAACTCACAACCCTGGGTTTAGCAGGCCAATGCTCAAACCACTGAGCTATCCCTCCCCCTGAATTATGACTCCCCCCCCCCCGAAATGCTGTCAATCACTTTTTACTTATTAATTAACCCAGAGTAAGTATGAATAACTGCGGGGGGAGGTCGTGAGGGGGGCAAACAGCTGTGCATATCTCTCTATCAGTGTTATAAAGGGCAAATAATTTATGAGTTTACCCTGTATAAGCTTTATACAGGGTAAAATGGATTTATTTGCGGTTTGGACCCCATCGGGAGCTGGGTACCTGGGTGCTGGAGACAGGAGAACTTCTTAAGTTGTTTTCAGTTAAGCCTGCAGCTTGTGGGGAACATGGTTCAGACTTGGACCTGTGTTTGCAGCAGGCAAGCGTGTATGGCTTAAACAAGTCCCAAGCTGGCAGGGAAAACAGGCTCAGAGGTAGTCTAGGCACATCAGGTGGCAGTCCCAAAGGGGCTTCTGTGACCCAACCTGTCACAGATACATCACATGAATCCACTCTAACAGTATCAATATCCTTTCTCTTAACAAACTTAACGTTTCTGATACTGCAGCGAACAACATCAAATGTAATATTAAGGTGCATAATAATATATACATGGCAAGGAAAAAAGAATCAAATTATATTTTTCAGCTTCTCGGGCAAGAATGTAATATAAATTAAAAACACTCTAAGAGAAAGACCAAGCATTGCTGTAGGAAAAGTCAACAGAACTATAATTTAATAGTGGACATTAACAAAAATAAAGGTGTTGCTTTAGGCTCCAATCCTATGAAAATTTAGACATGGATTTCACTTTATACACATGCATAGTCCCACTTTAGCACATGTGTGTCTGCTGGATTAGGATCTCAGTCCGGTACACTGTTATATAGTACAACAGACCCTAAAATTCAGAAACAACCCATGCCACTTTTCCAACAACCCCCTTGGCATACTTCAGTTGCCACTGTTTTGATTCCCTGTTGTTCAAGGGAAAGCATGAATCCATGCTGTGACCCAGGAGATCTAGATTTATCAATGACCTTAGGAACTCCTGTTTTCCCTGGACTGGTAGATTTCAGGCACACCATGCATGTGTGGTGTCTCAGGAGAACACTGAGGGGGAGGCCAGCCAGCATGAAAGGAAAAACATTGCTAATGGGATTTGAACGTCTGGGGGTTTAACTCATCTGTTTAAAAAAAAAAAAAAGTCTAGGTTTTATTAATGAGTTCAATGCTTTCCAGCATGTAACTTTCTATTAGCTTTCCTAACCTGATTGAAAGCCACATAAGTGTCAAGACATTTGGGATGAAAACAAGCCAGATATAAGACAATGGGTTTAAAGTTGGAAACCTTGAAATAACCCCAGGGCTTCTGATTTCACACTCAAAGGCAACTTGAATTTTTTTTTTTTTAATCACCATCTGCTATACGTTTGGAATGCATTGTGGCACAGAGGCCCATTATTCACTACTCTGTCAGCAACTCCTATCAGGCCTGATAAACTCACTACACCTAATCCATTGCTGTCACTGTATTATTGATAAAAATGTCATGTGAGGTATCAGATGGAAGCTTATATCATACTGCTCATCATAAGCATTATGAGATGTATGTACGGTTGGGGTGGAAGGAGAGACTGTTGGTTTCCAGGAGTTGAGTTTCAGCCGATATCAGGCAACACTACTCCATGCTAAGGGCAGGGGGTGGTGAGGTGCTTGCCAACCCGGAGCACCCCAGGAAGCATTGCAGTGTACAGTAGTTATCATTTTTTACTATTCTTACTTTATAGCCTTCGAAAATGTCACATATGCAAATTTGATAAAAGACAAAACAATATTGGCACTCTTGTGTGCAGGGGATTTAGTCATGCATTCTCCCACAGTCAATGATTGGATTTGTGCAGTTAAATCCCTTCACACTGATAATTTAGAGGTAAATCCTATGCTTATTTTAACCTGCATTTGCATGATCCTTCACAAAAACAACAAGGAGTCTGGTGGCACCTTAAAGACTAACAGATTTATTTGAGCATAAGCTTTCGTGAGTAAAAACTTCACTTCTTCGGATGCATAGAGTGAAAGCAGACTCCTTGTTGTTTTTGTAGATACAGACTAAAACGGCTACCCCCTGATACATGATCCTTCACACTCATCCTCCATGTAACCAATTTGAGGCTCGCTCTACTTGGCATATAGTATCCGCTTCCTTGTAGCTATAGGTTTGGGGAGTGTCATATCTCCACCTCGTACTCCCCTTAGTGATCCTTAGCCATATGAATACCACTGAAGTCAATATAGCTGTGAATAAGTGCTTTTACTAAGCAGCCCTCCATAGAGTCCAGAGTCAATGGATGGGAAGAGACCAGAGAAGGGGCTAGGCATGAGAGTATGCACTTGTCCCACTTCAAGTAGAGTTGGGCTCTCGTGCACTGTTATGGGTAGTAATGGGATAAATATATTAACAAGACGAATCTGTGTAAAGGACGATAAAGCCTGTGCTGAGGCATTCTCATTAAAGGGAGGAAAGCTGCCAGTAGAGTGACAACGGAGCCATGTGGCCTTGAAGCTATATGCTTCAGGGCCTTTACTTAGATGATCCTGAGCCTCCTCTGAATCAAAGTGATTGATAGGCCAGGCCCTCTGATTCTTTTGTCATAGGACAAAACCACCCAACAGCAAAACAGCAGCCACCCAACAGCAGAATTTGGAGAAAACTTTGCTAAGGCAGCCATATAGAATTTTTCCACTGCCTTCCCAAGACTCAAATTTAACCACCCTCCCCCTCACACACACACTTTTTTGTGATTTACCTGTGAACACACGATGATTTTTACTCAGTTGTTTTATAAGTTCCAAATTCTATTATAAGGTCTTCATTTAAAGTATACATAATTCGAGCCGTGTAACTGATTGGCTGAACAAGAAGTAGGACTGAGTGGACTTGCAGGCACAGAAATTGTACATTGTTTTATTTTTGAATGCAGGTCTTTTTGTACATAATTCAACCCTTGTAAGTTCAACTTTCATGACAAAGAGATAGCACTACAGTACTTGTATTAGATGATTTGAAAAATATTGTTTCTTTTGTTTTTTTTTTACAGTGCAAATACTTGTAATCAAGAATAAATATAAAGTGAGCAGTGCATACTTTGTATTCTGTGCCGTAATTGAAATCAATATATTTGAAACTGTAGAAAACATCCAAAAATATTTAAATAAACGGTATTCTATTATTAACACTAAGATTAATCACGCGATTAATGTCTTTAATCACACGATTGCTCTTTTTAATCACGCGATTAATCGCAATAAAATTTTTAATTGCTTGACCGCCCTATTATACACACACACACACACACACACACACACACACACACACACACGAGCTATGATAGTTTACATCAGGGTCAGTATTCTACCTCTGTTTCTAAATACTGTGCTGCTTTAGTTGCTTCACTGTCTATTCCTGCAAAAATAATTATCCAGGAAAGAACAGATTGTTAGACATCAAGGCCAATGGAATGAAATGGATAATAACCTCTTGCTTCTCTATCCACAGTAATTGATGGGCCATTTAAAACGAACTGTTCCATGTAAGAAAATGCTTTATACTGGAAATGCTTCACATCTGGCCAGAGCATTGCCCCTATACTTTGGTTCTGATGAGCATGTAGTTATGGTCTTACTTGGGGAATCTGTCTTGCCCAGATATGAGTAATTTTGGTAACCACTGTAGCAATACATCCGTCAACACAAACACCACACGAAAGAAGAATGAGCAACTGCAATTAAAAATGCCGAGGAAAATGCCTGACTGTGGGGAATTGCAATCACCAGACTAACAGCATCCAGTAGGTACTTCCTATTGTTATTAACAACAAAGCTGCACCCTCTGGAATGTAAACATGAGCTATGTCAGGATCTAATAAAGTTTGAGAAAATGCTGTTCAGCCAAGCAAGCATATTGTCTATCAGTCTGCACACTTTCCAATAAAACTTGACGTTATCATGGGTAGATGTTATTACTGCATTTTTAATAAACAATGTGGTGAGCACATTTCTAACAGAAATATGTTGAACGTTATTGTAGGTTGCACGGTGGAGGCTAAATACCACGTGTTATTGCTTTCAGGGCAATTTTGCTAGGTTATTATGTTTTAGAATAAAAAAATAACTCAATAGTATTCTGCAGAACCAGAATACGTTGCATCAGTTTTATTGTTCCCTGATCACTGATGGTGATGCACAAAGCTGCAGTAAGCACATACGTTCTTGCTTTCTTGCAGGCACAAGCAAGCTGAGGCCATCGGGAAGAGGACCTATTGGCCTAGCTTGGTGGACCAATCATTCCAGAGCAGCCTATGTGCATGCATATAGAAGGAATGGTTCATGAATAGCTATTTCTACTGCCACAGACACTAGAGCCCCCACAAATGTCTAAGGGAATGCACTGCCAGGGGGGCCCAGCAGTTAGTCAGCTTACCTGCTTCTACAGCAATAAGGCCAAAGCCACTGACCCGCTCCAATGTAGGTCCGCGCCATTCACAATACAGTCAATCTACAGATTCCTTCCTGGGGGCATTGCAGATGATAGCTCCTAGGAAAGAGGTTAACATTGGTGGGGAAGGGAAAGAATAAGCTATGGATGCCTTCAGACGTTCAATGCTGTAGCAGAATCCCACAATTCCTTCCGTTGAGGATGAAAACCCATCTGATAGGCCACTGAACAAGACAACACAGGTGGGGACTGCTGTGTTACATGGGAAGACCTTTAGATTTGGACAAAGATCTGTGCTTCTGGATGCTTAAATGAAATGAACTTCCAAGCCTTTTGAGGTCCACCCCTAATTTTAATCTTTATTTAGAGTAACAGCCTGAATTACTAAGTGTCTAAAAACTGCTCGCCAGCTCCATTGTAACTTGTCTTCAGTTTGCATCCCTACTGCAAGATTTCCCATGAGGACTGACGTTAAGCTCCCATTCCTTCCTTTGCTGCAGCTGATACCTAAGACATATCTGAAGAGCAGTGTCTATTACTGCTGTAAATATAAAAAATAATAATCACTTCATTTCAAAAGCACTTTGCCTGACAGACATGTCTTGCTTGTCAGAAGAAGATAATGTGGAAGCACAGTAGCTCTCCAGCTCTTAGCAGAAGCTGGGGGTTACATTCCATTCACTAGCCTAAATAAAAAGGCCCAGTTATGTATTTTGATGGAGGAGAGCTGTGTGCCTTGAGAGGAATGGAGGGAGATAAGCAGGCTGGATGTGCTGTAACCTTCTTAATGTCTTTAAAATATCTTCTTAAGGGAGAGAGTTACTGGCAGCTTATATATATGGGCAGGTCAGGAAAGGGACTGATGACTGAGAATGGATAACGTGCTCCCAGCCCCTTCCGCAAGTGCTGCTTCTAGGAGGTATAACAGGGAGCTGGCCTAAGAGGCACTGAACCAGCCCCTGTTAGCTCAGAACCTGCTCCTGCTCTCTGCGGAAGAAGCCCCAGATGTACTGGGACAAATGGGGGAAACTGAGGCGCAGAAGGCCCTGCCCTGAGGTGGGATGAATGCCGACCCCCTGTCAGAGGGGCAGGAGGGGCCCGAACCGCAAGGCGAGCCGGGGGAAACTGAGGCGTGGGAGGTCCCGCTAGAAGTTGAAAGAACCCCCGAACCCCGGCCAGACACCCAGGGGGAGCTGGGGATAGGGGGCCTGCCGCTCTGCGATTGGTGTGACGACCTGCGGGCGGAAGCAGAGATGGAGGGGCCACCACTCCTGGAGAAATGCTCCTTCTGTGGGAGAGGGATGGAGAAACCATCCGTGGTGCTGGCTGGGAGGGACCCAACTGGGAGCAGGGAGGGCTCCCCGAAAGAGCCTCCTTTGGAGGAACGGCGGAAGGGCTGAGGGGCCAAAGGTGGCCCGGGGGCGCCGTTTTTAAGGGGGAGGGTGTGTAACAGGGTGCTGGCCTAAGAGGCACTGAACCAGCCCCTGTTAGCTCAGAACCTGCTAGCGTAACTCCCATAAAGGGGAACTGATTGGAGCTGGCAGGGTGTGGCTCATTAAAGGAGCCTAAGAGCAATCCCCTGTGAGCCTGCTGAGAGGAATGCCTATAAAGCTGACAGGAAGGAAGTAGAAAGGGTGGGGCGGGAAGAAACAGGAGTAGCAAGGAACTGCTGCTCCTGGCTAGCAACAGGCACTAGGTGTCCCCCGGCTGGTTACTTAACTGCAATTGACTTGTACATAGAGTTGTATATAAATGGTGGTGGGAATGAAAACAGGGAAATAAAAGGACACTGGGTTGCAAAATAAGAGGTCTCCGGCTAACGTTACAGCGAGCAAGGAAGCGCTCATCTACAGAGTGGAACAAAAATTAAAAAGGGGAACAGAACATTAATAATCTAAATAACACACAATCAGCTGTGAGAACTGTCTCCTCACACTGAATTCTGGGCTTCCATCCCCTCCCTACACGCAGGATCTCAGCTGCTAATGATACAGAAATCAGGGGAAATTGACAAGCATATCTAGCAGGGCACTAGATTTTTTTTTTCCAAACGTACCCCTTAAAAAAATCCAATGACTACCTGAGGAATTACAAGTGAAATGAATATGGGACTTTAGTCTACATAAAAATGGGGAGAGTAGCTTTATGGGAATCTGAAAGAGTCTGTAGCCAAGCATGCAATCAAGAAAAACGTAAGGCTTGGAATGTCATTATGCATTTCAAATTACGGGGGAGAATGGGAAAGTGCGGCTGCAGTATGGAATGAAAAAGGCAACTTCTGTTAACATCCGCAGGTAGTTTGTGCAAGGGGGTCAACATGTCATACTACATTTGTTCCTAATGATGGCCCATGTCTCCCCACCCGGTGTGGAAATCCACTCTTATAGCTGCCCACGTTATGTGCTGCTCCATGTGAGACATTCGCTGAAAAACATTTAATGAGCTAATTTTCATATGGTTTGCATAGAACCATGGACCCGGGCCATACACTTTGAGCCATGCAGGGGTGCAGGGAGAACATGGGGGCTGCAGAAAACTTGACAGATGTGGTAGGTAAAAAGGTGGCTGAAAGGAGTCTGAAGGTGTGAGGGAATCTGGGGGGGTAGCTAGGTGCTGGAAGGGGGCTGCCTGGCAGTAGATGGGTGGTGCTGAATGGGGGTGACTGTTGAACATTGGAGTAATGTGGGGAGGGAGATCTGAGAGGTGCTGGGTCAACACTGGGCTCTCTCACCCTCTGCCCTCATTGCAGTTTGTGCCTCCTCCTCATTCTCCACTTTCTGAACTGCGGCATCTTCCACCCCCTGTTCTTCTCCCACCCAATCCGGTAGCGGGAGCAACGAGACCCCCTGGCTGCCTGCTTAGCACAGCGGCCCCTGGTGATGATCAGGAGCTAATACAGCTTATTCCTGGAAAGGTCTGACATTTCAGCTGGATTGGAGGAATGTGTGACCCTGCTTTCCTACCCAGCACCTCTATTCCCCTCTCCCCCACTTTCCTTACCATATTTGTTCTTCCCATACCCATTCTCCAACCTTTCAGTTTCCATATAACACCTACCCCCAAGTCTATACCACACGGCTTGTATTGCAGAACTACAGCTTCTGTAAGAAAGAATTAAGCACAAGGGGAATTGTGAATTCCACATTCTGCAATGTGTGCATTGATTCACAGGTCTCATTTCCTAATGGCCCCACACGTATAAACTGTTTCTAAAGCTGCACTAAATATTAACAGTGAAAACCCAGAACTGCACTATGACAGGGACAAAGTCTGCAGTAAATAAAATGTGTGACTTAGCACTGACAGCCAAAAAGCAAGAATTGAATTTCTTTTAGGGGAAAAAAAATAGACCAAGGAAATAAAACCATGTTTGCATCTAGCAGCAAAGATCTGTTACTTTCACCTGACGTCAATATTCTAACACCCCAGCCTAGGGTTATATCTAGTTTTATATCCCCTCTCCACCCTCACCCCCACCCCCATCCCAAACTTCTGGAAGAGTAAGCTTTAGATGTACTGTTCTGCTATCCAATTAAACCCAAGTTCCTGATATCCTGGATAACAAAGAGTTGTTAATATTACCCACACGCAGTACAAGTTTCTGGATGGACTTGTCAGTTCATAGGCCTATATGCCAACACATGCCAAAACAAATTAAAGAAAGTTGCTAAATTATTCCACACTTTGTATACCATACGCGACAGATACGGCTACTTTATAAAAACCTGGAGAAATTATTATATAACCTAGATCTACTGTTGTAATAGAAATGGTTTGCAGTTATAAAGTGCTTTGAAATCCTTGGATCAAAATAACCATACATGTGCAAAATATCGTAATGTATGAGAGAAGGAATAAGAGGATCACAAGACAAGAAGAATGAAACCTGTGCATTCATATAGTATAAAAAAGATTGGGATGGAAATGTAATATGCTCACTTTGCTTGACAAGTACATAAACACACACAATACACCTGGTGGTAAAAAACAAGGAGTACTTACCCTCAAAGAGATCCGCTAACCAAGGTGATGCTTAACCAGACTAGCCAATTCACTTAGCAAAATAGCATAGTATATGGGCCTACGTCTAAAAAGGAGACTTACCAGTTTGGGGGCTCTAATTCACACTGGTCCTTCATCTCATGTAGCCATTCATACTTGTGAAAAGTGAAAGCAGAGAGGGCATAACATGCTCCAACTCTGGGTTTGGGAAGATGTTTTACACTAACTTTGCGCTGGTGTAAATATCTACACAGTGATGGTGAATCTGGCCTTTCATCTGTATGAGCCAAATCTTGTTCTCCCTCCTTCACATCATGGCACTGAAAACCCAAAATGGAATCGAAACATTCAGATTCTGTGTGCCACGGCCCCCCCCCTGCCCCCGTCCTCCCAGCAGCAGTGCTTTGGGGTGGCATCCACATCAGTAACACAGAAGAGGTTGAAAATAGGCCAGGGAAGGGTCTGGGACGTGGCCAGTGGATGTGGATCCACCAGCCAATACTTCTCTTGTGTATGTACATACATCACATAGATGAACTGCATGGATACTCAGTGCACTTGGAGGATTTCATCCTCCTAATCCCTGCACAATGCCTGTTTAGTCAAGATTTGCTTAGAGATCCAAGAAGTGGCCTTTTGCTATTAATACAAACATCAGAACATATTTATTTTAATGCAGGTTTAAATTCTTTTTTTTTAATCCTACTGATATACCAAAGGATTCATAATCTAGGATCCCTGGGTATATCAGTACAGTAGTTCATAAGGATTCTTTCTGATTCTCTCTTCACAACGCACAGTCAACCTGTGGAACTCATTGCCAGGAGATGTTGTGAAGGCCAAAAGTATAACTGGGTTCAAAAAAGAATTAGCTACATTAATGGAGGATAGGTCCATCAATGGCTATTAGCTAAGATGGTCAGGGAAACAACTGGGGGTTCCTAAATTTCCAAGTGCCAGAAGTTGGGACTGGATGACAGGGGATGGATCACTCACTAATTGCCCTGTTCTGTTCATTCCCTCTGAAGCGTCTGGAACTGGCCATGGTTGGAAGACAGGATACTGGGCTAGATGGACCATTGGTCTGACCCAGTATGGCCATTCTTTTATTCTTATTTCTCAGCACAGAACAAACACTACTGCAATCCCACAGCATCTGGATTATTGCCTGATTTGCAATTTCAACAGTTTTTTATTTTTCCGATTTACCTGACAATATACCTAGTTTGCTCACATATTTAAAGATTCACTTTCTAGTGGTACGTGCTCATTCATCCAACGCAAAGGAGAAATGAGTTTTCAGTACAGAAAAAGTGCTTTTTCTTCGTTTGTTTTTAACTCTCACATTTGTAGATTATTCAAGATTTGGACAAAATTGCTATCTGGTGTACTAGCAAAACTATCCAAGTGAAACAACATCTGCTAATTGTTTCTGTGAGTGAGGGATTAGGTTATTCATTTACATAAAGTAATACAATAACTTTTCCTCAGACCAGTTCTGATTGGAGGGAAGTAAGGAGAAATCATATACGGCTGTTTCTTCAGAAAATGAGGTTGTGCTTAAATACATAATACAGACAGAAATGCTTAAGGCCACGATCCTGTAAACAGATCCAGACAGAGCCCTGCGCTTCCAGGGAGGCCCACCAGTTTCAGTGCTTTTAAATGTAGTTTCAGTTGACTTGCCACAGGAAGGGGGAGATCTGTCTGCGTGGGTTTGATTGCAGGATCGAGGCCTACATGTCCATCAGAATGACTGAAAACATAGTGGGCTAGATTCACCACAGCATAACCCAGTTTGATGCTTGAACAAATCCACTGATTTCAGTGGCAAATCAGGTCAATGCACTTTTTCTTTTCACTCACAGAGAAAGGCAAGAAAATACTGACTAAGGAAGGAAAATGTTACAACGTGGCCTGATGGCAAGGCACTGGAGTGGAACTGGGCAAACCACTTCACCTGTTTGGGCTTTTCTTTCCCCTCCCCCAAACTCTGTCTGCTTTGAGAGCCCAGCTGCTGAACACTCTTGATCCCCCACTGCCGAAACAGTATAAAGTGTCCGAGTTCCTGTTCTCAGTCTTTGCCAAGCAGACCCATTTCTCCCCCCACGCTCGTCTCCTTGTCGGATATCTCCCCACCCATTCACCTCCCATCCCACTAGTTTTCAGATCTAGTCTCCTTACTCAGCCAGTCCCAGTCTCCCCACAACTTCCAGTCCTAGTTTCCAGTCTTCCCCCTACCTTTGGCTCCTTGTCCTAATTTACTTTCCCCATCCCCCACAGGTCTGACTCTTTGTCCCCTCTCCACTGGAATCAGGCCGCTTCCTCCTCCCTGCTGCCTGGGCCCAGAAGTGGTGATTGGTGGTAGGGTGTCATTAAAAGCACTGGAGAGAGATGCTCCTGGTTCTCAGTTCAGGTGCCTGGACTCACATTGGGAACAGCCCGCAATAGTCCGGAGATGCAATTGCAAGGAAAGTCCTGCTCAGCGCAGGGCCGGCTCTAACTTTTTTCCGCCCCAAGCAAAAAAAAAAAAAAAAAACCCCCCCCCCCCCTCAAACACCCCCCCCCCCCCCCCCCGCCCCCCCCCCCCCCCCCAACCCCCCCCCCCCCCCAGCGCCGCCCTGCCCCGCCGAAACAACCCCCCCTGAGTGCTGCGCCGCCGAAACAACCCCCCCAAGCGCCACCCTGCCCTGCCAAAACAATCTCCCCCCCCAAGCGCTGCCTAATACAGAGTTGCTTCTGGCGTTTAGAATCTATTATGACCTGCAGTTACGAAACACGTCAAATGTCCCTCACCTCTAGACACATGTAAGAAAAAACTCCAGAAGCAAGTTTTCAGCTTACTATTGTCCCAAATAAAAATAATAGTATAAAAATATGCAGTCAGCTTTCAGTTACTCTACTGTCAAGACCTGTTATTGACTAGCAACTTAAGTTTGCGTAAGTTATTGCAGTCTGCCACTGATCCGGAAGATGCTGACTGAATTCAGTTAATTGTTCACTAACCTATAGGAAAGAATAAAGAGGCAGGGAGGGAAATCATTTTGGCAGATGCTCTGCAGGTTAGTGCTAACTCATTTAAAAGAGGGGAAAGAGGTGTAGCATCTTGCATCAAATTACAGAATTTACTCAATAAGTATTTTAAAATCAATGGGACTCCTTGTGTGATTAAAGTCAGGAATGTGCATAAGTGTTTGCATGAATGGGGCCAAGAAAAGAAAAAAGACTCAGTATTTACTACTCTCATCCCAGGTACTGAGACATTTAGTGTCAACATCCCGTCTATACCGTGTATCCTAATTCCCATTTCAGTCTTTCCCGGGCAGTGGGGCTGCAGATAATAACCTTACATTGATGAAATTGATGGGAATTAATGGGAGTTTGATGTCCACAAGAACAGGATTTCACCCTTTAGGAGCTCTGCTCAGTTGTACTGAAGGTTAATACTCATATACAGTATCCCAACGCCTCGGGACTTGACGGGACCCGTCAGTTGCCTGCACTATATTATTATTATAACATTACATCTATCGATATCTTCCAAGGCAGACAATCAAATTTGTCAAAAGGAACACAAATCTCCCTGAAAACACCTAATTGGCTCCAGAACAAATTCCAGCCCAAAGTCCCAATCAACTCCTCCGAGCTCCAAAAAGCCTGGTTAAAAAAAAGAGCTCCTTGAGGAACAAATTGTCTCTTGTGAGTGTAGATAAGACATTTGTAATAGCATCACAGGGTGAAATTCACTCTTGTGTAGAGAGCCGGCAAAAGGCCTAAAATCCTTAATCCCCGGGTTAAGTAGAATTTACGCAGTTCCCAGGTCCTGTGCAGGCCCTCAGCAGAGGGGTGAATTTTCACCCAGAATGAGGACACACTTGAAATTCACTATACATTGTCACCAGAAAGAAGACAGGGAGATACATTTTTGACCTGCTGCTATGGAATCTATGCTGAAAACCCAAGAAAGAGTGGTACCCATAAAATATACATTTTAACCTATATACAGATATTCAATTAACTTAGCCCATCCCTAAGGAACAACTGAGAAGCTGCATATCTGGTGTTCCATTGTAATGTTCTCTCAACATAGGACAAATCTACCTCTGATGCCTCCAGCAGCTAACTTATATTTACCTAGGTACAGCAGAAGAAACAAGCAGTATGAAACAATCATGTGCCAGGAACACAAATAGAAAATATCGTTAGGGTTCCAGTCAGTAAATCCACCAATAGCGTTTGGCTTTGAAATGTTTCTATAACCAGCTAAGAACGTATCGACGTACAGATGTACCTTGGGGCCCATTATGTGATGTATTGCCCATATATATCCTTCATATAGACTGTACCATATTGTTAGCTTATTTTAAGCTATTCCAATTATGTCTAAGAACCAGGGCAATGCCCTCCCCCCCTACCCCCCCATAGTTAGCATTCATTCTTTCAAGGACTGCTACATCAAGTAGCTGGAATTTCTTCACAGTTTTAATTCTACTTCTAAGTGCAGGCTTTTCTGGTCAAATAGCTCTTGGGGACCCAGATGAGGCTTGCTGACTCAAACAGATGTCAACTTGATAATACTACCAAAAAGGGCAGTGTTAAGATGCACATAAGTTTGCATATTAAAGATGCTACAATCTTTGCCTTGGCAATATGATTTTGCTACTGCAAATACCACTAACAGAAGAAACAGCTACCAAGCCAACAAACCTATTTACATCATTCCTAATGACAGGGAATGACATCTAAATTGAGGAAGAAGTGAAATTAGCTACAATCAGAAATTGTTGAAATATAATACTTTTGAGAGCTGACAAGATTTTATTTCATCTGAAAAGAAAACATATAATTTTTTCCCCCACTGTGCATTTGAATTTGTGAGGATTGAGCATTACTCATATCAAGTAGATTTAATTGTATTTGACACCTTTAGTGCAAGACAGACCAAGATATATGAGTAATAAAGCTTACACTCTTTTTGGCCTCCTGCCCTGTCTCTTTCCTGTGGAGGATGGGAAGAAAATATCAGTTGTAGGCCTCTGTGGTTTGAGTTCGCCTATATTGAACACTGAGTAATTTGGTTAAATTTATATAACTTCAGCATACAAAGTAATATTATTTTTCATTATGTGTGACAGTAGCACCCAGAGGGCTGAATCAGGATCAGTGCCCCAATGTAAAATGCATTGTATGATTATAAAGTAAAATGAGAAAGTTCCTGCCCAAACAACTTACCATCTCAATTTAGGCCACAATCCTGCAACTATTGTCACATATACTTAACTACTCCTGTTTTTTAACATTAAGCATGTGCTTAATTATTTACAGGATTGGGATTTAGCAAAGAACTGAAAAACAAATGAGCGGATGTGGTTGGGAATTTTTCAACCAAACCTTTTTTGGTCAGAAAATGCAGCTTCATCAAACCTAAAAGTTTTGAGGAAACTATCAGTTTTGACAAAACTTTTCTCAGAAAAGTTTCTCTAGTCAAGAATGGAATATTTGATCAAAACCAGAGAAAGAAAACCCAGAATATCCAATATCTCTGGCAGATTCAGAACAGGGACTTGAAGCTGAGTCTCCGATATTCCAGATGGTGACATAACCCCATGGATATTGGTTATTCTGACCTGTCTTTGGTTTTTCATTAACAATTTCAGAAGCTCTTGGTTTTGTTCTTCATCAGAATTGAAACAAACGTCAAAACGCTAAGCCATTTTGGAAATGGAATTTGTGTTTTCTGGCTAGTCCTACAAGTGAAGTAGAATGGGGGAAGAGAGAATGGAGGATGAAGATAGCAGTCATAAGAACATGTGGTTACATAGACAATTTGGAGTTTGAAAATTAATTTTCATTACATTTCATATGGAGCTGGCAAGAGTAGCTCTGAACTCCTGACCAACAGGGAATAAGGAGATAAAGAAAATAAAAATCCCTGCTTTCTTTATTTATTTTTCAGCTTTTAATTTAAAAAATTGGCTGTATAGTGTTCAACAGAGCTTTAAGAGCTCTGTAACTGCACCATCTGGTGACTCGCAATAGCATTACACAGAGCAAACACAGCTATCAGACTGTTCAACTAGGTCCCATATCCCCTTCAGTGAAATTCTGCAGTTTTCTGGTTCTGCGCACCTACAGAGAAAGGCAGGCGGGGCAGTGGACAGGAGAGGGCCAAGGAGGGAGAACCAGTTGGGTTCCTATAGAGTCTTCTTCCCATTCTGTTTCCCCTCTCCCTGGAAGGCGACAGGGGTCAGCAGGAACTTGTGAGACTATGTAGCAGAGCTAAGGCAAGGGGCAGCCATGTGGATGTTCCTTGTCTCATGCTGAGCGCTGGATGTATTCCTGGAGATTTGCTCACATGACATAATCTTTAATTAAAGATTAATCTTTAATTCCTGGAGACTCCAGGCCAATCCTGGAGCGTTGGTAACTCTACCAATGGAAGAATTAAAAGAGAAATGCCACAGATGAAGCTCACTGATTTTCCCTTCCCTACACAGATTATATATGAGTGAGGTGGGGAAGGAGCCCTATATTATGAACAGAGAAGTCTTATCACTAGGGAGGATGCATGAACTAGAAAATTCAGACACTGGGATGAGTTTGCAGGGATAGACGTTTAAACCCCCATCTTTTAATTGTAAATTGAGCTAATTTGATCTGATTGGTATTGAGAGACAACAAACAAGGTCCTCAGGAAGCCGTTTCTCCTGAGTTCCTTGTCAGACTAGAGCTGCAGCTGATGGCAGTCTGCCCACCACAATATGGATTCAGTAAGAACAGAAACATTTCTTATCAGTTTTGTAACTGTTCCTTTTCCATATTTTTTGGATACTCACCCACTTGAGTCCCAGACAGTAGAGAAGACCTTTACTGCCCCATCCCATTTTCTCAGCAGATACTAACAGGGTATTTTACCATCCACATGGACAATCCATTGGATGCATTTGGAACAATCAATGCACACACTTGTTTTCAGTATATTTATGAAGAGCCCCTTATTTGCCATGTTGTTCAGCACAGCCTCTCAGAGGCTGATTTTTAGAAGTAATCATCAGATTTCTTTCTATTTCTCCTTTGGAATTTTATGTCTGTTTCTAGCAACAACTGGCATTATGTATCATGAGGACACTAATTCATCTCTAGTGTTGAGCGCCTCCTGCATGGTACAGAGTGCCCCCAGCTACCATTAATTTTGGTGGGGGTGGGGGCACACTTCTTCACAGGATCAAACCTTAAAATGCCTCTGGAGAAGGGGAACACACGATCTGAGATAAATCATTCAACTTTATTAAATTAAGCAACAAGTTACTAATAGCCAACTATTCACACACTTTCCCTGGCAAATGTGATGCAGTTTTGATTTGTGTTCTGACAGACAAAATCATTCTGGAAGTACAAAGCTATGTTAGGATCCATATGAATCATTTCCATTGTTACTAACTTTAAATGTTAGAGTTATTAAATATCATTAAAATGGCTTAGATAAAAGCAGTGAACCAAACAATCACTGAGCACATGTAATTATTTTCACCAAATTTGTAGCTTTTTCTCTGCTAGACCAGGGATTCAAAAGAAGAGTGTGTTCTCTTTCAAATGAAAGGAAATAAAACTCAAAGATCTAAGTTGAGAAGAGTCAAATTGTTGTAACTCTGGTCAGAAATACACATCCATTTTTGGCATGTTATTATAGATCAAGTTCTACTTTAAGAGAATTCTGATTTTAATAAAGACTTCTGTACACTGGGGACCTGACACCATTAAATGATTGGTTGACTTTTCTGAGAAATTGTATTTAATATATGTCACTCTACTGACCTGTACTGAGACTACTATAGTTACATCTTTACTTCACCTTGAACTTTATATATATATAATCTCTCATTTCTAGACTCCAACCTTTGCAACCCATTTTAATCAATTCTCTTGACAGAAATCTCTGAGGTTCTCACATTCAAATACCTAAAGTGGAAAAGAGTATTTCCCCCCCAAACTCTGGCTGAATAACTGTGGAGTTTTCCTCTAACAGATATCTTTCTATTTTTAATGGCTGCTTCAGTGTTCTGAAAAGGCAATGGATGGGCATAGAGCCAGATCCTCAGAGGGTGATAATCAATGTAGCTACACCAATTAACACCAGCTCATGGACTGGGACTAGATCCAAAAAGGCATTTAGGCACCTAAAGTAGTAGTTAGGCACCTAAGACCAACATTTAGGCATCCTGAGACCCTCAACACCCCCTGCTCAGCTACTACCTAACCCTGGAGGTGTCTCAATTTCTACCATTACAGTCCCCAGGGAGCCCAAGTTTCTGCCGGTGAGCATGTGCACAGCCATCTCAGTCTAGGCACCCATCTCATGCCTGAGACCTATCTGGATCCTCAGTCTAGGTGCTCCCTTGTCTGTTTACTTGTAGGGCCTGATCCAGTAGGAGTGCTTTAAGCATGCCTACTTCCACACAAAATGGAGGAGGAGGATGACTTCCCTGCTCATAAAGTTTAGTCCAGTGATTAGGGCACTGACATGGGACGTGGGTGTTCTGGGTTTAATTCCCTTCCTCTGCCTGATGTTGACAAGGGATCTGAATGTGTATTTCCCACCTGCCAGGTAAGTGCTCTAATCACTAGGCTATGGGTCTGGTCTGGGCAGGTCTTCTGTTGAAGCTGTTTCACTATGGCTAAATAATTAAATCTGCATTGGGTCTAAGAGTGAGTGTGAATGATTATAGCCTGCAGGCGAAAGACACATGTTCAAATCCTTTCTCCCATCAGGCAGAGGGGATAATTGAGCTAGATCTTCCACATCCCAGGTGAAATCCCTAACCATTGAGCTCAACTTTATAAGGGGTGTGTTGATTTAGATTTCACTTAGATTTCATAAGGGGAGGAAACAACAACCCATATCATCTCAAGTTATGCCCCTTCCACTTCTCCATTTGGGTTGATGCAAGGAACAGAGTTAATTGACTCAAGAAGGAGCTATGGCAAGTTTCTGGGTCATGCTACCACACAAGGACATTAAAAAGTGGTGGTGAGGAGGGAACAGGAAGATTCTGCAGTATCCTTCGGGGAGTGAATTGAAATAGGAATAAATCTTGTTCCCAGAATCGTTTGTACAAAAGTATTCTGCCCACATCTAGACCCAAGACTAGCTTGTGGCTTCCAAATATCTTTTCAAAGAGATTGAAAATAGAGCACCAAACTCATCCTTAGTGGAAAGCTGTTGGACTTAATTAAGCTATTACAACAGAGATGAATTTGAACCAGTGTGCAGAAGTGACATTGAAGAGCAATGAACGTAATGACTGCATTGTTGCAAAGATGACATTAGATGTAGTTGTTCTAATTTTCTTTAGATAGATAGATAGATTAGATGACATAAAGAAGCATTCCATTATAAGAAACAGTTTTGGAGCCCTATCAAAATGCAGCCTATTTTGGCAATAACATTTCAAAAACAAGTTACATGATAGCAGTCACTCAAAATCTGCCAGACATCAAAACTGTAATAAATTACAACCGTGCACGTAATTTAATAATCATATGACATTTTTTAGCAGACAACTTATCTAGGTGAAAATAATTTAAATATGTAATCGAAGACAAGTGATGAAACACATCTTCATGCATGTGGAAATGACCCATGCAGCTTTCAAGCATAAGAATGACAGGAAGTGTTTCTTTTTTTATCACTGCAAACGTTCTGTTGGCCAGATCAAACATGAGACCATTCTAGAAGATAATGTGTGACAAAGCCTTGTAAAAGCAGATGCAAATTTCAAAATATCAAAGCAAAAGTCATAAATAAGTTTATTTTATCTTGAAAAACAGTCTCCTGGGAGCTTATTAGGGCTGAAAAACTAACCCAGATATTTGTATTAAGATAGAAACAGCATTCTATTCTATTCTTAATAAACCGCACATCTAAAACATGTTGCCCAGGTTTTTGTTTCAGTGCAGAAACAGGAGGAGATATAGTCCTTTAATGGGCCAAAGGGTAAATTGAAATTAATTATTTTTGAAGATTGTCACATCTTTTTGTTCTTTCACTTGATGGAAAGTGACCTACAGCAAAAATGTTTCTGCTAGTTCGTGAAATATGCATTAACATTCCTGTTCTTAAATAATAAAGGACACTTGGCTCTTTTATACACATTTTAAAAGTTAAAGTTTAACAGCTTACTGGGAAATCTATTATCCTGTCAGTTGGCTTCTGTATTTGTTTTGGTATTTCTATGTTTTTGCTGCAATTGACATAACATAATGAAAAATTAAATATGTACCAAAATCACAGTGTTAAGTTTAACAGCAGGAAAATATTCAGATTCAAATTGGAAAATCTGCTTGGCTGGTGGGATTTCTCAGATGAAAGATTGCATGCCACACAAAAACACGAGAGTTTAGGATTTTTTTTTATATTCCTTCGCACTCTCACAGCAAGAGGAAAATCTCAACGTATGCAGTTTCACGTCATAGGCCAGCATGGAACCATGTCACATCCTCCTTGCTGAGCAGGACTGAATGGAGTGCCCTGAATGAACCAGAAAGCAATATAAAACTCTCCTTTCTCCCATAGGCTGAGTGAGCTACACCTCTACCTCGATATAACGCTACCCGATATAACATGAACTCGGATATAACGCGGTAAAGCAGTGCTCCAGGGGGGTGGGGCTGCGCACTGCAATGGATCAAAGCAAGTTTGATATAATGTGGTTTCACCTATAACACGGTAAGATTTTTTGGCTCCCGAGGACAGCGTTATATCAAGGTAGAGGTGTACTTCTGACACCACTCCCTGACCAATCTAGCTTGAGGAATAACAGACCACGTGTTGTACACCTTGAGCCTTAATTGTTTCTCTGATGAAGCTTTGGGATTGATCAGAGAGTGACTTTCCAGTGGACAGTTGAGTCCCTTCCACTCTCACATTGCGGGTGGACCTAGAGGATCCATCTCGGGAGATGTGGTAGCATCTCTCTGGTCCTGAGGGAGATTCTGAAAACAGGCCAAAGCACAGAACACCCTGATTAAGGTGCCTCCCACCTGAGACAGAGGAAGTATCTTAGGAGGGGAGCCTTAGCTCTAGACCCTGAGAAATGCCTGGCTTGAAGGCCTCTCTACAAGTGTGTTTATCCCACAGGTGCACAGCAGGCATGTGAGTTTGGGCTCACCTAGAGCAACAGGGTCTCATTGTTACTGACTGATTAGTATTTGGATCTGCTGGTTGTGTTTGTTATTTAATCCTGTTTATTGAGATGCCTATGAAGCTCACAGCATCCCAACCACGGCAGGAGTACAGCTCCTTGTTTATTGCTTAACCCCTGCTAATCCTGGTGAACCCAATGAGTTCTGGGTACCAGTAGCTGGGGTACTGACAGCACTTGCCTCCAGGGCTTGTGGTGCAATGATCTAACTAACCAACCACTCTGCACCACTGCTTGCCTGGGCTCGGGTCACACCCATGAGGGATAAGGCAGGAGACAGTTACACGTGAGTCAACATCAGAGACTACATCACCCTAGGAGAGTCTGAACTCGCTCAGGGACTGGAAGGTAGCAGGAGATGTAACTAATCGAAATGTTGAAGAACATGTGCATTAAAGGATGGTATCCACCACGTTAGTGTACAGTTTCTTCTGGCACAAACGTGCTCCATTCTGAATGTGAACGTTACCCATCCTTTCACATCATATCTGAATTTGCTACTAGGTTTGTACATTGACCCCTAGACCCTTTCCCCCACAGAACTGATCCAAAGCCCGTTGAAGTTAATGGACAGGCTCCCGCTGAGTTCACTGGGGGCTGGATTGGGCCCTTGAGGCCAGCGTTTCAGTAGTATTTAGTGGCCTAAAGGAGGAGATGCGTGCTTTGAAAAATCCTACCGGGTACCTAATTCCATTGAATTCAATGGGAATAGGACACTTGACTTGCTTTGGTGGTTTAAAAGTGCTGCTTGGCAGGACTGGGTTTACAATGGCACCAATGTTGCCATGGTACGAGGCTCTGCCCCCACTCAGCCTCTTCCCCCTGAGGCCCCGCCCACTGCTCGCTCCTCTCAGCCCCCACCTCCCCTCCCCACCATCATGTCTCTCTTCCAGTCCCTAAAAATAGTGAGTAGGTGCAGTAACATGAATTGCAAAGCATGGGCCTGATTCTTCACTGCCTTGCACCATGTACAGAAGCATCCCCACAAAAGCCTTGTTAAGAGAAACACATTATTTCTGCCTTTTCATAAGTAACCTGATGGTGGCTTATTCTGGGCAACAGAACGAATGAGGGAAGTGAAAAATGTTTGGAACCGAATCTTAACATGCCTGATTATCAGCTCAAAATACCTTGCTTCTTTTTCTTTCCTATCTTTGGAGTTTCTTCCCTCTCCCGCCTTCCGCCCTGCCCCGCCCCGCCATCTCACTCCTGGTTGAAAGCAAACAAGCTGTAGAGGGAGGAAAGGAAATTAGGATATTTTTTAAAGTACTTAGACCCATATCATCCTCTCCCACAGAAAATCCTGTGAAAAGCCCAGGGAAGAGCGGTGGGAAGATATCTCCATGAGGTTCCCCTTGTCAAAAGACCCTCAGTTAGGCTTTAGTCCAGCAAAGCACTTAAACACATACTTAACTTAAAGCGGGTGAGTAGTCCCCTGAAGTTGAGCGTCTGCTTAAGTACTTCACTGGTTTGGGATCATAGCCTTGTTGCGTGTAGAGACATCCATTTCTGTAAAAGGTCACAGTTTGGCATAGACCAAGGGCTCAGTTGAGATACCGGGGTCATCCTTGCAGAGTTCTTATCCCCCAAGAGCCTTCATTATGCTCATTGTGTTCTAGTGGAGCCGTCACTAGAATGCCCCCTTTGGGCAATAATCTAGTGGGGATAATAGGAGCCTCTGGGACAAATTCTTTTCCTAGTGTATCTGCACTGGCCTCAAAGAAGGGATAAATCTGTCTTGTTATCATCAATTGTGATGGGGACGGTCCTGCTGTTAAACGCTAGCAATTCTAGATACTGTTCTCGGCTCACATTGCAGCTGTTGAAGGACCAAGAGATGAGTCACCCATCAACAAACAAAATACGATTTCTCTTTTCTCTGACAGCAGCATGCTGAGGTGATGACTGATAAGGTGGGGTAACAGACTATGAAGTATATTATTGAGAGCAGTTCTAACATGGTAAGCAAGTTGACACCCTAATAAATATGGCAGCCTTATACTTCAAGTGTCTCTCAGAAATAGACAGATAGATAGACCTCCTATTTTCCTATTCATTTCCCTTCTATCAGGCTATATAGGAAACTTTAAAATATTGCCTCTCTGCAATGGAAATAATATTGGCATCCAAATGAACAGAGCACCAAACATTTCACCTGACAAGCTGAAGTGAGCAAAGCGCTGGGGTTCTTGTGAACTACGGTCTGCAAGTTTTATCCCATTCACCTAGCAGCTCAACTGTTGGAACTCTGAATTTCCATACATTTGGTGATGAATAATGATGATGATAATGAGACTCGCATTCGCATCCTGCCCGAGGCACAGCAAAAAACCAGGAACTGATCCTCCACTACCTTGTATAATCATTTCCACCTGTGAATAATGAGCCAGTTTCTCTCCACTGACTAAGCCCTTTTGCAATGCTTAAGCAGTGGGGCACACAGCTGACATAACGCTAGCAGAACTGGTTCCTATACCAACTGTTTACACCATCCATAAGAGATGCGTTGGAGCAGGATGAAGTTTTTTGGGGGGTAAGTGGAATGTACCTGTGCTCTGCTGCTTCCCAGTTGGTGTTTGGCCCCTTAGGGACTTACCCAGGTTCCATAAATTGGTATAGTGCAGATCAGTTTACAAAATCAGGGGGTGCTAGGCTCCTGTATTCAGTGCCACTCTTCTTTCTGCCAACAAATCTCAGCATAGGAGGGAATCCGAGACCAGTGCATGCAAAGAGTGGTGAAATCATTATCTACTGCCAGAGTGGAATTCTTCACTCCCACCTAGCAGTAATGTTTTACACCCAATTTGTGCTCCTGTAAACAACTAGACAAGGTGTGAAGCACTGGAGAAGCGGGTCCTCGAGGGAGATGTACAACAGAATAAAAACAAATACAATGTAATAAAAACATAATAAAAAGGCACTTCTCTTAAAATTCAAGCACATAAAAACAGGATATAATCCACCGTAGAGAAAGGGAAGTTATGCATATATACCAAAGGAGGTACTGGACAGGCATATGAGCACACTACTAAAACAAAAATAAGCACTTACCAACAGTTCCCAGTCTGTGGCATCCTACGATAACTCCACATTTCCTTACGCATTTAAAAGAAATTAACATCCAGAACAGCAGCAATGCTGCAGCTAATCTGATGGTATATGTGCAGATAAATATTGACTTTTTAATGGCTACCAGTCTAATCTTTGTGAAAACAGTACATTTCCTGGTTTAGCTGGGCTGCTAAATTTTCTCCTTCTAATGAGTGAGGTGCATCTCATGTGCTAAATTTGAGATTATTAATTCAACGATCTCAGGAGCTCCAACTGCAAGAGAGAACAGACTGATGGATACCAGAGAGACTTCTTCAATTACTGATTGACAATGTCAGAAATGGAAAACATAGCTAGCCATTTGGAACTCTGTCTCAGATTCACTGAATTTCTCCAGATTTCAACTGGAGGAGCTGAGATAAAGTGAAGACTATGGACCATATTCTTAAGAGAAAGAGCTGTCCTTTGTGTTGATGTTGACCTTTGATCAAGCACAACTCAGGAAGTTATAATCAAACAGGAACATTAGTGCATCTCCTTTATGCACCACATGCTTTATCATGTATATTTTTGTGGTGGGTATTAAAGACTGCTAGATGAAATTGAAATTCCTTTGAAATTACACATCACAGACACATTAATGCCAAAGGAGTTCATCATGATTAATGATATAATGCATACCAAAGGAATTAATGATAACTTGCCACACGTAATAGCTTGCCACCTCATCAACTTGAGACACTCAATTTTGCAATGCCCTTTTCATAAATGTAATCAAGCCAAAAGTTCATTAGCCACATGCTTGAAATGTGACCTATATAAACAAAACAGAAATCCAACTCTGGATTTTTATTTCAATTGTTTCTATCCAGACTCTTTACGAGGTTCCGGTTTATCATTAACAGTGGAACAAGTGCTTGATTCAGTGCCTACTGAAGTCAACGGAAACCCTCCTGTTGACTTCAATGAACTTTGGATCAGGCTTTAATTCATTTACTGCCTATTCTGAATGTTTGCTTCTGTATTCAGGGCCAAATTCTGGCTGTTCTTGTGTTGTTGTGTGAGGTGAAGGAAAGAAGGTTTAGGAAAGCCAGGACTGTGACACTTGGGCTTCCTGAGTGCAACCTACCAACCAAGGATTCACAGAGCTATCTGCAGTGCTCGACAACTCAATAGGGTTGTGTGTGGGTGTAGCAGATGTATCATTATGGCCCCACAATGTTCTAGAATTAATTGGTAGCTTGGGGCAGGCACTGGGAGGACTCCACTCTTAAAAGGGTGTAGCCAATGTACAATCTCCTAGTATCCTTGGAGGCATTCTATCTGTATGTAACAGTAGAGGCACAATGCCTCCAAAAACTGCCAGTTGTTTAAGGCAACTCTCTATGCTTCTCATGCCTGGGGCTAGTAAAGCCATAAACTAGTTCTACACATTTATATTTTTTAAGCTTTAACACAGGATATTCCACAGTTTAACTGTGGGGAAGGAGGAGGGGAACAAAGGATGGATGGCATTATTCCAAGTGCTAAATGCATTTTTTACAGAATCTATGTAAACTGACAATATAAATATGCACAGAGAAACTGGCCTATGTAAGGCCCATTTAACATCATTTCAGTTATTATATCTTCCCTGTAGTCTAAGTGTGTGTTTTAAGGAGGAGTTTAAACGGAGAGGGTGGACATTTGAAACACAAGGAAAAAGAAGACATAATAAGGTATCATATAAGGCATCACAAAAGAGTGACCAAAGACATGGATGGGAGAAAGATGCAAAATGATTAACATTAACAAGGGGCATTATTAGATGGAAAACAAAATCATGTACAGCTGAGATTTTCAAATGAGGCCAAGGGATGTAGACACCAAGTGTCAAATTTTCAAGGTATTTAGTTGCCTCAAGATGCAGATAGCTGCCAAAGCAGGCTACGTACCTGACCCCCATTCATTTCAATTGATTGAGTTAGGAGACTGTCAAAAGTTCCAAAGCAGGTCAGTCTCACCAGGTGCCTAAAATACCTTTGCAAAACCTGACCCCCAAATCATAATTTTCAGTGGGAGTTGGGCACCTGGCTGCCCTGTGGGCCTTTGAAAGTTTCCATTTTCCTAATTACAGGAAATTAATAAAACTTTTCTGAAAGAATTTGATCTTTTAGAGTTCAAGTAATAATGCCTAGCTCTTACACAGCGCTTTCCATCAGCTGATCTCAAAGCGCTTCTCACAGGAGGGCAGTATCGTCATCCTCATCATGCAGATGGAGAACTGAGGCACAGAGAGAGGGCGGGGGGAAGTGACTTACTCAAGGTCACCCAGCAGGCCAGTGGCAGAGCCATGAATAGAACCCAGAACTTCTGAGTCTCAGTCCAGTACTCTAGCCAATGGGCCAAGCTGCATTCCATTTCACACCTTACCTTGTCACAGGGCTCTATTCGGGTTCTCTTACTCAGGCTGAGGGGCACCTTATCTCATGGTTAGTTCCAAAAGATACTAATCACTGAAAAGAGTAGTGGAGAGTGACTCACCATTACCAGGTAATATCCTTGAATTCAGACTTCTTTTGTTCTGATCAATCAAGATCATTCATTCTGTTAAATCAGATGCCCGTCTTAACTATCTGCTAGTTAATATTCTGTTTGCTAAGTTGACTAGGATGTGATTTCTGGAACACAGTCAGAACTTCAGAGCCTTTTAAATTGGTCCGCACTGTTATCATATTAACATAATGTGAAAGCTACAAAACTATTATGAGAAAAAAATGTGCAACCATGCATGCTGGTATTAACAAAGCAGCCTCAAGTCAAATAATCTTCTTGATCATATTTACAATTTATCTTGTTTTGCATCTTTAAGGTTTTTAGCTTAAGGTTTCTTTTAAATTACTGTGCAGACATAATTGATGTATATATTTTCAGGAAGTCAGAGAAACTCAAGCTTAGCACTTCCCATTTAGCTCAATGTGATTTTTATAATACGTCTTATTTTTCAGTGGTTCTGTATTAGGCATATTTGTGCCAAAGAGATTCAGCAGAACCTGATCCAAAAATCTGACTTTCCTATCAGGAAGCAAGATCTGAAAACAACAATCCAAAGTACATTAGGAGAAGTGACATATTCAGTAAACTGAAAAAGACATTTCCTGTAAATCATCATGCTATGGTAGATTAAGTTATAAACTTCTTAGGACAAAGGGAGGAGATTCTATTTCATTCAGTTTCTTATAATGCAACCATCAATAAAGATTGCATCTTTAAAGTTTATTTATTTACTTGCTTATTTTTATCTAGTGTTTCTATACTTTGTGTTTTGCAGATAAGTAGCATTTTTCAATTTGGGGGAAAATATCAAACCAAGAGATTCAAGAAACAAGGCCAGATTCTAATCTTTAATAAACAGTGCATTTCTCCAGGTAATACAGCAAATCCTCTACTCTATTTGCTGTGAGTGTCAAAGCATCTAACACTATTTACCAGGCATGCAAAGTTTCAGTATAGAGATGAGATTTTAAAATTGAAGTGTTTCTCAGTATCTTCTAAAGCAAGGTACCCTTCTAGTTTATAATGACTGAGAAATGTAGACATGGATGCAGTACCTATGCTCCAGAAGGATCACAGATGGCCCGATAGAGGAAGAAACTTTTTGGGGAGATGTTTTAAAATGGTCCATGGACTGGACCATCCGGGCTCGATTAAGACTATCAATAGGCAGTTGAGCATCACTTCCCCACACTGAGCTCTACTGTGTCGAGTGGAAACTTGGTACAGAAGAGAATCCAGGCAGAAGACATTCTATCCTTTTTGTTTAAGTTAATTATTTGGTCTATGGATGTTATTCAGAGGAAATGCTACAAAGCCTTCCTTTCACATAGCTTTTCAATCAGAACCAAAATGGCACTCCCACCAGCAACACCATCCTGCCATACCCTAAGCAGAGCTTTCTATAACACAAAAAGGGAGAAGAATCAGAGACTCCATGAAGTCCACCAACACTGCTGCCGATCTATATTCTACATGGTAGGGGGAGTGACAAATGTTATGGGGAGAGACAGTACAATACCCTAGAATAAATTTCATGTAGAATTGCCCTCATTTTTCCACCTGTCTCTTTCTTGGTAAATGCATATTCAGCCAGAATTTAAAATGGCCAAGAAGGATGCCACAGGAAAGTCAAGGAACTGTTTTTTAAAAAAGAAAACACTCAAATATTAAGCAGCCTATAACTGAAAAGTGTTGAATAAGCTACACATGGTATTATCCCTGGGGAAAGTAAACCTCTCTACCTATTTCCTAACTTCTACTTTTGGTTCTTAAACTGTCTCTACTTCAATCTCTTTTGATTTCTTCTTTCCCCTCTTTTATGTTTGTTTTGCAAACATGCTTCTGTGCCTTACGTCATTCCACTTTGTTCTCTCAGCATCTGCCTTTAATTTCCCATTGACCCTTTCACAGGACACTGGTCATGAGGGCGTTGCCTTGAGATCAATCTAATCCACTCACCATGAATTTCTATTACCGGGGCAGACAGTATAACTGATTATGGAAGATAACGCTTTTAATGCTTCTTAACTCAGCAGCATTTGAAGCCAGGAGCTTTGAAAAAGCTAATTTGGAAGAAAGCAGAAAAGAGAAATCACAAAATCTAATATGATTTCCAGTTAGTGATTGATGTGTGTCACATGATTTTCAGGATCTATATCGATAAGCCTCATAATCATGTCTGGGGTTAATCTAAATTTACCCTTAATCATTTAAAATGCCCACTTATCCTTAACTCCTCTCCTTCCCTTTATCTCTCTATCTTACTGTTCTCCCTCATTCCTTCTAACCAAATAGATCCTTCTCTTCTCCTCAACCCTGACACACAACTGACTTTACAATCCCTACATTTCCCTGTCTCTAACTTTGGTGAAGCATCAAACTAGTAAGAAACCCAAGGTTCCTTACCAAAGCTCAGTGTTTCTATATGCTGCTGCAGTTAACGAAGTAAGCCTGGGGCAGGAGGTTAGGAATCTTCTGAGTTCTAAGCCTGGCTCTGACAATGACTTCCTTTGGAGTCCAGAATAAGGGGTGTGGAGATATAGAACCCTCCCCCAGCCTCCTAGTGTTTGGGGGTGAAGGATTCACTAACCATTAGGGGTTCCCCTGTGGAACCTGAGCCCCCTGCAGGCTGCTGCAGAAGGGGTAAGACCATCACCCTGACCCCTTTATGATGTGTGACCAGGGGGAACAAGAAGAAGCAGTCTAAGAAAGCATGGGCTGGGCAAGTGGAGAGCTCCCTTGTGCCATCCCCACACAAACAGAAGGCAAAAATCTCTGCCTGGCCCTTGCTAAATCCTGATCCTTTCCAAGTCAGGATTTGGCCTTATGGACCAGATTTTCCAATCTGAAAGGCCACCAATTTAAAGGACAATGTTAGAAGTAGATCTGGTGGAAATTTTCCAACTAAAAACACTGAAGGAAAATGAAAAAAATTGTGGAAAAAATTCATATCTAATCTCTCTCTCTTCCATGAAAAATGGACAGTGCTTCATGGATTTTTTTTAAAAAACAAAATAAATTTGAAACTTCACACAATGAACAATTGGCATTGTGAGAACTTTTCCCATAACCTTGATTTCACATCTTACAGTTATTATGGGTTCTTTCAAAGCATGTGGTTTGCACCAATGACTGATCTTCTTTTCGACTCCTGGCTTGAAAATTCTTATGATCCCACCTGTCACAGGTGAGGGATAGGTTGTGATGTATGTACCAAGGAATGGAGCTATTAGATGAATATGAACGAATTCACTCAATGAATTGGAAAGCGGAGACCAAATGATGTCTGGTCCTGAGCTGATGCATTAAAAGGGCAGTGGTTGCAAAAAGACCTTTTCCCAGTGCACCCACAAAGAAAACAGCCACTAGGGATTGGGTGCCGGCTCCCATTTCCAATAGAACTCACAGCCCTAGAGGAACACATCTGGTTGCAGAGAGGATGAGGCATTGGACTGTTCCCCTGCAGATCATGCTGTTGGGAGAATGCTTTGGCTATGTCTTTTGAAAGGTGTGTAAGGTCCCATCGCTTTCTCCCAGGTTAGAGCTCCGAGGATCTGGAGCAGATACTCTGCATTTCACGGGGTCAAGTATCAGGGGGTAGCCATGTTAGTCTGTATCTACAAAAACAACAAGGAGTCTGGTGGCACCTTAAAGACTATCTGTTAGTCTTTAAGGTGCCACCAGACTCCTTGTTGTTTCTGCATTTCACAACTCCCAAGCCAGCAGGGCAAGCCAATGTAAGTTCCTAGACTCCGGCAGTATAAACTTGCACTGTTCCCCCTAGTACTGCTGGATTATGAGATTTCCTTTCCCCTACTTGGGCTATTCTATGTACTAGACCGGACCACAAGAATGATACCATGGGAGATGTATTGGGAAGAGTTTGTGTGAGGATCTGTGGGTCTAGAAACTGGGGCTGCTAGTCCCTGAGCAACTGCTGCATCCATGCCATGACCCAGCAGCTCTGGCAATGCCCCCATAGACAGACTGAGTGCTTTGTGAGCCCAAGCACCACAGGATGTGCCACCCACAGAGGGCCAAATTGGCAGCGCTCCTGGGGCTCCTGATAGGCCTGAAGAGGACACCGTGCAACTAAGCCGATCCCCAGCCAGCTGCTAGGACAGACCTTGCTCCTGCCTTGTGCCTGTCCTGCTCCAGTGCACTCCAGCCCTGCTCCCTTTCCTGGCATCTGACTCTGGCTCCACACAGTGGGCCTGGTTATCCATGCCCGGGCCATGACCGGTTGTTTGGGAAGCGGGGTGCCTGAAGTTAAGATGAAGGGCCCTACCCTCAATACATGAGGATCCCACCATCCTTTCAATTGTAAACACGTTTTATTTTTCCATGTCAGCGCTCGACTTCCAGAAAGTCTCATATTCCCCAGCTCACGCCCAAGGTCACTAAGACTGGAACACAGCTCGGCTTAGATTCACACATAACGGAAAAAAATGGAAAAAAAAAATCACAGGCGAGAAAACAAACCACTGCTCTCAGAGTCACTGGCACTACAGGCTGGACAACATCAACCGAAGCTTGGCTCATCTTCCTGATAGTCTCTGTTGCTACATCTGTGTCAGTTCAGCTGCTGGGCAAAAAAGACCAAATGAAAGCAGAGCTGTCAGCCCTTATGGAATAGCCCTATAGAAATGCATAGAGAATAGAGACCCTACTGAATTTTAAAACCAATCTATGGAATTCTATAGCACACACAATGCTCTGATACATTTGTTAGGTGTTTAGAGTTATTTCTCTAGAACACTATTTAATTACTATTGATATTAATTACTTAATATACTATATTAATTACTTTTATCCCCATCATAGCTTTTCCCAAGGGATTCCCAACTCCTAAGGGAAGTTCCTGACAGAGGCTTAAGGGAGAGTTGGGTTTTGTTTCTCCTGTTTTGCAGTCTCTCCCTCCTCCCTCTCACCCTTTTCCTCCCTTTCTGCCTTCTGAACCTGCCCATTTCCCTTCATTCCGCCTCATCCTCTAGGCCTGTCGGTGGTATGGGAGTGTTGCTCTCCTGTGAACAGACCAGCCTGCCTCTCTCAGGGAATACACTATCAACAGTTCTTCTAGCTCTGCCTGATACATATGGCTACTTGGCAGAGAACAGCCTGAGAGGATATGTTATAAATTCCTTGGTCAGGGACTTTTCGTACAGCACCTAGCACAATGGGGTCATGGTCCATGACTAGGGCTCTTATGCACTACGGTAATAAAATGAATAGGGGGGAGAAAGCATAGAAAAGGTGTCAAATAAGAGATTCTGGCTCCTTTGCACTCTGGTTGCTGTTCATATCAGAAGTAGCTTCTGCCTAAGGCCCATTCTGTCAGCCAAGGGTCACTGGAGTGCAATGCATTCTACTCCTCCTACCTCTTCACCAGCTTGACATATCCAGAGGTTTTCCTACCCCAGAGGATTCTCCAGCTTGTGCCTACTTGTGTCAGTTTTCCATCCCGCTTTGAGATGCCCAAATGGGAGAAGGCGCAGGACCAGGAATGTGGTTTGTAACCCTCCGAATCCCAACCTCTAAATAGCCAGCATCATGTACAGTAAAATCATTCACAGGTGCTGCACTGTTTCCTTTATCAATTTTTGTTGGAAGAGTTAAATAGGATTCTCCACAGAATCAGAAACAAACATAATTCCAGACTCTCATGCGTGACTTGAGAAAATTCTTAATTATCGGAGCATGATCAGTTTTCATTGCCTACAGCCCCGGCTGCATGTCCAGCTGTCTATTCTCTTTGCTCAGTATTATAATAACAAATCAATATGCCTTCTGGTATTAATCATTCCATCAAAATGGTTGCTACAGCTGACAGATGTGTTCAAGCCATTAGTCTTAACTTAATATCAAATCTTCTGGGAAAGTCCTAACGAAGTTAGAGGATGATTACATTTTTTTAATAGGCATTCTGGACCATTTTATAGAATTTAATAGAAAACCTTATCCTTACTATGGAAATTTATAGCATGGTTAAATTCTATAGGGTTTTTTTAAACTTCATTTCCATAGAACACTATTGCATTTCTGTAGATCCCTGGAGAGTTCATCTCTGTTAGATTCGCCAGGATTTTTACAAAAGGTTACAGGAATAAGCATACTGGCTTTCCTTAAAAACTGAGTTTGGAAAGGAGAGACATTGGGGGCCATGGCAGGTTCCGCTGTTCCCACCATGCAGGAATTAGGTAGAAGGCTGACAGTGCTATCAGCAGGACTCAGCAACCTCAGACAGGACAATGTTTTGGGCCAAGTGCCTTTCTGCAACAGCTGTAAGGACTACTACTGGGCATGCTCCCTCAGCACACCCCAGTCCATTCTGCTTCCACCTCCTCTGCACAGATCGAATAGTGGATGCTTCAATTCCATCCCCTTCACCCAAACATGGCTCAGAGGGGAGAACATAATATTTATTCTTTCAAATGAATTCCTCATTCTGTATTGAATAAAGAACTGAGAGTATTATTGTTCCAACCACTTGTACAATATCCTGGATAGAATAGGGGATGAGCTTGCATTTGAGTTTTCCATACCCATCACTGATGGATAGGTAACATAGGTCCAAATCCTCGGCTAGTATAAATCAACTGCAGTGGTGCCATTCCTATTTATCAAATGAGGATCTGGCCTTCACAGCCAGCCATTAACTCAGCAGTAAAAAGAGAAAATGTATAGAGCTGGGGGAATAAAAGATGTTACGGTTTGCTGGCAATTCCCCTTCCCCAACCCACACACACACACCAACCCCAGAAATGAGGGCGGGGGGGAAGACATATTGATTTGGATTAAACAAAAATGATTTTTTAATTTACATTTTCAGAAAGTCAAAGTAAAAAAAAATGTTGGGGATTGAAACATTTTGTTTGCCCTTACTCAATTTATTTTTCATTTTTATTAGTTTTTTTTTTTTTTTAAAGGATTTAGGACAAAAAATGAAAGGAGATTGCAAAACAACTTTGTTTCGGTTCTGGGATTCATTTAGGTTTTGTTGGTTTGTTTTTTTACCCGAAGCAATTTGTTGAAATAGACAGAAATTTGTGAAAAGTTTAGCTGTGGCTGAATCTGCATATCTTGCTAAAAAAAGTTTCAGTCAAAAACAGTTCACAGGCATGCAGTTCATCTTCTTGCCATACCAAGATTAAACTGTAGAGAATAGTTTTGAATATCTCCAGTGATAGCACCATAAAAATGTTGTATAATTAATGCACACAAAAGACCTAAATACTCCCTCATGTAACCCTCTCAAATTTAGAATATAAAATAGCAGATTCAAACCACAAATCTATTTATGGAAGTTACAGAAAATGTTAATTACATTTATTTTTTTTTTCCAACCACAATGATCTGGTTTTATTTTTACATTAGTTATTTTGAGCTATGAAAAAATTCTGAACTACTGTCACCGAAATTAAATACTACAACGGAACAAAGCATATCAAAGTGCTTTAAAAAAGGAACCAATTGTTCTGCATTAGTGTCAGCAGGAGTGAGATTCTAGGAGAAAAACACAATGTAAGCAGCACAGGACAACAGTAAATTACTCACAGTTGTGCTGTGATTCACCAAGACATTTTATTGCGACAATGAGAGTTGATATTTAATTGTAAGTAAGGGGAGGGACCTGATTTTTCAATGTTAAATCTGATCAAAATGTGCAAATAATAATAAAAAAAATAGTTAATTTGAAGAAGTCCTTGAATTAAACTAAGTGGATAGAAATATTCAAGTTGTTAGTTTCAATGGGCTTAGATTTACAAGCCTATTTTATAGGCTGGGACTCCTATTACAGCAATGCTTTTAAAGTAAAATGGAGAAATCTTTTCACTGATTGCCACAGGAGGCTGCTTCAGAAGGTTTTGTTAGCTGCAAGTTGAACACTTGCAAGGGTCTTTGTTGCTCTAAAATTCAGGAACATAAGAAAAGACCAGAGAATGAGAAATAGGAAAGAAAGGGTTATGGGGTCAAATGAAGAGAAAGGCAGAGGTGTAGCTGTAGTGCTTTGTCTTCCCACTGATCAGACACAAATCTGTCTGATACTGTAAAAAAAAAAAACATAAAAGACATTGGTCCAGATTTATCCCTGCTGTAAGTCCATAGGCTTTGGTTAGCCTATGGCAGGAATGTAATAAGAAGACCTAGCTCATTTCATCTGCAGATTTCAAAGCTCTTTACAAAGGAAGTCAGTATCATTATCCCCATTTTACAGATGGGAGACTGAGGTGCCATGATTTGCCCAAGGTCACCCAGAAGGCCAGTGGCATAGCTGGGAATAGAATCTCTGTTTGCTAGCTCACACGGGCACCATAATCAGCTCACTGCTTGCGGCCCTAAGATATAGCAGAACACAGCCTGCCTTAGTAAGAAAATGGCACACTGCAAGAAAATGGCACACTGCAAGAAAATGGCACACAAGTGTAGCTGGGAATATGCAGGAATTAAGAAACTCCCATTGCTGCAATGAAGCACTCAATGGCAGTGAAAAATATTACAACAATGTTGGACAGAAAGACGTTTTCCCAACTGTGTAATTTCTTTCAGTAATTTGCTTTGCTCACATGTATAGGAGGAAGCAAGGATGCACACACAGCGCCAACATGAAACACAGATACCATGTTTCATTCCAAGGACAAGCTGCTGTGAAAATGCGTAGTTCTTTTGCCAGCTGAAAAAAGGCCAGTACGTTGCTTTGAATTTTCAGGAATAGTTGTCATATTACTACCGAGACAGCAAGGCCAACGCCAATGGATCTGGGAGGACAACATGACATTCCAAGCCATGCACCCAGTAAGACCTGAGGGAAACATTCTGTAATAGTTTACCGCAAGTGCTTAAATACAACTTCAACAATAATTATAGAAGGTAAATAAAACTAGTGATGCAAGAGCCTTGGAAATTTTGGTTAGGTTGGGTTCAAATGTTTCTCCAGACTCTATGTATTTGGCAAACTGGGAAATCTGGCAAAATGAGAACAGTAGGTTACCAGGTCATTTCTTCTTGAGATTTCTGATACTTCCCGTGCTTCTTTCTAGTTCAGTTAAAAGTAGTATTTTGGGGACTGCTCTAGCCGGGAAAAGCAGCCTAAAACCTGTTGGGTATGCCCACTTGCAAAAGGAGAATCTCTCGGTGGAGTAGAGCTGCCACAGAGCACAGATTTCTTCATGAAGAGGAAGTCAGCCAGAATATCCTTGCACCCCAGCAATCCCTTGAAATAGCCTTTTAGAGCTGTGGTAAGCTGATTTAATTTGCACCGGAGGTCAGCTCAGCCCTCAGTTGGCTCCAGAATCAGGGAAATGCCAGGGACTGTAAACCACTTGTGTCTCCCACCCCCACACACTGAGCACAAGTTGGCCAGACCGCCAGGGAGTGCTGGATTGCGAGAGCAGCATGTCTCACAGCAATATTCCGACCTGTTTAGGCACCGGGCTGTAACCTGGAAGGTGTTCAGACACTACAGTCCCTATGTAGTATCATTGATTTCAATAGACTCAGTGGAGCCATGCTGATTTACACCAGCTAAGGATCTGGTCTGCAGATTAGATCGGCACTGGAGCGTGGAATTAAAAGATACCATTAAGTATCCAAACTATCCTAAATCTCATAAAGGAAAAAAAAAAAAAAAGAGGGAGGATGGTTTGGAGTGAGATTTGTACCTAAATCCCATCCCTCAAACAAAATATCTTCTTAATTTGGCAAATTTGCCCCGATGTCAGATCTGATGCCAGCTTTTCAAGTGAGAATATCCCAGAGAATTTCTTGCTTTAGAATGAACACATTCCAGTGTGAATTTGGTTCTAATGTTAATCCTCAAAAACTGGCACATTATATTCAGGGTCCACCTTTTGCCAAGCTGACAAGCCTCAGTTCCAGAAGGTCCTGACAGCAATCCATCTCAATCAAAGAGATAACTGGTCACCAGTCAGAGACTGGTCTCTGTGGTCCATAAGGAATGTGACTATTGTGCAGAGCAAGCAATGCTTGCACAAGGACACTCTCAAGGTATTAATGAGCTTTACAATATTTATCTTACCATATAGGCAACACTTCAGGAGCTTAAACAAGTTTATAAGCCAAATTTGCTTTTCTCCATCTACACAACATCTTATTCTATTTTTATTTTCCATAAGCCTTTGTTACGAGTCTGGCTTCTATATACGTTCTATCCATATTCATTTTACCAAGGGACGTGGTGGATTCTTCATCAAGACTGGATGTCTTTCTGAAATCTATGCTCTAGTTCAACTACAAGTTATTGGGCTCAGGGAAGGAATCACTAGGTTAAGTCGAATGGCTATTGTTATGCAGGAGGTCAGACTAGGTGATTATACTGATACCTTTTAACATTAAAATCTATGCCTATAGGAGATATTTTTGTGTGACCTTATGTATTTGGTGGAAACAAGAAGAAATCCAAACCTTTAAAAATCCAAGGAGAACTCAATGCATTTCACAGTTCACTGACTGAGAACTGGCAGTGATGTATCTTTGCATTTTGTGGATCCATAATAAATATGAGTCTATATAGCAGTCTCCTAAATTTTCAGAGGTGAAAATAGACTGAGTCACAACATTTCTATTAGTATCAAAGCTAGAGCCCAGTATATCAGTAAATGTCCTGTAAAAAATTAAAATAATTACTGTGAATACAAAGCACAAGTTCTTTCATTATTTAGTGTTGGATATTAGTTTTTTCTTAATTTACCAAAATAATATGACTGGCCTTTGGGCTGATGTTCTGTGATTACCTTAAAAATAATAAAGGGAAAAAAAGAAGGGATAAATTCTCATAGCCTACATAGTAACTTACTCGATGAGCAATCCTACTGGAGTCAACAAGACATTAGAACTAGCCCTGCAGTAAGCTGCTACTAACCTAGAATATCAGAACCTGGCCCCAAAACATTGAGTCAATTTTTGACAATCTAGCACCTACCAGACTGCACAGGAGCAAACCTCTAGCAAGCAGATATATGGGCACAGATGTCAACATGATAGCAATTGTGCTGAGAAAAATAGCACAAGTTATAGGTGCAAATAATTGCACATTACACTTGCAAATCATGGCCTGCAAACTGCAGGCACAATGGGTCAAAGCCATGGGCAAATTAGACTTGGAACTTTTCTAAAAAAATCTAGAGTCTGCTTCTAGACTGAGGTTTATGTGCCATGCTACAGAACTAAGCAAATTTTTACGACCAAATTATAAATCCCTGAAGATAGAATGACTAATGATACACCCTTAACTAGATTAGTATTGGCATGTACAGCTAAGGAAGCCCACGGTTACTTAGTTTTAAAAGGTTTCTAATCTTGTAATGAAGCTATTTTTTTGACCATTCCCCAAACAGAATCTGATTTGAACATTAGAATGCTATTAATCATGTATTTGAGTATCTCGTTTGAAATAATTTATTCAGATCCAAGAAAGTATATTGCACACATGATTGCATTATGTATAAGGAAAATAAACTGCATAATTGAAATGCATCACATAAATTATTCATCATAAAATGAAACCCTCTTGAGTAAAGACATGGGGTCTGTTTCTCTACTGTCTTGCACGTTGTGTAGCGATTGACACCTCTGAACACTGAGGGTGAAACTCTCCTATTCTGATAGCTTTGTACACTCACTTTACACACCCATATACTGCTATGCAAGGTGGAGAATCAGACCCACAGTACCTGAAAAGTAACATGAAGAAATGAAAGGAAATCTCAGCAGTCCAGCTGGAGTTCTGCATTAGGCCACTAGATAGCAACCTTCTAACGCTGCACACACAGTTCTTTGGAAACTCCTGAAGTAAAAATAGAAGAGGAAAGGAATTCTTTATATGAACATGAAATGATCCCTCAGAAAGGTGCAGTAAAGAGCACATGGGTTATTCCCCACCCTCCCCCCATACACAGGGACTCCACCTTCAGATAACATCCTGACCATGGACATACTCGTAAGCAGTAAGCGCTTTGCTTCAACAGAGTGCTTGAAAACACTGCATGCTGTTACATCAGGTTCTAGTCTATGTAGATCAAATCATGACCTGTGGTCACACCTACACAGGGGAATTTGGAGATGTAATGTGCCCCTTTACTATGATTGCCCATACCATGGGCCCAGTACAACAGGGATGGGAGGGCTCTTACTCCCTGAGTCAGCAGAGCTGAGCTTGCATAGAGTGGGAGAAAGCTATACCAGCACCTTTACCTGATGTCACTTATATTCCTCCAATAATAAGGAAGAAATCAGGAGCCGAATTGTGATCCTCTGAACACAAAGAGGGCTGACACCTCCTGCAAGTCCCCTGCAGGGAATATCCCCAGAGGAGTGGCATTTTTAGCAGGTGTGGCATCAGGTCTTCTGCTTCCTCTGCCTGTCTTCTTAGAGCCCCCAGCCAGGAGACAGCAGAGATGCATTGAGGGCAGGAAAAGAGAGTGGCCAGAACCACTAGAACCTTGAGGATCATAGCCAGATGGGGCAGATGAGAGCAGTCCTCTAATTCTATGTTTAGGATCAGGCAGACAGTCAAGAGCATTTACATGCTCAAAGTTACACAAAGGTTTAAAGCTTTGCAGGCTCAGCTCCTTACTTTGCAAGCTGCCCTGTTGCGATCCCTAGGTGTATTCAAGGAGTGAGGTACTATTCAATAAGAGCAATAGCATTAGCACTGGCCCTTGATGTCCTCTTTGTCCCAATCCAACATCATTTTTAACTAGGAGCACCATAAAACCATACATTTAGCAAAGCTAGCCTTTCATTTTTCCTCCCCAAGTAGTGTTGTGATTTATATTTTATTCTCAGTTTATTTATGTTGCATATGAATGCTGAGATCTGTTTATCAATTCATTTCACCTGCTCCTTGAAGAATGGCAGTGGAAGATATTGATAGGAAAGTACAATTCTTGAGAAACATTCATTTTGATTGTTTCAATACTACCTAAGATAGATAAGGGCAGAGCATCTCAGCTGCTTAGAACCATGAAATTTTTAGGTGGCATTACTTGTTCTTGGAAGTAACTGAATTCCTTTTGCTTGCACTTATTCACAATATCTATACACAGTTTTGTCATAGTTTCCTGATAACTACTGCTATCGTTTCAGGGGTTTGATTAATTTATGTTGTAGCCTGGAATTAGACCTCACTGATTTGTTACTTGGAATAGACTGGGGTTTCATCGGGAAGTGTTTGAAATAGGCAATTAAAATGTTATCCACCCAAAGGGGAAATGTATCTTAAGTGTCCCCTTTTTTAGTCCTCTTTGTACAATCATAGAACCATAGGGTTACAAGGGACCGCTAGGGTCATCTAGTCTACCCTCCTGCCAAGATACAGGATTTGTTGGATCTAAACCATCCAAGACAGATGGATCCAGTCTCCTTTTGAAAACCTCCAATGAAGGAGATTCCACAACCTCCTTAGGCAGGCCATTCCACTGTCCTCTTCTTACAGTTAGGAAGATTTTCCTGAGATTCAATCTAAATATGTTATAATGTAGTTTAAACCCATTGCCTCTTGTCCTGCCCTCTGTGGCAAGAGAGAACAGCTTTTCTCCATTTTTTTTATGGCAGCCCTTCAAGTATTTGAAGACCACTATCATGTCTCCCTTTAATCTCCTCTCTTCCAAATTAAACAGACCCAGTTCCTAGAGCCTTTGCTCATATGACTTGCATTCTATCCCTTTGATCATCTTTGTCACTCACCCCTGGATCCTTTCCAGTTTCTCCACATCCGTTCTATATACTAGTGTCCAAAACTGGACACCGTTCTCCAGCTGAGGCCTAACCAGTGCCGAGTAGAGTGGTACTATCACCTCCTGTGACTTGCATGCTATGCCTCTGTTAATGCAACCTGAAATTGCAGTTGCTTTTTTAGCAACAGCATTGCATTGTTGACTCATGTTGAGATCGTGATCCAACACAACTCCCAAATCCTTCTCAGCAGTGCTGCTACCAAGCCAGTTCCCCCCCATTCTGTATTTGTGCATTTGTTTTTTCTTCCCTAAGTGTAGCACCTTACTTTGTTGAATTTCATTTTGTTGTTTATAGCTCAGTTCTCCAAATTATCAAGATCCCTCTGAAATTTAGCTCTATCCTCCAAAGTATTGGCAACCCTCTGCCCCCGCAAATTTGATCAGTTTGCTCTCTATTCCTACATCCAGGTCATTAATAAAGACGTTAAACAACACTGGACTCAGAAAAGATCCCTGTGGATCCCACTTGAAACCTCCCTCCAATATTACATGATAACTTTATCAGTTACTCTTTGGTTGCAGTTGTTTAACCAATTACGTATCCACTTAACGGTAGTTCTGTCAAGCCCGCATTTCTCCTGCTTACTTATCAGAATGTCATATGGGACTGTGTCAAAAGCCTTGCTGAAGTTCAGGTATATTATGTCCACCATTCCCCCATCCACCAAACCCATTACCCTGACAGAGAAGGAAATCAAGCTGGTTTGGTGTGATTTGTTCTCGGTAAATCCATGCTGCCTGTTAGCGATCACCCCTTCATCCTCCAGGTATTCACAAATTGAATGTTTTATGCATTGATCTAGTAGCTTCCCAGATATCAAAGTCAGTCTGACCGGTTTATAGTTCCCCAGCTCGTCCTTTCTCCCTTTTTTAAAGATGGGCACTATGTTAGCCTTTCTCCAGCCTTCCAGAACCTTTCTTCCCATCCATGAGTTGGCAAATATTATTGCCAGTCGCTCTGAGATTTCTTCAGCTAATTCCTTCAGTACCCTCAGGTGAACAGCATCTGGGCTCACTGATTTAAATTAATTCAAATTGGTCAGAAGATCTAGGACGTGTTCTTTACTTATCCTGATCTGCCTCCCTTCCCCTTTATTGTCTGTGGTCACTTTGCTAGTCGTCCGGTCACATATTGTTGTGTGAGAAGCCTGAAGCAAAGTAGGCATTGAGCAGCTCTGCCTTCCTATCATCTTCTGTTACCAGCTGATCTTCATTGAGCAGTGGACACACACCATCCTTGAGCTTTCTTTTTTGCCTGACATATTTGAAGAACTTCTTCTTGTTGTCTCTAATTGTCAGCGGTAAATCATTCTTTCCTGTTGGTTTTCCTGATTTTGTCCAGAGAATGTAGCAGTACATTAAAAACGTGCCTCAGTATTTATTTTTCTGTCATCGACACCTATTCACTTTTAGTACCATTTCCCCGTAAATTCTCCCAGCTTGGTGTGTCCAAACAGTTTATAGACAGACAGGTCCCAGTCTGTGCCTAAACTCTCCCAAATTCAGGACCTTCTTTTCCAAAGTGTGTTTTTTTCTTAGACATTGAGCTGGTGCTATCTTTAGAACACCCCGCTCCCACTGACCATACCCACCCCAATGGGTGGACCTAGGTCTGAGTTATATAGGCCCTAGACCTTTCCTACTCCCAGCAGACTCTGAGAGGAATGGTTGTTAATTAAAGATAGCTGGACCACACCTTAGTTCTAATTTCCAGGGGGTTCACTTCCTATAGCTGCTTCTTTAGAATAATTTTTCCCACTCATGTGACAGTTTACTCTGTCAAACACCACTGTTAGATGGCCAGATTAGTCTGTTCAGGTATGAAGGGGAAATAAGTAACTCCCTGACTTTACTTCATTCCTTTTCATTACTGCCAAGCCCAAACATTCATGATTCAGGCCCCCAAAAATCAGGGGTTATTTTTACCTGCCTTCTGGTTTTGAGCTTTTAGGTATCACATTTTCAACCCTGAGGGCTAGAAAACTTAATTTTATTTTAAATGAAAGCTGAGATTTTCACATAATCACCTGATTCCAGAACCTGGAGATTTAAGAAAAACAGTAAATATTTTGTGACTTACAATAAAATGGCTAGAGATAGCCACTCTGTAATTTACTCACCAGAACAAGTAGGAAATAGGGAGATATTGATGTATTCTCTGGTCTGTTGTATTCCTGTGGCACTACAACTACACCATGACCCTAAATCAGTGCAAATTGCAAGGTTACAATCTACCTCAAAACAATATAGTCCAGAGCTAAACCACAGAATTAATAGTTTAGCTGCATTAGTAAAAATCATTATAAATAGAGATTGAAATATGTAGAAATCTGAATAACATCACTTTCCCACTTACACGTATTTCCATAAACAAACAATGCCAACCTTAATTTGGAATGATTTACTTCAGATCAAACAAAACCAACAAAACAAGAAAGAATAAAAGTAAAATCTCCATCATAAAGAGCTCTGACAGGTGAACCATCTCTGAAATATGCTGTTCTAAGTAACTTTGACTCATCTATGGTATCTAACCCTCAGGCCTTAAAAATGTAATAGAACAGTAAACTTCAGGGGGAAAACAGAGTTATAATTGTTGCATAGCTACATATGCTACAACCATCATTTTCTTCCTCAAAGGGTATGTCTACACTGCAGTCGAGAGGTATGACTTCAGCACATGTAGATATACCTGAGCTAGTTGTGAGCTAGCTAGATCAAAGCTAGCTTGAGTGATAACAGCCATGAAGCCGTGGCAGTGTGGACTTGCCCCTGCCCATCACCAGTGTTGCAGTGGCTTCACATCCATTCTTACTCAAGCTACCTTTGATCTTGGGTATGTCTGCATGTGATGAAAACACACATCCCAGTTGCAGCATAGACATACCCAAAGACATAAATTAAGTTTCTCTTTATGTCATTAAAACTTTTCTTTTAGTTTAGGATCATAGGGGTTCAGTTTGGATTTGATATACAGCATATTATTATAGGTCTTGATTTCACAATGATCCCAAACACCACATCTGGGAGACCACTCATGTATAAGCTCAATCCACCACACAGAAGTCAGGCAATACTGAGTTAAAGGAATGACTCATTCAGTTGTACAGAAGTCAGCAACTTAAAAGGAACAAACCAAGAGATTTAAAAATTCATCTATCAAATTTTGATATATATATAAAATTGCTTTTCAATAATTCATATATCCAAACCCTTAAAAGAACACACTCTATTATGTGTACCTCAGTGATTACGTCGGGGGAAGACATATTTTACAGTAAAACTTCCCTGTAATATACATTGTTTTGCTTTTTATTGTTTTCTATCAACACTCCAGTGTATTTGATACAGTGTATGTGTAACAAGATTTCATCCCTAGTATCTTAAGATGACAATTTTGTTAGATAAGATTTGCTGAGGTAAGAGCGACTTGTAGTTCTACGTGTTCAGAGATTCCTGCAGGATTTCCTTTCAGACAGCAAACATAACAAAAAAAAGTGTATCCTATTTTGTATATTTTGGCAGCAGTCTTTCAGTATATTATTCACTGAAATTGTCCTTCCTCCTCTGGGCCATAAGGAGCCAGACTGTGATAATTATGTTCTTAGGTAGTCTTAAGGGGTAACAAATGAAGCGGAGAAGTATAGGCAACTTCTCTCTCTTGGGCTGCAAGCAGAGCTGATGCATCATCCGATATCAACAGACAAAGAAAGAGGAGACAATAGTAGGTGTTTGATGCCATTCAGAGTATTTATTCTGAACATGAGTAAAGTGGACACTTATTATTGTTTTTTAATATGGGGAGAGCTGGTAGCAAACCTTTATTTAGGTTGCTTAACACTTACCATTACAAATTAATCTTGTGTCTTTTTTGAGAAACTCAAGTACCACCATTGTTTGCAGCAGTGCAAGTTCTGCAGAGAGAAATTCTGCATGGAGAAAGCCCTAGGGACAGAGAAATACCTTTTCTTTGTCTTATGAATCTTTGTTCAGGTTAGGCTGAGATATAAACTTTTTTTTAAATTGCCATTTTCCTTCTGTCTCTTGCATTGTCAGCATGTCATAATAATAATTGAACAGGAACATAGTAGTCTCAGATCAGGTCCATACTGCAGCCAAAGCAGTACACAGGGACCTGGGAACATATAGTCTGTGTGAGAGGGGAGGAGAGAACAAACAAGGATGGCTTCCCCGACAACCTTTCTTCCTCTTGACCTAGCACATGACCCTAGTAACCCATGTCAACCCTCCTGCTGCCAGCTAACATGATTAGCCCTGTAATTCAAGCAGTATTGCAGTGCAGGATTTAAAGCCTACTGTTAATGTCTGGGGGTGGGGTTATAGTTGCATATAAAACAATTTGCTTTTCCTTATTAAAAAAAATATGAATTTACATACCCAAAAGTACATCATTAGAAAGTTACTTAGCTTGCAAAGTCTGTAGGAAACCAGGATCTCCACTCTGTCTGATTGAGAACAGGGGCCTACACTTGGCTTTCCTACTTTGCACATAGGTGTCCTAACCACTGAGGTATATGATATGCTGGGTTGGAACTCTCTCAATCTCTCCTGTTGATGCTGTTCCACTTTGTATAAACCTTAATTATGCATTGGGCCAGCGACAGCGTGAGAATGACTCCAGCCTGGTCATTAGGACAATCACCTGGGAAGGGTTCCAGTCTTGTTGTCAGTGACTAGTTATTTATACAAGTTGAAGCTGTTTCACTAAGGCAGATGGAGAGCACTTACCCCAGAATACCCCACCACACTGTGGTTAGAGCACTTGCTTGTGGTGTGGGAGAACCAAGTTCACCTCCCTTGTCTGAATCAGGAAAAGTGAGGATTGGAACCTTGGTTTCCCACCAGCCACATAAGTGCCCTAACCACAAGAGAGCATCCCCATAGTCATCTCCTCAGCTTTGGGAATGATGTTTTCAAATGTCCTTTGCTTTTAATTTAAAAAGTGGTTACAAATGCCCAAAATCAAAATGAAAGTTTCATTTCAGGCCTAACACAATGTTTTGTTCAATCCAAAACAATCCCCCCTCCCCCCCAGTTTTTAGTTTCTTCAAGAAAACAAAAAAACCCTTCATTTTTCAAAGAGTGGCCTAGTATTATTCCCATGCATTTGATTACTATAAACTGTTTTGTGATATTGATGTCAATGGGAGTTCACTTAAAAGTGGCACAATATGGCTTTACATAAGGCCTTTGAGTCAGTGATTTTTTTTCTTTTCTCTTGCTGATGCCAGTCACTGCTTCTACTCTCATTGCAGGTCAAGACAAAAAAGTTGTCTATTCCCCTCTGCTTGATTTGTTACTTCTTGAGGCTGCCTAAGAACACAGTTATCACAGTCTGGCGCCTTATAGCCCAGAGGAGAAAGGACAATTTCAGTGAAAAATACCCTGAACCTCTGCTGCAAAAAAATACCAGACACAACACTCTTCTGCTTTAGACTTGTCTGAAAGGAAATCCTGCTAGGAACTCTGAGCATGTAGAATTCTAAGTCTTTCAGACACCACTTCACAAAAACAACAAGATCTTGGTGGGGAGAGGATCAATCTATCATTTTAATATTTAAGAGCCACCTCAGGCAACAATGTTGTTAGGGCACAAACGCCACCACGAGGACCTGGGCAGTTAAAGACACACACACACAGTGTAGTAGGCCACAGTCTAGGAATATCCCTTTAGACTTCTAAGCAGCACAAGACCAAGAAGACTGTAAAATACTAGTTCTAGCAAAAGGTAACCTGGGTCCTAATCCTACAATAACACCCGGACAGGCCCAAGGGCTGCTGTTGACTTTAATGAGGCTCTGCATGGGTCCAACAGCAGGATTGGGGCAAGAGAAAGGTCATTCTGTTGCAAGGCTACCTCTTCCTCCAAAAAAAATGCAGTCCTCTGCACCAAGGCATTAAACAAATTGAGGAGAGGGGGAAAGAACACCATGGGCCTGATGCTTATTTACCTTAAGGCCACTTTATGTCATCCTGGTTCAAGTTATATTTACAGCTACTTTAAAGCTCCTTTATATAACTAAAACAGCGTAAAGGCGTCTTAGTATACATGAGAATCTGGACCCATAGTATGTTATCGCCTCACTTTCTGTGCTATTCTTGTCCCTATCCTGGATCCATCCCTATCCTCATTTTAGGGGCATGCCAGAGAAAGTCCCTGTGTGAAGGCTCATAAACTGGGGAAGACCAGCTGCTGTCTGAAAATGGGTTCTATTCAAAAACATATCTGTTCCATGTGCCACCTAGCCATCTATTAATATTTTCTGCTAGATTTGGGTCTCTTACTCAGACATAAGGGCCATTCTTTTTCTCTATATATTGTTTTTCAGAGATAAGTAAATTGAGGTGAAATTCAGCATCCACGCAGAACTACTGCTAATTAAGAAGTGCAGTTGTGACTGGGTGGAAACCATCATTTCAGCCACCGAGTAGAATACATTTATTACGAGAGGAAGAAACAAAAATAATCAGAAGTTCTTGTTTTAGATACGGGCAAGAGAAACAATTAGCATTTATGCTAGGAAAGGCATATGTTACTGTAAAAATAACAACAGCTTGACTGCAGTGCTACAGATTAGCTGAGGTTTGCAAAAGAAGTTTGAATAGTCATCATCTAATGTATTCTAATGCACAAATGAAGCAGATGGTGTGGTTTGTGCAGTGTATATTAGTGGTTATACAAGTCAGAAATAGGTACCAGCCATGTACTGGAAAAATCTCTCCTCTCCTGCTATTGACTGCTGCATAGTGCTGTGCAAGACTATAATCCTGACACCAGGAGACATGTAAGCATAATAAAATGGGATCCTCCCTTAGACTATGACTTTTATTACCTCTATGCCTCTCCCTATCCAACATATGACCATTACCCCCAAGAAGCCCACTCTCTCACTCTTTAACCAGTGCTGTTTTATGGGCCAGTTTGAAGGGCTTCCACTCCTTTTCAAATGACTTCAGAGGGTTCCTGGCTGGCCTGCTATCTCTATTCAGATCCTCTGGGAAGGAAGGGACATGAGGGGTTAGGTCCATTCCTTCGTACATCTAATACGTCTTCTTGGGGTATCCAGCCTATATTCCCTGCCCTTTCTTACCATGGCTTGTCCAGGAAATGCTTTTCTGGTACTACAGTTGTTGCTGCTGCTACAGGCCTTTAACTCATTTTAGGGATGAGCCGCCCTGGAGTGCCCCTTGTACAAATACAGTGCTCCATCACATTCCCCTTTAGCATGCGGAACGTTCTGGGACATCCCAACCCTAGAATGAGACCTTAAAGCAGAGAGGAAGTGGTCCTCCAGTCCTATACCTGTGAAACAGAAAGTGACAATGGACTGGTGGGCTGAGGGAATTGTGGGCCACCTTCCCTATCGCTGGAATACTTGGGATGTCAGGAATGGGCCAGGTGCTCACTCCCTTCCCAAGATCTGAGACTGGGCAGAGAGCCAGTTGGCAACCCCTGAAGATTTCAGGTTTGGATGCAGGCAGCTAAGCTGCTTGCTGAAGACAATACCAGATAAGGGAGAATAGAGGAAGTCAGGTTCTATTGGAGTCAAGGATGGAGGGGAACTGAAAAAAACTCTGTTGGTGTTATTCTGACCCCAAGAAAATCCACTTATGTCTGTTGCTTTAGGCAGACATTTTCAAAGGCATAAATGAGAGTTTGGATACCTAACGGCTCTTTGCACTTTGAAACTCCCTACCTTTAATTTTGAGTTTCATCCCTTTCAACCATGAGCACCCCACCACTTTCCCTGCAAATTTCTAGGATACAAATCACAGTATTGGAGTGATCTGTCTTCATTCTACGAGTGCAGCAATAAACACAAATGAAAGAAGAGGAGACACAAGCTGTAACAACATCCACAATAATTACAACTTACAAGACCCTAGGGTTTTACAGCATCGTGCCAGACAGTACTGCTGAATAAGTCAGTCAATAATGAGTCTTCTCATGAAAGGAAAGAGGATATAGATCACAGAAAGAGATGTGCTGGTCAAAGGGCATATACATCTTTTGCAAAATGACTTATGTTGTGTGACCTAATATCAACCATCACAAAACCAGCAGCAAAGTCATAAAAGTAGAAATATAACAGGAGTGAGAGCAAGGATGCTTACTCACATCCTTTTGAACCGTCTCCTCCCTCTTGCTGAAGATGTCCTTCCAGAATCCCAGTGTGGTTTCATACCATCTCGGAGCACCGCCAACAAGAGAAGTGTAGAGAACAGCACCGGTCATTGTTTACGGCCTTTCATTTCATCAGTTGTGAAGTGTTATGGAAAGTTCTGTCTAGGTTTGGTTATCCACTGAATTTCATTTGCACTCTCAGGCTACTTCATGATGAGATGACTGCCACCATCTTCTGTAATGGATTGGAGATGGACCCATTCACCATCCATACTGGTGTTAAGCTGGGCTGTGTTATTGCCCCTAATCCTTTTTTCCATCTATCTTGCCGTGATCTTGATTCTTATTCATGCCTGCTTTTCTTCTGGAATTGTGATTGAGTATCACATTGATGGCCAGCTCTTCAACCTGCAACATCTTCATCTAAAACTTCATTATGCTGACAACTGTGCTATCCTTGTGCTATCCACCCTAGATATTTTCTCAGGCACCTATCATAGCCTGGGAATTTCCCTCAATATTGGGAAAATTAAGATGCTCCACCAGCCTGCCCCAGCACAAGTTGCCCCCCTTGTCCCACAAATTGTCACCAGTGGTGAACTCCTGGAAAATGTTGAGCATTTCCTTTACCTTGGTAGCCACCTCTTCCAGACAGACAATCTTGATGGGGAGATCAAACATAGGATCTGTTGTACCAGAGCATCCTTTGGAAAGTTGCTTCAACGTGTCTTTATTGACAGAGACCTGTGAATGGAAACAAAGATCCTAGTCTACAATACAGTAGTCATCCCTGCTCTTCTTTATGGATGAGAGACAGGGGTGACATACCATAGCCATCTTAAGTGTTTGCAGTGCTACCACCACTGCTGCCTTAGGAAGATTATCTGTATCAGATGGAAGACCATTGCACGAATGCCAGTGTTCTCTCTGCAGCAAACATCACCAGTGTTGAAGTGAAGATTATGAAACATCACCTTTGCTGGGCTGGCCATTGTGTGAAGATGTCTGATAATCGTCTTCCAAAGCAAGTCCTATTTTCTCAACTTAGTCATGGTAAGAGGACTCGTGGGGGACAGAGGAAATGCTACAAGGACACCCTTAAAGTGTGGACATCCCTCTTAAGAATGGAGGCATTGACCACATGAATTGGGAAGAGCTGGCTGGCAATAGACTGCAATGGCATTGCATCGTACATCATGCCTCAGCCAGTTTTGAAGAGAATCGCCTTGCTCAAGAGGCTGAGAAATGGCAGAGGAGGAAGGAAAGTGTACAGCATCCTGGCCAGCAGTTGTTCTCTCTCCAAGCAACTCCCTGTCATATATGTGGAGAAAACCATAGAGCACCGATTAGACTCCTCAGCCACCTTAAGCCTCATCAATGACTTTTTTCCCCCCAGCGGACATCCTCCTCATATCAAGGAATAGTCGCTACCACCACATGGAGTCTTCACCTACACTTGAGGCCATGTATTGGCAGCTTTCATATAATTCTAGACAGTGTGAGGTACCAAACTAGCCCCTAGAACCAAACACACCTCCTGACTTTAGTGTTTTCATTTTTATTTTTTGTCTCAACAATAAATAGATTGTGAAATGAATTAGAATAATCCTTTTCCAAGCTACAATTGGCAGTAGGCTAAAACCCAATAAACACTGCTGAGGGAGATACTTTCTTTACTTTTAACAAAATGTACATCACTTCATTAGCACCAAGCTTCACTCCCTTCTAAAGGATGTTTGCTAAATACATTAACGAGCACATCAGTGACATCAGAAGAGAAGGTGACTTAGAGGACATAAGAAATGTTGGTAAAAGGATCTGTCTGTCAGCCAGTCACTAGCTGCAGAGTGGGTGAGAAGTTCCTACCTACACTATTGCTGTAAATTCCACTGCCACGATTGCTCCAGTTTGGGAGTTAAAATCAGCCTGGGAGAGGTGAAGTGAGTTAAATGGAAGTTACACACTTGCATCAATTCTAAATTTGATCTTGCATATCTAATCCACCTCTCAACTCCATCGGATGACTTTTAGGCTCTGGCTAGTGTCTATAGAGGTGGCAATTTTGTGTTCAGTTGTGGCCTTGCTTCTTATGCTGATGCTTTGCTGATACTTGTTTTGGGTGAGTTTTATCTGCTTGCGAAGAATTCTGGAGATGTTCCTGTGATTGTCCCTCAGGCCATTCTGATGCATCTGTTGTCATATTCTAAATAGGGTGATATATACCCCTTAAGCAAATTACACCCATTGGTCCCAAATTATTCCCTGGTATAATTCCTATGAAATGAATCTTATAGAGTGAACTTGGTTTACTAAGGCTGAAATTGTTCAACCTGGTTGAGCAAAAGGCAACTTTCACTCACAATCAGAAACTAACCAAAAAAAAAAAAATGGATTTGTTTCTTTCCTCCCCCCGCCCCGCCAAGATCATAAAAAAATGAAAAGTTCTGCCCATTTTGCATGTGACTATGTATTTACAAAGCTCCTGGCCTTTTGAAACCAAATTCACTCTAGGCAGTTTATTCATTTCATGCCTTTGTTGTAGATATTTTCATATCTTTGAACCCATAAAACTGTGACTTAAAAGTCTCCTGTGATCTGCTTTTAAGTAGACTCAGTCACTAACACTATAAAAGACACAGTGCTGTGAGGGGTTCAGGAAAAAGATTATATGTCTTAATTCTAAAGGCAACGTTGACCAGAGTCTATTACCTTGAGATTTTATGTCAAAGGAAGAACTAAGAGCTGTTGAACCTAAATATAGATGAAAAGCAGATAGTGAAGGATATTAATTTTGCACAGAAATGTAAGATATACAGCTTTGCTATTCTGTTCCAACTAGCAACAGTATTCTGCTTGTGTATATATTACTTTTACTCTGGTTATGTGATTTCACAGGCTACAGTAAAATGATTTTTTTCTGGTCTCCGACTTCTTTAATGTTACAGGAGCATCCAAAAATGGTGTGTGCTGAATCCACATTCCTAGTCACTCAGTTGACATTTTGTTGAAAAGCCTGGTGAGAACTGAAGTGGTTAAGTGGAAGATTCTCCTGCATGTTTTTTTATCTAGCCTTGTGCTGTATAAACATACTGCACTAGCTTTGAACCTGTCGATTTCTCGCACTGTAAATACAATGATAACAAGATACCATCGGACAACTTAGACCTGGTGAATGGAGACAGATTTTTGGGGGGAGGTGTCAGGGCAGTTCTAACTGCACAATGCATTAATCGCAAAGTACATTTGTGCAGAAATCATGTCTTCTGCTATTTTTGACTTACAGTTCCAGAAGAAAATGAAATTGGAGAGTTTGTGTTCTTAAGGACAGGAATAATAATGGAAATATTGCCAGAAATCTGCAAGATGGTGTGATAATGATAATAATGAGATGTTTGTTTTAAATAAAAGTGGAGATTTGTGTTTGATTTATTGTATATCTTCTGGGAAAGAAATAAGGGGGTGTCAGATCCTTGCCCCAATTCCCTGGCCTGGGTTACTGCATCACCAGTCTGTCTGCTGACAACAAGTAATCTGATGTCTTTGATCAATGGGAGGGGTGGTGAGATAGCTCCTCAAATGGGTTCTGTCATTTTCTGTCCCTGTGTTTCAGCCTGTGTAGTTTTCACAACAGCAGATGCTCACCGGAAGCCAAATCCCAGCTGATTTACTGAGGAATGTAATCCCAATGATTTCAATGGTACATCTTGTGAGAGGAAGAAAAGCAGGATTTGATTACGGATCACATGGAAGAGGAGTTAACAGCTTTTTCATGCCTGTTTGCATATGTAGGTGGGAACCTGCTATTAAAAGAGCTGGAATGATGGAGAGGCTTCAGAATTTCAATGCTGACAATCACAAACAAGCCTAATTTTCTATCTCGCTTTTTCCAAGCAATTCCAAAGACTTTACAAGAACGCATTCCAGACAACTTGATGCAGCCATATTACTTCTATGCTCTGCAGCAGAACACCCTACAGCAACAAGGGGCATTAATTTATCAAGCACAGATGACATGATTCATCTTATCAAGGATATTGAAAATACTTTATCTTTGCTCTGGAGTGTGTTCGCCAGTTCAGTGACATATTATACATTATATATTATATTATATACTACACACACACACACACACACACACACCATACAATCCTTTTGTTTCCCATCAGATGAACTTCCTGTGTGTTGTCAGAGCTGCCTCTTTTGGTAAAGTAAGAGATACACCTGCACTCTGCTCATATTCTCCTGGCTTCTTGAGCTATGCCTGAGCACATCACAGTCAAAATTCTCTTATGGACCCTCTTCTCCTAGTAGCCCCAGTCAGTCATCTGGTCTGTGATAATAAGTGAGGCAGTGGGGGAGGAAAAGCATGAGAGGGAGAGAGAGGCTAAAGGGAACATGGGTGGGTGGGGGGGGGGTTATGATGTCTTCCTTAGGGGGGCTGGGAGCTGCCAGGAGCAGAAGTGTCAGAGGAAGAAGGAAAGGGGGAGCCCCCAAGTTTCCTTTTCTCCTCAGTCCCATGTTATGACTCTTTAAGTATCTAAGAAAATTCAAACACACACTTTGTTCAGGGGAGGTTAAGGCTGCAGGTTCAGGTCAGTGGTCCAAGCACAGAATACCTTTAAAAAATGTGAATTACAAACTCCCTTAGACTTCAGAAAACCCAAAATGTAGCGAGTAGGATATTAACCTCTAACATAGCTTTGTTCGTTGGTATTTAACATTATCCTATTGGTCTACGACATTCACCAGTATAGGCTGCTGCATAACAACAGCATCATATCCAGTACAATAGGGCTACATTTTGCTCTTGCATACCTGGGTGTAAATCTGGAATAATTACATTGACTTCAGTGGAGTGACATGTTTTCAGCCAGTATAAATAAGAAGAAAAGGAACCTTAATTAATGTTGACTTAGCATTTTCAGTCTCAGTGCCGCTTACTGGGTTACACAAGTATAAAATTTGGTCTGGACTCTACCTTGGTAGCTTGGTAAAATCTTATATTATTTTAATAATAATTTCCAAATTGTGTGGGCTGCTTTTATATGAAAGAAAAGAGAAATCTGCTAGTATTTCTACAGGTTTGAGATTATCTGCCCTGTGCTGATTCGCTGTTTGTTCCTACCCCTTGCCTCACAATCTCTTCACCATAGCCTCATTCCACATCTTCCTTTTATACCCTCCTCCATCCTCTCCTGTCCTGTGCCTCATTCCCTTCTCAGTGTCTCCACTCCATTCCCTTGCCCTTCCCTACTAGCCCTGACCCTCCTCCCCACTTCCTGAAAAAAAGTAGTGGCACTCACGTGAGGTTTGCCACTATCACATAATTCACTCTGCTTGTATATTATACCTCTTTCCCCTACTCTAGGTCTGTTCTGTCTATTTAGCTCTTCATGGCAAGGACTTTATACTATAATTGTGTTTCTACAGTACCTAGCCCAATGGAATGCTGGTCTTGGTGGGACACTCGGCAGAACTATAATAAACATGATCGATAATAAGACTTTTTTTATTCTTTTTACTCAAAATGAATTTTGATTTAAGAAAATTATTTGGAGAAAAGATATTTGACCCTAATAATGTCCAAATTCCTTGGCATTAGAATATTTCTTTTATTATTTTATCTCCATTCTCAAGTGATGATGCCGGCTGAAGTATGTGAACGCTTATGAGGAAATGCTTAAGGTATGTTAGTAGAAATAAAGATGCTACAAATAAAAGAGAAATTGGACTCTTTCCAAACAACTCTCACTAGTTTGAAAAATGAAAATGGAGGCACCCGAGTATCATCTGTTGGGAACGCAGTTTTGAAATTAAGTAATACATAAGAGGTCCAAGGTGACCTAGTTGTTACATTAATGCAAGGAAATAAATCACTAAGAGTTAAACTAGATGATTTTGATAATAAAATGTGAGAGCACGAATGATACATGGGTTAGGGGTCTTCCAGAATTGCCAAAACACAGGCTTCACTCTCTAAGGAATTGGAGTCTGAGTGTATTTTCTTGAGATTTTTTCCATGAATCTACTCACTTTGAATTCATTTGCTGCTGTTGGTTTAGGTACTGACAAAAGACATGATATGGAAACTGGAATTAAGCTAACATCTTGTTAACATTAAGGGGAAAGGATCTGATTCAACTACACATATTTATGGGACAGATTCTGTCACCCTTACTCATGCTAAGTAGGATCTTAATCTATGGGTATAGTCCCATTGACATCAATAGTACTACTCATGGAGTGTGGTTCTACTCATATCAATATGAATAAGTGCATCAGAACCTGTGGGTAAGTGGGTAAGGGTAGCAGATTCTTTTATCAGAGTATTCCCATTGAAGCCAAGATCAAACTCGAACATTTTTTTTAAGTGGCAAAAGTATTTTTTCAGGCTGCTTAGAGGCAGGGACACTCTCTGTTTTTCTCAGTCTGTACAGTGCTTAGTACAATGGAGTCTTGGTCAATTATTAGGGCTTCTAGAGACTATGATAATACAAATAGTTAATACAAATAATATTATTCAAATCCAGGGAATGAGCAGACATTGTACTTTACCAGTTTACTCTCTCCTCCTCCAGCACAGCCATGTTCCTTGCCAAACAAGTCCCACTTCTCCTCCTTTATTGAATATAGTGCCCACACAACACCATCATCCATTTGTCAGACTTGACACCCTCATGAGCCCTCCTTGCTGTTCCTTCTTGTCCTCCCCTCTTGCCCAAGTGCTTGGGATTTCTACACCTTGAAAAATCTGATGATTATCTAATTTTGTCAGATATGTATTGTAACAGGATGCAAAACAATTCACTAAATCAAGAGAAACGAGAAGAAACAGGTATGATGGGAGACACTTGGTAGCCGTGGCTGTCTTGTTTGATAATTATTAGCATTATAATGATTTGTGGCTTTCTGGACATAGAGATTAGCAAATAGGGGCCAGTCAGAGAAGGAAACCTCTGTCATCTGTTTTTATTTGGTTGGTTTGGGTTATTTTAACGCTGGTTTTTAAACATTTGATTTTCATGAAATATGAAACCTTTGGCAGAACTGTTTTCAATGTCTGATTGGAAATGCTATCCTAAAGGCATGACCCGGCATGGGTCCTCAGCCTAGACTAGCATGTTGTGCATGCTGTTATGCTCACGCAAATGCTATTTGTTCAGACAGCTGACAGTAAACTCCCGACCAGGTGGCACATTGGTGTACACACCATTGGGCAATCTACACTAGCAATCCCAGGAACACTAGCAATGATGGGAGTACCTGGGAAAACCTGAGAAAGTTTTGATGTAGACAAGGGCAAGGACTTAAAACATCGGGCAACCCTGTGAGGTGTACAGACACATGCAACAGCTCTATTACACTATGGATAACCCCGTATTAGGTGTGGCAAGTGAGTGTGAACATGTTGGGGCCAATTCTCTATTTGGTTACACCACTGTGATCACACATGTACAGCTCAATGGGACACCGTTTAAAACATAGCTCTCAGTTGCTTATTACATATTTTTTCAGGGCTTTGGAGCTGTGTTCCGGCTCTGCTCCAGCTCCAGGCAAAAACCTGCAGCTCCACTGCTCCGGAGCTGCTCCGCGCTCCAGCTCCAGGCTCCGCTCCAAAGCCCTGATTTTTTTTTTCAATATACATAAGCGGAAATAGAGTGCATGCCAAAGAAAGAAAGGGGAAGATGTTATCATAAGAGTGAAAAAAAATTAATGTTAGTGAACATTTTCTACTTGTGAATAATGTAGGTAACATACTGGCCCTTAGACCATCATGCAGATATTTACAGTAACTCACAAGTTGTTTACGGTGTGTTTGCTACCAGATTTTATGATCCCACTTGCTTAATCATGAGTCACAGTGGAGGAGTATAATATTAGGCTATTTTCTAGCTTCTGTTTGAGGAAAGGGAGAGACACAATCTTTTCTGCTATAAATAACTGCAAGGTGGCAGCTGTGTTATTGGCTGGGAAGCTAACGGTTCTTCACTTGGACTTATATAATTCATTTCACAAAATGTTCTTCATAAAATGTGTCTGAGGGCAGGGTTTAAGAGGAGAAAATGTATAGGTACAAGCATTTCATGGAGTATGATCTATAATGATCAATCAACTGCACCATGACCTCCAGTTGGGTGAAGGACATTCAGTGTGCTCATTTAAGGTGCTCCTTCTATGGCCTGATACAGAAGTAGATTTTGCATCAGAGTTCCTTTGTTCCTCTCTTTACCAATGACCCCAGGATTTCTTTTGATAGCCCTGGCACTGATCCAAGGAACCACACAGAATTCTTACTTCTTTTGACGCTTACTCAAAACTTGGTTTGAGAGATCTCACCTCTACCTACAATTTCTACCACAGGAATGTGTCACAAGAAAAATGGACAAACTGCAAAACATCTTATAATTTCACAACATTGTATGCCAGAGCTGGATAACCTAACTCCTGCTGAGTAGTATCATCCTCTGCAAGGAAGCCTATTGAAACCAATGGGGCCGCTTTTGAAGTAAGGTGCTTCTTGGCATTAGTAAAGGGTTCAGGATCTTTCCCTATGTGAGGTGAAATAATGCTGTTTTATCCAGTAGAAGTAAAATGTAAGTTACTGAAACAATTATAATGGAATACCTGAGCTTAGTTGTCTTTTGAAATCTATTTTTAGATCAATACTCAAAAATCAGCCTTCAGTAGCTGGAAACATGACAGACGGGCATCTGTGATGGGGTCGGCTTACCCTGCACTAGCTCAGACAGGGTTAAGCCTCAGGTGTTGACAGCGGAAGTCCCGCCTCCCTGGCAAGACTGGGCATGCTCCAAGTACTCTAGTAGTATAAAGGGAGGGAGACAGGCTCATTCTGGGTGGGAGGCCGCAGGGGAAGGACCTGCCTGGGAAGCTCCTGTGGCGGGCCAGCCACAGCCTCTGACTACGCAGGGAATCGCAGCCGTCCATGGCCCGCCTGCACCCCGGTGACTGGAGGAGACCCTGGAGATGACTGGACCTGCCAAACACAGGGGAGTAGATGTCTCATGGGAAACCCCATCACAGACTCTGGTAGGAAGTGAGCCAGGGAGGGTGTCAGAGTGGTACCTTCCACCCAGGGAAACTCAGCGTGTTTCAGTAGGACCCTCCCACTGAGTCAGTGGTAAGCTGCTACGCCACTGCTAGGGCCACCGGGGCCCGGTGGAGTTGGGTGGGCCCGGGCCCCCCTTCCAGGGCAGCCACACCCCAATGCTATAGACTCTGGCCACTAAGCCATGCTACCCTGTGCCAAGGGTCGCTTTATGGACTCCGGACATTAGGCCCCACTGCCCTGCAGCAAAGGGTGGTGCTATAGACTCTGGTCACTAGGCCACGCTGCCCTACACCAAATGGAGCTCTATAGACTCTGACCGCTGGGCCACGCTGCCCGGTGCTGAAGGGCTGTTTTACGGATTCTGACTGATAGTCCATACTGCCCTGACCCCAGGAGCATGGACCGTCACAGCATCATTTCATCAAATAAGAGCATAATTTTCTCCATCAAGTTATTATTGCGTATGCAGTTGTATTACTCACAAGCTAAGTGTCATTTTTCCTTCAGGAAGCCTGAGCGTTGTGGTGGATTTGGGAGTCATGGTAGACAATCAGCTGAACATGAGCTCCCAATGTGATGTGGCCAAAAGAGAAAATGTGATCCTGGTATGCATAAACAGGGGAATCTTCAATAGGAGTTGAGAGCTTATTTTACCTCTATATTTGGCACTGGTAGAATTGCTGTTGGAATACTGTGTTCAGTTCTGTGTCCATAATTCAAGGAGGATGTTTATAAATTGCAGATGGTTCAGAGAAGAGTCACAATAATGATTAAAGGATTAGAAAATATGGTAAAAGATTCAAGGAGCTCAATCTATTTACTTAAAGGGAAGGCTAAGGGGTGACTTGATTACAGTCTATAATATCTATATGGGGATTATTTAATAATGGGCTCTTCAGTCTAGCAGGAAAAGGTACAATACTATCCAATAGCAGGAAGTTGCAGCTAGACACATTCAGAATGGAAATAAGGTGTCAATTTTTTGGCCATGAGGGTAACTAACCATTGGAACAATTTACCAAGTGTTGTTGTGGAGGCTCCATCACTGACAATTTTAAAATCAGGACAGGATGTTTTTTTCTAAAAGATCTGCTCTAGAAATTATTTTGGGGAAGTTCTATGGCCTGTGTTATACGGGGCTGGGAGCAACATTCAGAACAATATGACAAATCTAATGCTGTACTCAAGCAAAGATCTCATGAGGACAAACTTACTAGCGTTCTACTACATCTGGGTACAATTTTTCCACCAAAACTTTTTTTCTGAAAAAAAAAATATAGTGGCAACACCAAAACCTTTGCAAACTCTGGGTAATTTCACTGAATTGTTCCAGTTAAAAAAAAAAATCCAATTGTTTTATTTCAACTTTTTTAAAATGAAATTTCATTTTTTTCAATTCAAAACAACTTTGTTTTGAAAATTTTATTTTTAAAGTTAAATACAAAACAGTGCTTGAAATTGAATGAAGCATTTCGTTTCAGGTCAAACAAAATGTTTTAGTCAATGTAAATGTTTTTTTTTGGTTAGCCAAAAATTTCATTTTTGGTTTGACCCATACATAATTTTTTTTTAAAAAAGCCAGAAAAAACAAAAAAAATCATTATTCAGCCACCTGTAATCAGGTGTCCTACTGTAGTCAATGGAACTTCTTGCATGAGTTTGGGCAAACAAAATTTGGCAAACTTATTTCAATGGGGATTTTGCCTCCATAAGGACTGGACCTGATCCTGCTAGGTGCTGAGCACCTCTTGCATGGTACCCAATGCTTTCACCGCTCATTGACTTCAATCACAGTGGCACTGAAGTCAATGGCAAAGCTCCTACTGACTTTAATAATACAGGACCAGACCCTCTGTAGCTCTCAAGACGTATATAACACCTTGTCCATGAGTGCTAACAAATTCAAGAGTAAGCAGCTCTGTAATAGAGTATATTGGAGCAAAGGACCTGTCTGGCTTTAAGATTAAGCTAGATAAGTTTATGGAGGGAATGGTTTAATGGGATAACATGATTTTAGTCAAATGAACAGCGTGCCATTGCTGGTAAATAGTATCAATGGCCAATGAGGGTCTGGCTGGAGAATCTTGCCTACATGCTGGGGGCTCTACTGATCGCCATATTTGGGGTTGGGAAGGAATTTTCCTCCAGGGTAGATTGGAGAGGCCCTGGAGGTTTTTTGCCTTCCTCCGCAGCATGGGGTAGGGGTCAGTAGCTGGAGGATTCTCTGCTACTTGAAGTCTCTAAACCACAGGATTTGGGGACTTCAACAGCAGAGTCAAGGGAAAGGGGTTGGGACGGCTTTGTGGCCTGCATCATGCGGGAGGTCAGACTAGATGATCATAATGGTCCCTTCTGACCTTAAAGTCTATGAGTCTATAAGACCCTTTCAGTCTACAGGGGGCCAGAAGACCCCATTCTGGGAGCACTGAACAAAGGCACAGGACATAGTTGAAGCTAGGAGAGAGGAAGCAGTTCCAGAGAATTAGTAACTAAATGGGAAAAACCTGGGACACTGTTCCTTTAAGAGTCATGGATTAGGATCCCTGTAGTGTAGGGTGGGGTATGGCTCCCCTCTCTCCCAATCAGGAGAAGGTCTCCAAAAAAGGACAGTATATATGCTGCCTTCTCCCTTAGAACATGAGAAATGCTGACAGGAGAAGAAGCCTGAGTTCCAGATAGAAATGCATGGGAGAGGTGGCTCTGTGAAGAATAGACTGGGAGAGATGTACACATTTTGAGTATTCTTATGAACTATTTATGGGACTTTGAGAATTATTTTTGAACTGTTTCAGTTGTTAAAATGGTGGTGGTAGGGTTTTGCCACAAGAGAGACTGTGATGGGATTGTAGAGGGCCTTGAAGAAGGGAAACAGAGGCAGGTGTGCTGCATGGCCATGATGAGGTACAGGGAGGTAGTTGCCCTATTTACAAGCAACTGAGTTAAAAAGACTTTAGATTAAAAAATAGATTGGGAAAATGTCCCAGGGTGATTCATGCGATGGGTGGCTATGGGCTTACTGGTGTATTTACCAGAATTACAGGGCGGTGAGTATAATGTCTATATTACTTAATAGGAAGTCATTCCTTTTCTATCCTAGAATGAGATTATCTTTAATTGGATTCTATGTGAAGCTAAAGGAAAATAGCCTCACAGGTATTTCAGTCCTACAAAAGTATATTCTTGCCATATATTTTACATAATCTCCTCTGTAGTGTTAATGAGTTTGTTGTATGGCAGCATCATAAATAGACAAAAATTGGATTCTCTGCAGATTGTTGCAAGTGTTATCCACTGAAATATTAGTAAAAAATTGCTTGAAATGTTATGGCCTTTATATATCTTCGCTTAGAAGGTGTGGATGTATGCACAAATATGCATTGAGAGTAGGCTCTAAATGACAACATATTATACTTTCTCGGCTTACATGACCAGACAGCCTTTGTATGATTCACTACACATTCAAATGGTATGTAAATTTTTTACTTGGCTTTAAACCCAACTGCATACAAAACTAGAAAAAAACATGTTCTGAGGTTTTGCCTGAAGTGGCAAAGCACAGCTACCATTGTAATGAATTGTTTCTTGCGTGTCAGGCAAATGTTCATGGTCAAGCTGCATCAGATATACTCATTTTAAAGGTATCACACCATACACACATCATTAAGGGCCCTATAATATGCACCCAGAGAATGGTGCATATTATAGGGCAACACGACTTGCAAACAATAGGTGAGTAAAAAGTGACAAAGAGTCCGGTGGCACCTTATAGACTAACAGACATATTGCAGCATAAGCTTTCGTAGGTGAATACTCACTTTGTCAGATGCATGTAGTGGAAATTTCCAGAGGCAGGTATAAATATGTAGGCAAGAATCAGTCTAGAGATAACAAGGTTAGTTCAATCAGGGAGGATGAGGCCCTCTTCTAGCAGTTGAGGTGTGAACACCAAGGGAGGAGTGAGTAAAGTACCCAACTCCCATTGACCTTCCTTTGCCCCATGACACCATCATCCCAGTTGCCAATTCTGTGCACACATGCCAAGTTCCCCCACCCCACCTCATTCCTCTCCCAGTGAGCCACTGTTTTCTATTATATTAGATCTGCCTCCCCTGTAGAAGAATCCAACTCAGATTTGCAATTTAGCCACCTAGAACTGAAGGTTGGTTATTGATGGGTGGGTAAAAAACCTGGAGAGATGGGAATCTCAATGGGGCTTTCAATGGGAATTGGTTGCCAGCCAAGTTTGCTGTGTTTGTTTGGGATAATGCTGACTGGAGTTTTGATATGCTTTGGTCAGTGCTTAACTCATAAATATGTCCCTATTAGCATGGCCGAGGGCACACATGCCCCACAGCCTGCACTGTAATGGAGCTAAAAAATGTGTCATTCTAAACTGATCATTATCAGTCATTAGCTCCAATGTTCTGAAGTGATAAGTCTAAAACATTCTGATAGTCAAAGTGGAGTTAAGAACTTGTGTGGCAAACAAATCAGAAATATACCAACACGTTTTTACATCTCAAAGATGTTCAAATCATAGAAACTTGCATTTGAGAGCAAAGTGTCCATTTGTCAGGAACATGGACTAAAACGGTCAAGGATAGGCTGAGGAGGAGAACTTCAGAATGGAAAGTATCAAGTGACAGATGCACTTCTCAACCTCTACCAGGGAGCACTCCAATCTGACAGCCTTTGGTATGAATCACCACAAACTGGGCCAACTTCACTGCTGGTGTAAATGGGCAAAACTCCATGAAAGTCAATGAGGCTTCATCCATTTTCAACACCAGAAAATTTGAACCATTGTGTCACACATCTACTTAAATGAGCATTTCCACAACTCTAAATCCAGTAAGGACAGAATTGAAAACAGGTGAAACCAATCAGGATAGAGAATTTGGCCTGGATAAGTATCCAAAAGTTTGTATGCTTCTTGAACTATCCAAATGTTTGAGTCTGCAGAACAGGGCTGAAAACCTTGAGCTAACAGGCTCTCTTTCAAATTCTGATATGTTTTTGCTTCCAGTGTGGTCAGGAGACTGTAAGAACTAGAGCTGATTTGGGGGCGGGGGGGAGGGACATGGAAAAATTAAGATTTTTCAGCATAAATTGAATACCAAAATATTTTAGTTTCCCAGCGTCCATTTTTCTCTGTGAAAGAAATCATGGCAAGAAGACACTTTTGTAGGAAAAAACTTTTTTTCCCTCAAAACATTTTTGATGGAAAATTTTCAACCAGCCCCCTAATAAGAACAGCCTTTCTCATAGTATTTCATTGATTCTGCTTCCAGCTTGAACCAAGAGGCACAATCTCAAGTGGAAATGGTAAATAGGGAACATTATCCTGATTATTTCCAAACTTTAGGAAACAATTCATTCAGGGAGTTTTAGGGAAATTTCTTGATTGGTTCATATTAACAAGGGCTCATCCCTTCATAGACACTTCAGAGGCCCTCCTCTGTTCCTCAATAGCTCTAGTGGTATAGGAAAAAAAATCCTTCTTTGCAAACGCTACTCCTACAGTTCTCCCAACCCCAGAACATAAGACAGCGTTGACCACTCTCCTTGTTGTAAGCACTGCAGATTCTACTACTGTTGGCCTCCCAGGTTGTCTCAGGAAAAGATCATGTCTAATGAACAAAATTAAATGTAATGCAATGCCCCTGGGGATTGAATCCAGGAGATCTGGATCTAAATGAATGATCTTCTACTATCAGAATGGGAAGACTTGTCTCTGTTTGATAACAGGCTCAGAATTATAAATCTCCATGTGGTCCAGCCACTAGAGGGAGACAGGCAGCCACCATGGGTTAAATCAGCAATAAACCAATATTAATCTGAACTAAAATTTGATATGCAAACATTACATAGGTATTAATATGTAAATCTATCAGCCCATGGATCTATGCCTATTTACAACTGCAGTGTATCTGATCTGTAATGTACAGAATATGCCTTCAATCCTGCAACTGACTGTGTGCAGAACCTCATTGGGGGTGGGGGGAGGGGCACATGTGGACTCAGAAGTCAGCTTGAATGATGTCAGTTGCAAGATCAGGTCCTATATCTGTATCTGGTGGCAGAAAGGTTTCAATGATGAGCTCTTGGACCTGGATTTTGCTTCCCTTATCAGTCCAATCCAACAGCACTTGAGTTTAGTAACCATTAGGCCATGGTACAAAATCAATTAATATTTTATCTAAAAAATGAAGACATGGGGCATATACGTAATTTTTATTGTTGATGCTATTTTAAGAGCTTGTTTCTGGGTTAAGTCTCTCTGTATCTAGTTAATACTATTTTCTATTTTATTTTATATATTTATTTGTTTAACCTTGTGCCCTTTATTTAGCGTCCATCACATGCTGCAAATGTCAGTGTCCTAACAGTTTAGCCTAGACCGGCTGGGGACGATAGAGATTAGAACATTTTAAAAAAAAATTGAGGCAATAAATAATTTCAGTCTTGGCAGGCTGGTGTTCTGTGTTTGCACAGATTATCTACTGAAGTTACTTGCACAGAGAAACCTAGTCAGGAAAGGATCCAAGAGGGAGAATCCAAAACACAATTAAGCCGTGTTTTGTTTCGTTTTGTTGCCCCCTCTCACTCCTGCTTTTATTTGAGTATATTGTAGGTGGGTGTGGGTATATGCGTGTCAGTTGCTGGAGATTTATTTCTTTCCTGTCACAGTGCAGAATGCTAATAAGAAAACACCCTGTTCCAACTGCAGGCAGTGATCTTTTTAGCTGATTCGTTTTGGTACCAAACACTTGACCTATATTTTTTAAGATATCCTGTTTCTGTAATGCTTAAAAAAAAAAAAAAAAAATGCCCACCAGCATTAAAATGAGTCAGGAATTTTAAATCTTCTAATTTCTAGTGAAGTTTAAACAGTTCATGAAGTAGATATCTTTGCATACCTAATACTCATACCAATCCAAAAATTCTCTCCTTTAAAAAAAACAACTTTAAAAAATAAAAATAAATGGAGGGGAAAATACCAAATCTCTGCTATAAAAAGCTTTAAGATGAATGCTGACACTGCTACACTCCAGGTGTGGTGCTTTCTTGTTTTCATAAGGATGCCAAGGAAAGACCATGTGGGATTCAATTTTAAAAAGTTCTGTCTTTTGTTTGGTTGAGTCACAATCGCAGCGTTATTTAAATGCAGCTTCTTCTATATAGGAGCCTAGTGATGCAATTTCTCCTATGAAATCCAGATTGTCGGGGTTCAACAGAATTATGATTCAAATGCTGAACCGGGGCAATCTATAGAAGGGCATTCAGGTGCATTCATCTTCCTGTCAAACAATTCATCAAAACAAGAGGGCACTGGAAAGGCAAATGGTAGCTTTGCCACAAGGATATCTCAGTTATGGAATGGTAATTACCCAATTAAGTATAGGGGAATTTTACTGAGCTACACAAGCTAGGGAAGAAAAGCAAGCCATGGAACACAGAAAGAAAGGGGGCCTTTATTGGGTGCAGATGCCATATGTTGAGGGATTGATGAGGGCATGCAAGTTTTTTCTGTGTATCCTTCCCAATAGATACTAAGAAATGGTTTAAGGCTGGGGATATATGTTTGACATTCAGAATAAGAAGGAGGATCTAAAGGGATCTTGGACCACTGACACAGTAGCAGTGATGAGCAGCTTGTACTGCTGCTTCAGGGAAACTTGTTGCTGCTGGGGTATCAGTAATAGAGGTGTTTGTCTAAAGAGTCACCAAAGAGCCTGTCACCAATGAACCGCCTTACTCTGATTAGTACCTTAGACCAGAGGGGCAACTGATAACTGCTGATGGCGGAGGGCACAATTTAAAGGTTCTGGTGATATGCAGCGGGATTCAGGGCAGGTACTCAAGAGACAAAGGAGTTTTGATTTCTAGAGCTACTTTTGATGTCGTTTTTTATGATACTGTGTAATGGCAGATGGAGACTGTTCTAAATGAGAACTACACATGAAGAAGCTGTGGATTGCGTCGGGGTATTATATCAATTTGAAGGACAGAGATATTTGCAAACCAATCCTTTGATATGCTCTTTTAGAGCCCTTGTGATAATATCAGCACCCCAAAATTGTTAGGAACTAGTTCTAATTTAACCTGATAAAATTATTTCCCCTCTCCATTTGAATCCACTCTCTTCTGGGTTTACAGGGAAACATTGGTGCTCTTGGGCATCACAAGTACCAGAAATCTCATGCTAACCCTCCTGGTGGCTCTCTCTCTCTTCTGGCATCTGATACTTCTGATATCTATACTATCACAGAATGATGAATGTGGGGCATCATTAGCAAACCTGTAAAAACAGATTTCATCATAGGAGGACAGTGGTTTGAAAGTAAATTAAAATAGATTTCCCTACTCTATCTCCTGTGCCCAGCCCATTTAGCAAAGTTACATTTCTGAGCTTGCCTACAATTCAGTTTTCTCTTTACAGTTCACTTTTAACTAGAGATGGACCCAAACTAGGACACGGAATCCAAACCACTCAGAAATCCGAGGAAGATCAGATCTAGGTCCAGATTTCAACTTCACAGTTCAGGTTTATTTTTATGATGTGCCAGTTCAGAACACCAAATCCCAACAACATACACTCAATTATAAACATGTGAATAGTCCCATTGAAATTAACGGAACTGCTCAAGTGCTTGGATTTAAGCACATTTAAATACTCTACTGGATTAGGGCCTTTAGAAAAAAATGAAATCAAATATCATGCTGCCTCCCCCAAGCTGCCCACACTGCCTCCCCCAAGCTGCCCACCCACCTCCTCATCCTCCCGGCACACAATGACTCCCCCGAGCTTCCCACTCCATCCCTGCTGCCTCACCTGGTGCCCCACCCATCCCATTGTCCCCCACTGCCATTGGCCCAAGCTCCCTTCTGTAGCCTTGCACGCACCCCAGGCAGGGTCTACTGTTGAGCTCTGGTAACTGTGGCGGCTACCAGCCTGGTTTCGCTTCCTTGCTCCAGGCGCCACCTAGTGGGGCTCAGTGCTGGTCCCTTTCCCAGCCCACTTCCCATCCTGGCAGAAATCTGGAGGGTGGGCATGTGACCCCACGTGCCTCGCCACACTTCACCTATGTTAGACCACACGTTATCCCCTTGCAGCCGATGGTATCCTCCAGAAGGGATGAGGATGTGCAAGGACTGAAACCAAAGACAAGGTTTGTGTGAACCCCTGAGAAGCAGAACCCTATGTGAGCACAACTCACTTTGCCCTCAGTTACAGTGGCATGCGTCAATATTTGGGAGTTAACACTTTTTAAAATTCTAGTATAGACAAGGCAAGCTGTAATTCAATACTTATTGGGCTCACCTTTACCAGTTAATATAGATTAAAATACAACCTGCCCTACCGACACTAGTGTTTAAAAATGCACTTTTTTTTCTCTAGTGTAAACATGCCCTATGAGGGCAAAATTTTGCCTGAAGGAAAAAAAATACTCTAATATTATGTCCATATGACTTTGCTACTATATGAATGTAACTATTCTAAGACTTTTTTCTTTGATAAATTATTCTAAATGTGATTGTTGCTGACTATAATAAAATGAGACTGTGTTGTTTAGAATATACTAGGGTTATTTCTACCAAACTACCATGTTATTTTATACTGCAAATGGAAAAAAAAACTCCCCTAGCAAAACAGACCAGAGTAAGGATAGTTTTAAAAGGCAATAGGTTCACTATACACCTGATACAAAGCCACCTGAAGTCAATGAGAGCCCATCCATTGACCCAAGCGACCACTGGATCAAACTCTATATGCCAAAATAACAAAAATCTTATTTTTAGCAAATTAAACCAGTGTGTAGAAACAGTTGCACTTATCTCACCAGAATATCAAACAAATGTTGAGAGACAATGACACCACTGGGACGATGTCAACCCGGGACCCATATTTGTAAAGGGCATTTGTAGAAAAGCAGGATCCTTTCATCAACTGAAAATGAACTTTTCTAGCGATAGTCTCTCATGTGGAGTTGTATCTGAAATACCCACTCCAGTTTCTGTTCCTCATAACAGGAATTAAGATAATATCCACTTCTATCAGATTACCCAGTCCGGTACTTAACACCTACATTCTGAGAACAGGAGAAATAAATTACATTTTGTTTCATTATTGTGCACAAAACTTTAAGTCCCTGACATTCATGCAACAAGACAATCTCAAAATGCTGTCCAATTTAAATCACAGAGATTGATAAACCTCTGCCCACTGAAAAATAAAACCTCCACTGAAAGTTAAATAAATTTATATAAAATTCTGGCACTTCGTTAGTAGTATTTGAATTTCTTTTGCTCCTTTCTTCTTGAACTATTGCTCATCACAGGAGCTAGAAACAAGTTAATGGGACTTTCTTGGCCACATAGACCCAGGCAAGTAATTCATTTTGAGTGGTTCCAACTGTCTGTCATTTCAGGTAAGCCCTTTCAGGTAAGAAAGTGATAGTAGTGCGTAGTGCTGCCTGCAACCCAGCCTATTTGCAGCACAGCCGTTGCCTGTGATCCCAGGACCAGCACTTTGAATTTTTGCCATTTAAAAATGTGAATTTCCAATCCCACATTTTATGAACCCTGGCCCTGTAGATAGAAGGACACTGTTTGAGTGACACAATATTATCTACTAATCAGCCCACAGTCCTCCACACACCTGTCATCTATAATATAATATAATATAATATAATATAATATAATATAATATAATAACAGAGGGTCCTGTGGCACCTTTAAGACTAACAGAAGTATTGGGAGCATAAGCTTTCGTGGGTAAGAACCTCACTTCTTCAGATGCAAGTAATGGAAATTTCCAGAGGCAGGTATAAATTAGTATGGAGATAACAAGGTTAGTTCAATCAGGGAGGGTGAGGTGCTCTGCTAGCAGTTGAGGTGTGAACACCAAGGGAGGAGAAACTGCTTCTGTAGTTGGATAGCCATTCACAGTCTTTGTTTAATCCTGATCTGATGGTGTCAAATTTGCAAATGAACTGGAGCTCAGCAATTATAAATAATAATATATGGAGATATACCTATCTCATAGAACTGAAAGGGACATTGAGTCCAGCCCCCTGCCTTCACTAGCAGGACCAAGTACTGATTTTGCCCCAGATCCCTAAGTGGCCCCCTCAAGGATTGAACTCACAACCCTCGGTTTAGCAGGCCAATGCTCAAACCACTGAATGAGTACAAAGGAATCTTCCAAGAAGACGACATCCAACTACAGAGATACTCCTCAAACCTCACTCCAGGAAAGAGCATGGATGGAATGTATTCCAGTGCTGGTGAAGTGCCTGGTGCAGGGATGCGGGGTACTAGTTAGGGTAGACCTGAGGGTTACACTAGCATTGACCCGTGTGCCTAAGGTCCCTATAGCCTTGCTGGAGAATAGCTAAGGTATTGGACCACCCCAGCCATAACTTCTCCCACTCTAGAAATGCCCCCTGCTTTCCCCTCCAAGATGCCTTAGGAAGCTCCCCGTGCTGGAAGCTTCTGTGGGTGTCTTTGGGGTGAGTCAGCATCTCTGCAGTGTGGAGATTGCCCGGGGGTGTGGATGACATCGTTGTTTTGGGGACCTCTTTGCATTGGCTTACCTGGCAGATGGTGGCAGCAGGACAGCTATGAGTATGTGAAGACTCTAGCCCAGGAACTCATGTCTGACTGTCACAGGAATGAAGTTCTTAGCTAAAAAACTGTGCAGTAGCAGAGCAGGTTAAGCAATTCCTGAGCCGGTTTGCTCCTTTGGAATAATTCATAAGTTCCCACTCTTCACCGGGAACAGTCCCAGGTATATCAAAGCCTAGGATTTATTGCCACTTCCCAGTAGGGGATTTTATTGCCATACCAGCCATATCAGCTTCTGTCCTAAATTCTAGTCAAAATTTAATTTAACTTGTATTACTTGTCGATACATCCTAGAAGTACAACCCTGGTTAAGATATACACCTTAGCCCTTACATCAACCACCAAGGAGTAGTTAAAATGAAACTTCAGGCAGAAATCCCATAAAATATACACACAGTTAGCTCAGGAGAATGTCCTTAAACTGAGGACAGAACATAAAGTTCTGATTTATTCTCTCTCAAACTGTGAGTATGTTTGACCATGTGGCTGGAATCTCTCCTCTTATTGAATTTCCCCAGTTTTCTACATGACCACAGAAACTGCCTTCTTCTGCTGATAAGCCTAATGCGTTGTACAGAGCATATATGTTAAATAAGTGCTTCATGAAGTTGTCCTATATCTAACTCCCGAAGAGAGCTCTTCAATTACGTTTACTACTGCTTTTATTACCACTACCTTGTTCCTAAAATTAAATGTGTTCTCATGTGTATGGTTTAGGGCTCAGTGAACTTGTCTTGCTTAATTGCAAATCAAAACCACAAATCACAGTCAATCACAGTTGAGAGTGTTTGACTCCAACTTTATTATCAATGGGTTCGCTCTTTGCTTAGGCAAAATTGAAGAGAAAGAACAGGGAAGGAGGAAAGAGAGAATATGTGTGTTAAAGCAATTAAGAATGGGACAGACTATTGCAAAAGGAGCACTAAGAGGAATAAATATACAAAGATTATTCCATATATAGGGTTGTTGCTTGTGCTAGCCTAGCTTTTGCTGGGGCTCTGGGGTATATACTATCCTTAATATAGAGACCATCCTCCGTGGGTAGGGAGAAGGCACAAAGCATGATTCTGCAAAAGTTTAGAACACTACTAACTTCCAAGGAAACTTCCAAATGGGTTTCCATTTATTCCTCTCCTGTATTTTAGTTCAGAAAAGTTTAGCATATTATTTTACAGCATTTATAGATATACTACAGCAAACATTTTACCATCTTAAATTCACCCTGACTACTTTTGAATAATAGTTTTTTTATGGGACTAGTATATGATATATATTGCACTATAACCTTCCCTCTAAATTCTTCAAAATGCTTTTTTTCTAACCACAACTTAGACTTTCTGTGGAAGGAGTCTCCAATACAAACCACATGTTGAACTTGTTTTATTCTACAATTTCCAAGCAGGGAATTAAACTGAGGTTTTCTGAGTCTAAGGGGAGGCACCCTAACCAATGGGCTATACTGCCTTTCAGAGTAGTACTTCTTTCACATAACTCAAAAGATGGGACGGTGTAAATGTGCTAATTGGGTACAGAAGAGGAGGAGGGAGATGCTGCTGCACTTTCTCCAGCTACCATTTTCCAGAGGAGAATATTAAGGAAACAGTGCACCAAAACTAGTGATATTTGAGTCAATCCTTGCTCTTCTGAGTAGTTTGATAGTCAAGCCAAGGTTTGAGACACATGAAGGGGGAGCAGAACATTGTGAAATCTATAAAAGATCTATAAAAGTCCACTTTTAATAGGTAAGGCTTTAAGAGACTACCTCAAAGTACCTTTGTACGATTCTACCCACCTTTATTAGAAGATCATCTCCATTGAACACCCAGTGTTTTTTGATCCAAGACTGTGCCAGACTCATGATCTGTTCTGTGGGACTTGAGGGGGAGTGTGCCTTAAATACTCTGTTTTTGTTGTGCATTTTCTACTCTAATTCCTCCTCCTTCATGTTCAGTTGCCTCCATTTAGCACAGCTCTCCTCCCAGTCAGCAGTGCAGGGAAATATAGGTTCACTAGAACAGCTGACTGGCTAGTAAAGACACATCATGCCCTCGGTCCACATGAATAACTCCACTGACTTCAATGAAGACACAGTCCGGATCCAAATATGTGAAAAAGTGATAGTTAAAACTCACACTTTTGAGCAGTTTGTTGGACTTGTAATTGGATGAATTTACATCTGGTTCTCCTGTTTGTATATCAGAAAACAAAGCCACACAAGCATCAGAACGAATGCTCCATGCTGATGTCCATACATCAAGACATGCCACTGAACTTCCTCCAAAGAAGGTGCTTTGAGGTGGATCAGATGACTACCCAGGTCAACTAGGCATAGATGTCCCAAATTTCTGACAAGCTAATCCTTTTAGTGTACATCTTCCAGTCATCAATGACCACCATGTTATTTTGGGATAGGAATTATTAGCTAGAATTCATATGGAATAGGAACGTGAAAGGGCATCATTTATGAATATTGTGTAATGTTGACTATAGTTTGTCTTAACAAATTTCCTGTTTTTTTCTTACAAAAATAATCTCAAAATTGTTGTATAGAACAAAAGAAGGACATGTATTGTAGGGGTTGGTGGGACAGGTATATTCTATTAAGGTATTACATTCAAATTCTGTATTGGAGAGAAAGTAATTGCAGAACAACTATTTTGAGGGAAATCTACCTATAGTGTTGTGGGCCTTTTTGTATGGGGACAACTAAGAGGATGTCACAGGAAAGGCATCCATATAGTATATGATTTTGGGGTCTTCACAGCAAGAGAATGAAGAATCCTTCTATTAAAATATTTTTTACCTGCAATACTTAATTTAGCATGTAACAATATTTAAATGAGGTTGGAGGAAGCTCAGGGAGTGATCTGAATCCTCAACTATTTTTTTGGATAACAAGATAGCTGCCATGATGAATATTTTTTCCTTTATTCTGCCTCCCCCCCCCAAAAAAAAATTATTTAAGAAAAAAATTCTTCTAGCTCAATGGTTCTGAAAGGCCTGACAACTGCTTTTGGCAGTAAGCATAATAATCAATATTCCAGTACTGGCAGTGGCCTAGGCATTTTGCTGGGTTGTCAAAATCTCCCCTAACAGTTGTACATCCTGTGATAGCCGCTCCACTCCTCTTCCAGCATTAGTTATAACACCCCTTCCGAGTGCCTACCTCTGCCTCATCCCTCCCTTTCCTCCCCAGCCCCAGTCTTTGTCTAACCCTGTCCCAGTCACTAGCATTGTTATTGGCTAAACAGGTGTCAGATCCCCTACGTGTTCTGCTACTGTAACTTTCTGCAGCAGAGGCCAAACACAGAAGCTGGGGAGTGAGGCAGGCAGTGAGATGGAAGAGCATATATTTGGCAGCTTTCCTTGCTCCTACTACTCTTCTCCCCACTTGCATCCTCTGTGAACCTGTGACCTCTCTTTTGCTGCCTCCTTTCCGCTAGCCAAGCAGAGAGAAAAGAGGGAGGCACTATTTGGTTCCTCAATTTGGCTCAGCTCCTCCTCCAGTAGCAATGGCTACTGGGTTGTGCCCTGTGAGGGGATCTCTTGCTCAGTTGTGTAGTTCCCTAAGCAGCACAGTGAGAGTTGTGTAGTTCCCTTGCCCACACAGTTGAGTAGATTTGAAGCTAGGCCAAATGAGTTTGCCTATCCCTGTTTTGAATACTTTTCCTTTCTGGGAAAACAGGCATGTCGTGCTGCAAGTGAAATTAATCCAGCATTTAGTAAAGCTTTGGCGCATTGAAAATCAGCATATTTTTGCCATTGCAAGCCATCCCTGTAGAAGTCAGAACACAGCCTAAAGAGAAAAAAGCTGGAATACTTTGGGCACTACACACAGATGCTAATTTCCCACAAATAACTAAGAGGTGCACACAACTCCATTCAAAAGCTAATGCTGCCATACAAGTTGGAGTCACTGAACCACAGAAAAACTCTACATAATTTATGTAGATTACAGATTTACAGAGATGTAAAAAGTCCAAAGCTAAGTCAGGCACAAACAAACTGGGAGCAAAAAGGAATGCAAATGGGTGTGAGAAATCTCGAGAAAGTTAAACATGGGGGTCAAATCCGCAACTGGTGTAAACTGGTGTAGCACTATTGAACTCAGAGCCACAAGAATTTACGCCAATTCTTGTACTACTGAGGATCTGACTCTAGTGTGTTTCCTTTCCTATATTTTCTTTCGCTTTTCTCAGCAAGCCTGTTTTCTGTTTGATGCATTGCAACACTAAATCACAAGATGTGACTCATCAAAAATTGAATAAAAGTTTCTGTTCAATGACTTGTTTATAATATGGGTAAGCCGTGATCTGAAATTCTTGCTGAATTATTCTTGTAAGCTTAGCCCTTGGGAGAACTTTTTTGCCTTTGGTAAGACAGACGTGAATTAGAACAATCAAACTAATGTGAATCATTAACATATTAATTTCAAAAAATGCAAACATTTCGAAATTGCATCCATTTGAATTTTTAAAACATTCATTTTCTTTTGTTTCAGACAGATCCAGGGAACATTTTTTACCCAAAAGGTAAATTAAAAGAATGAAACAATAAATAGTCCTAGGGACAACAAATCTATCATTTTAAAATATATTATTCCAGTATATTTATAGTGACCATTGAATAAGATCAACAGACTATATTCAGTTCTATCCCATTCTAAACCATTAGAGACCTACTAATAAGTTTATAAACTGACATTCAAGACACACCTTCTGGTTTCTTTTTGACTTGATTATACTATTCATTTTTGATAGATAGGAGATTTGACTGATATTTAAATTTCACCAACAGTCACAAAAAAAGCAGTAAAATTAGAGACTGACCAAGGGTGGTCTAGAAATCTCTCTACTTAAGAACTCCCACTGAGATTAGCGGGAATTATGCCACCGACTTCAATATCCCAAATTTAAAAATAATGTGTATTTATGGGTCAATTTCTCTTAATCTCACACTTCCATAGACTAATAAAAAGTTAAAACCTGCATCACTTTCAAGCCCAAAGTTTCCAATGAAGTCGTGGTGCACAAGAAAAGCAGGAATGGCTTTGATTCTGCACCCCTTACTCACATGAGTAACCTCACTGAATTTAGAGGGGACTACTCAGGTAAGCTCTACATCTGGATTCATTTTGGTATACTGGGCTACGAATCAAGACATAACTGATAGACATGAGTCATTAATAACAGCACTCTTGGGCATCTGTATTCCAAGTTGGATAGCAAGGTTGGGCAGTTTTCTCTTTCCCTTTCCATATTTTTAGTAAATGTGAAAAAACAACCACCACCACCACCTCTTGTGTGGTGGGGTACACAAAGTATAACAGCATCCCCAACAAAACTTTAAAATCTAAATTATTGTGAACATTGAAGCAGAAAGTAAAGTAACAACTAGGGTAGATTATTTTAAAAAGTTCCATCATCCTGTGAACCCTCTCCAGTCCTTGCAGTAGCACACTACAATGTCACCAATTAAACTGACAAAGTGGCATATGCTTTGTAGAAAACAAAGAACAGAAGGGGTGTGTGTGTGTGTGTTTTCCATTATATTTCCATCCAGGCACATTGAGTACTTATTTCATTTCACTCTTCTTCCAGAAGCTGTATTGACAATAAAACCAGACATATCCCTAGTGAGGTGGCTGAAGAGCTTATGGCATAGAACTGCAGTAGGATGCAGGCAAGCAGTGAGGTCCTCCAGACCAGAAACTTTTAGGATGGAGAGACAGAGTGACTGTGGCTATTCAAATCAAGAGTCAACAAAAATGATCTTATATTTCATCCACCTGGAGTGTCCGGTATGAGAGCTCCACTGTAAGTTCTCTAAGGCAGGGACTGACTTCCTTGTTGCTTTATCATTTATAATTTGTATTATAGTAATGTCTGGATGCCCCAGTTCCGGACACATCATGCTAGGCACTTACAAACGCTGTAGAGACTGAGACAGTCACTGCTCTGAAGAGTTTACATGACAAATAAAACAGGAACCAAGCAAGCAAATTGCCCAAGACCAGTGAAGAAAAGGTCAGCTAGAACTTAGGGTTCCTGACTCCCAAGTTGCTGTTCAATCCACTAGACCAGTGGTTCCCAAACTTCTTCTGCCACTTGTGCAGGGAAACCCCCTGGTGGACTGGGCTGGTTTGTTTACCTGCCGCGTCCGCAGGTTTGGCCGATCGCCGCTCCCACTGGCTGCGGTTCACTGCTCCAGGCCAATGGGAACTGCTGGAAGCCAGTACGTCCCTCGGCCCGCGCCGCTTCCAGCAGCTCCCACTGGCCTGGAGCGGCAATCAGCTGAACCTGCGGACGCGGCAGGTAAACAAACTGGCCCGGCCCTCCAGGGGCTTTCCCTACAGAAGTGGCGGAACAAGTTTGGGAACCACTGCACTAGACCAAGCTTTTTGTTTTCTTAGCACTATATTATCTAGCATCATGGGGTCCTAATCCTCGGTGGGGATTCCAAAGTTCTACCCTAAAATAAACATTTTAAGTATGAATACTAACATTGCCTTCTTCCACAGAAGAAAGAGACTAATTGTTGGCAGAAGTGAAAAGTGCCAAGAAGTAACAAAACAGCACTACTATAAAAATGCACCAACCTGAAATGAATCTTACGAGAGTTACAAAATATCTTTCACTTTCAAACTGTGATTATGTTCTCTTCGGCACTGTGAACAGATTAACCAAACACTGTTTTATGCACCGGCCCATTTAAGTCACAAATGCTTGTGTGACAGAACAAATGATAAAAAATTTAACCAGAAAAAAGATTTTTAGGAATACGGATATCAAAAGCATTTTGTATAGCAGGCAAGATGGCCTGCAAGCACAAAGTCTCTGCTAAATGGTATCAACGGTGCGGAAATGCCAAAGTGAGTTCTTTGAACAGTATGAAGATTGTTTTCAGAATGCTCTCCCATCTACTGTAATGATGCCATGTGATTAATAGCCAGAAAACATTAGGATCACTATTTAACAGGAACCATTCTTTATATATCAGCAATTACATTAGGGTTGATTGAAAAGTTATTAGGAAAAATAACTCTTTGTGGTATTATCTACTCCCTAGATGGAAAGTAATTGTCTTCTATCATAGGATTTTCCCTTATTATATGCCTCAGTAATTCAATCTGCTTTAGATCATTTTCCAAATCTTTGCACTAAGCTATGAAATTCTACCTTCCAGAGACCTCTGTTCATTTTATACCCACACACACCATCTTGTGCATATAGATTACATGGCAGGAGGGGGAGACACCCCAAGAGATATTTTCCCCTTTTCACTTATAAGGTGCAGCAAATAGGTCAAATTCTGTTCTCACTTACACCCAGGCAGTCCCACTGAGTTCAGTGAAATGGAATTAGTGTTAACGGAATGCAGGATTTGACCAATCTATATGTAATAGTGGCCATTAAATAGCATTACTCAAAGATAGGGCAATAGTCAGTCTTCATTTAAACTTGCACATCTCCACAGAGTCCCTCTTAAGATCAGTGGGATTGCACAGGGGTACATGATGATCAGATTTGATTCAGTGTTGGAAGAGATGTGCACACTTGCAAGTAAGTGGCAGATGAAGAGATAGAGGTCAAAACAGATCCCCTGTTCATGACCCTGCCTTTTCAGAGCTGTCTAGTATTCAAACCCACCTATACCCATCTCATATAAAACGTGTCTTCCACAGTCACATCCTAGCCATTCACTCTGCACCTATGCGAGGCACGTGTTTGAACCAGATCTCGATAAAAGTTCATGGATGTACATTTCTTTTAATATGTGCTTCTCACCCCAGATTTAAGTGGAAAATATTGCATAATAAAATGACATCTGAAAGTCTCTCCTATCCTAGCCAAATATTTACATACAGAACGCTCAGTTCCTTCCTATAGGCCCTGTAGCACTGAAACTTCTCAACATGTAATTTTATATTAAAATGTAGGTATGTAAATATCAGAGATATAGGACTGATAGTTAACTACATTAAGGCCGCTTTATATTCTGGCAGTGCAAAGGGTCTTTAAATATTACATTAAAGTCCACTTTAAAGACCCTTTACAATACCAGAGCAGCATCAAGGGGTCTTACTGTACCTGAGAGTTCAACCATAGGTTGTTCTCTCTCTATATATATATATAAATACATTTTCCCTCCATCTCATCTGGGAAGCCTAACACCCTCCAGCTCTCTATGGGCCTCACATCCTTTCTCACACATTTCCATTCCCACCCATCTATTAAATCCAAACTCTCCTTGTAGCCCTTGGCAGACCCATGTTTTGTTTTGTTTATAATTTTTATTTTTAAACATTCCAAATCGGGAGAGAGATCTCGTCCTCTGCTGCCTGCTGGCATGATGTTGAGAGACTCACTGGGACAAAAACATCCACCGTGTATCTCCACTGAAATCAACCCACGTTGAATTGAGTTCAGGTGTGAGCCACTGAGTTCATACCTTGTGTCCATTCAGAGCCATACCACCTTGCCCTGATACTACTACTATTTTTATTAGCTATGGGTCAATGATGGCAATTTCAAATGCAGCCAGAGGATTTGCTTCTCCAACAAATCTTGTTCTAATTCTCCAGTATTTTTGCGTCCATGAAATTAAGCTAGAACAAGCACAGGCAATTTTGCAAGGTTTCAGTATCCTGATTCTGCAATGGAAATATACTGAGAGCAACATTTCTTTAAAGATTTTGGCCCTTCTTCTCTAAGCTAGAATATAATGGATGATATGCAGTTTTGCCACAATTTCAGTGTTCTGAACCAAATGTGTAATGCTTAGGTATGATCTGGATTACTCCAACTCACATCATCCAAGTAGTTTTAACAATGATCTGAACCATTCACATGGCCCCAGATGATATCACTAGTTTCCTCTAAAGCTAATTCACATGAGAGTGTAAGCTTTACTGGGGGAGCAGACACTGAAGCATAGAAGATCAAGTAGAAAAGCCATTCTAGCACTTTTGATGGCCCCCTGTACAGCACTTATTGAAATTACAAAACAAACAATGGAGAATAAACACTTTGAACTCATTAAAAATATTCATTATGCCAAGATCAAGCAGGTTGCACATGCTTATCCCTGACTCAGTTTATTTTTTCTTTTAATATATGCTGATGAACTAACCTCAGGAGATAAGTATGGTGCTTTGAGCTGACAGGTAAGTTAAAGAAAGACTAGCAAACATCTGTAATCCAACTCAACATTTAAATGGAAGTCTAAAGACTAATAAAAATGATGAAACATTAGTAGAGCTTTTTAGAAGCATTTGGAAACTACGGGATTTTTATCCCCTGACAAAAATGTGTTGACTCCTTCAAGCTGATGTTACAATGTGTGTCTTATGCTGCCCAATTTATTGAATTGCTATGTGATGAGTCAGATAGAAAATGTAGAGGTATTAAAAAGGAATACCTTATATTTTCTTTTTCTTTTTTTTTCTTTTCAAGAAACTCTTGAAAAAATTTGTGGCACCTTAGAGACTAACAAATTTATTAGAGCATAAGCTTTCATGGGCTACAACTCACTTCCTGCATCCGAAGAAGTGGGTTGTAGCCCACGAAAGCTTATGCTCTAATACATTTGTTAGTCTCCAAGGTGCCACAAGTACTCCTGTTCTTTTTGAGGATACAGACTAACACGGCTGCTACCCTGAAACTTGAGAAAATTTGTGGGTTCAATTTTTGTTTCCTGAAGTTTTTGATTGGAAATTATCTTCAGACAGCATGGCTTAAATCTTTCCTGTGGCCGAGGATATTGTCCCATTATCAGGGCAGGGTTTGAAAATTCTCACTGTTGGCCACTCCAGAGGAAAAAAAAATCTGTTTTTTAAATGTATTCTCAAGGATTCAACCCAAGGAGTGCCATAAAACGAAGGGAGGGGAGTGATCATGGCTAGTGGTTCATTGTATTATTCCTAAGAAAAAGAATAGAAGAAGCAACATAGGCATAAACTAACCGGGAAAGTAAAATATCTGAGTGACAGGGTACGCCTGCAGTTGGGGCTGTAACTTCCAGTTCAGGTAGATATGCACTCACTGGCTTTGAACGAGCTAGTGTGCTAAAAATAGCAGTGTAGCTGAGGTGAAGTGGGTGGAGGCACCGGGACTGGCCCCTGAGCACAACCCTGCCCAGGATCCTAGATACTCTGGTGGCTAGCCTGTGCTGTCACTCGCACTGCTGCACCTATCCTGCTCTTTTTGCACGTTTATGTACCCGAGCTGGAAATTTGACCTACACTAAGGTTATGTCTGCACGGCAATCCTAGGTGTGATTGCAGCGAGTAGACATACCTTTGCCCACACTAGCACAGCTAAATATAACAATGTAGATGTGGAGGGACTGGCTTCAACACAGACTGTGAAAGCACACTGGTGGTCCCTGGGTACATAGTCATGCTGCTAGCCTATGCTGATTCCCCTGCTATCGCATCTACATGGTTATTTTAGCCATGCTAGAATGGGTAAAATTAGCCTGGGGATGTTTACCTGTGCTCAGATAGCAGCGTAGGCATACCTTATACACGAACCATATTATTTCCAATATGGCCCAGTAAAGGCAATGAAAACTGAGTGCATGTATCTCAGGGCAGAGTTCAGTCAGCAAGAGCAATGTTACCAAGTTAGACAATTTGCTGAAGCGCTGGAGGTTAGTAAAATAACTACAGAGCTGCTCCAGCTGCTTCTTCCATTTATAGGCAAAAACTAACGCTAGTTTGCCCATGCTATGCTTAAACTAGAGTACATGGTTTCTTATTCTGTGCATGATGGGATGGTGTCAATGCCGAGGTAAATAATAGATTAGATGCATGGTTTCTATTATACTTCTCAAGTCAATTTTCTATTTTAATGAACTATATACCACTGATACCCCCACTCACCAGTTAATGTAAGAGAATAAACCTTCCCCAAAACTGCTCAGAGGGTGCCCTGTGATCTTCCCCCATCCCATGCAGGAGAGGACTTAAGCCACCTGCATGGCACAATATCCACTCTTTCTCCAGGCCCCGTGAACATAACTCTGCTGGTGCAGGGATCTGCACTGAGGAGGGGAAGGAAAATACACCCAGCCATCTCCTGGTCTCCTGACTGGCTCTGCAGGGACTCCCAAGCCAAGGAAACAGACACTGGGTTTGTAATATCTTTTCTGCTTGTCCCCTCCAAGGTGTGAAGGGGGTGCCTAAGGATGGGTGGGATCCTGGAGCTCTACTGATGCCCGGAGCCAGAACTGCAGTGGAGGTAAAGAGCCTCTAGTAAACGATCTTGCCTCACATGGGTGCCACTCTGGATCCCTTGGTCTGGTCTTGTGGTCTAGTCCATGACACATCCACTCTCTCTCTGTGCATATGTGTGTGTGTGTGTGTTGCTGCCGTTAGTTCTAGGTGGAACTCAGTAAAGTGATCCTTACAGACATCACCCACTCCTCGAGTCCCTCCCCATGGGTTTTACTGCAAGAGGGGAAAACTCACCCTTATATTTTGAGCCTTCTTTGTTGGGGGGAACCAACCTTTCATAGCAGATTAGGGTTGGAAGAGACCTCAGGAGGTCATCTAGTCCAACCCTCTGCTAAAGGCAGGACCAACACCAACTAAATCATCCCAGCCAGGGCTTTGTCAAGCAGGCCTTAAAAACCTCTAAGGAAGGAGATTCCACCACCTCCCTAGGTAACGCATTCCAGTGCTTCACCACCCTCCTAGTGAAATAGTGTTTCCTAATATCCAACCTAGACCTCCCGCACTGCAACTTGAGACCATTGCTCCTTGTTCTGTCATCTGCCACCACTGAGAACAGCCGAGCGCCATCCTCTCTGGAACCCCCCATCAGGTAGTTGAAGGCTGCTATGAAATCCCCCCTCATTCTTCTCTTCTGCAGACTAAACAAACCCAGTTCAATCAGCATCTCCTCATCTTTCATTCGTTCATACTCAAAATGAATTAGAATATGAAACCACATATGAAATCACAAGGCTGTAACAACACTCATTTATCCCTGCAGCACATGCTTCTACAATCTCCTGTTGGATCCCTGCCTCTAATAAGGGCAGGAGTGCTGTTCCCATTACAAGACTTAGATAGGCTGCTAGGTGTGGCTAATTACCGGCACCCATCCTTTGGTCAGATATTTTCCCTGCCGATGCAACTCAGAAATAAAAGTTCAGAGCAAATGTATTATTTCAGGCAGAATTGTCAATTACCTAACAAGCCTCCTGTCACAAAATGGCTTGCAAATTAATCTTTTCTCAGCTACATCTCTGTGAAACCCAGCGGCTAGTTCCTTTAAATCAAAAGTGTATATTCTATATAATGGTGTAACATCCTCTGACATGCTATGTTGATGTCACATGCTGACATATGTGCACAGATGATGTAAGGCCATGTGAACTGTCACCAAAAATATTTTCACAATGCAGTTGTCTTAAATAATTAAACTGGTTGGAATAGAGCGAATGAAAGGACTAGCACTGTGTATCAAGCCTTCATGGATTATTGCTGGAGAGTGGAATGCTTTTATTGCTTCACAAAGGCCTATTAGAAAAGGACATAATTGCTGAGAGGTTCTATATTTCCTTAAGGAAGGCTTAAGGTAGGTGGACTATTGCAAGTAGAGAAACAGTAAGTGCAACCAGATTCATGGAGGATATTTAGGAATTCTTATAGGAGAAGAATGGGCTAGTGATTGGGGTATTAGCCTCGTATCTGGAATACCTGGTTTGCCACAGGCTTCCTGAGTGGCCCTGGGTAAGTCACTCAAGACTAGATTCACAAAGGTACTTAGGTTTGGGTGCTTTAGGTGACTAGTAAATCACAGGCACGACACTGTGATTCACAAGTTAGATGCCTAGGCTCCCTGTGCAACACATGGGGAGAGACAGGCCACCTTAGACTGCAATTCACAAAAGCCAGCACTACAGGCAGGGAGCTGCCTAAGGTAGCCAGTGTGCTAAGCCAGCTAGGGGGATGTGTGCTAAGCCCAACAGAGATAGTCCAGGCTGCAGAGAGACCCTTATCTGTACTAGCAAACCATGAATGGGAACCCCTCTTCTGGAGTCTGAGGAAGCCAAGGTGTTTCTTGTAGGAATGACTGAGGTACCTGCCTAACTCCACAGAAAACAACAGGAGGTGGAGGTCCACTTTACACCTTTTAGCCGAGTGGTTGGAGCCCTCTGGTGGGATGTAGGAGATGAGATTCAATTCCCCACTCTGCCGGAGGGAAGAAAAGGTTTGGAATCGAGAGCTCCCACTTGTCAGGAGTGTGCTCTAACCACTGAGTTATGGGATATTCTGATGTGAGGCTCCCTCAGTCCCTCCTGTGGAAACTATTCCAAATAATTAGAGTAACCGTACAAGGAGAATGAGTTTAAGGCAGAAACTGAGGCACCAAAGGAAATTGTACCCTGAAAAAGTAGGTGCCAAAAGAGATTTGCTGCCTACAGAGTGTGTCGGGAGTTTTGTGGATCACAGTGGTTCCTAAAACTGGGCTTAGGTGGCAAAGTATCTTTGTAAATCTAGCACTACTCTATCAGTGTCATAGTTTCCCATCTGTCAAATGGGGATAATAGCACTCCCCCAGTTTACAGAGGTGATGTGAGGATAAATGAAAGATTGTGAGGCTCTCAAATATTGAGGTGATGGGGGCCATATAAGTACCTTAGGTGTTAGCATGGTATCTTTCCCAGACTTGAAGAAGAGCTCTGTGTAGCTCAAAAGCTTGTGTCTCTCACCAACAGAAGTTGGTCCAATAAAAGATAAAATGGTAAAGAAGATTTGTAGAATAATTAATAATATTATTTGAACTTTTGAATAGTATCTTCCATCCAACTGTTCCATTTTTACTCACGGTAAGTAGTTTATTACTACCTGAGGAGTTGAAATCAATAGAATGCAGCCCTTTCAACCTGCCAAGGCCGAAATGTGGAACACAAGGTATGACAAAAACCCAAAATCAGGGACATAAAAACCTCTTCCTGCAAGGAAGATTAATTCCTCTAGTACAAATGATTCCTATAGTCAGAGGGATTGAGGAGTACTCTTGTAAAATAACAACAACAACAAAATGTTTCTAAAATGAGATGATAAATACCAAGCTTCAAATTTAATCAAATTATAATTTGGGAAAATAGGAGTTGTAATTAAAAGCAACGAGGACCTTAAATACAGTAACATGAATGGCACTAATATAACTCCACTCTTTAGAAGTACAGAGCAACTGCAACTTCTGTTAAAGTCAATGAGAGAGACAAGGTGGGTGAGGTAATATCTTTTATTGGACCAAATTCTGTTGGTGAGAGACAAGCTTTTGAGCTACACAGAGCTCTTCTTCAAGTCTGGGAAAGATACTTAGAGTGTCATGACTAAATACAAGGTGGAACACATTGTTTAGCATAAGTATTCTAAGGGACTATTCAAGGCGAAGTGGTACATTAACAACCCTGTAGTCATAGGATAAAAAGGGGCATAAGTGGGCTACAGATTATTGTAATAAACCATGAATCCAGCATCTTTATTAATACCATGATTTTTAGTCTCTAGCAAAGTTATGAATTTAAGCTCCCGGACTTGTCTTTGAAGGTGTTATGCAGATTTCTTTTGAGGACGATGACTGAGACATCAGATACGGGGTGATCATTTTGTGAAAAATGTTTTTGTCTTTTATCATTTTTCTGTATGTGTTCATTCAAGAGCATAGTGATTGTTTGGTTTCACCCACAAAGTTGTTATTGGGACATTTAGTGAAAGGATTAGGTACAGCATGTGTTGTGATCGGTCACCTGTCCAGAGGATGAAAATATAATCAATGTATCGTGGGTATCTCATTGTTTTTTTGGTGCCTTTGTCCAGACATTCTTCCTCAAAGTATCCCATGAAGAGGTTGGCATACTGGGGAGCTATCCTAGTGCCCATGGCTGTTCTCAACGTTTGGACAAAGTCAATTTCAGTAAATGATATTTGTGGATGATCGGTGCCCCTCAGGATCAGGCCCTAGAGTGCTATCATTGTTTATAACCTTTGAAGGATCTGCACTGGTTGTATAAAAATGAACCACCCTCAATAGAGTCATTCTTTTATCAAGTATCCACTTACGCAACTCTATCAAGAGGGCCGCGTGCTCTATATACATCTCATGTATACCCTATTTCGAGGACTCAAGCAGGATTTAGTGTTGCAGAAGCCTGGTGCATTTCACTCTGAGGCAGTTCTGTAACAAGGGCGAGGTGAGTGAGGCACTTGCCTTGGGCGCGCAAAGCGGAGGGGTGCAGCTCTACCGCCCAAGCAGGGCGGAGAAGAAAAAGCCGCGATTGGAGGTGCTTCGGCGGCAGCTCTACCGCTGCCGCTTCTTCAGCGGCAATTTGGCGGCGGGTCCCTAATGGAGAGAAGGACCTGCTGCCGAATTGCTGCTGCCGCTGCATTCATTCTTTAGCAGCAATTCGGCGGCAGGTTCTTCCCTCCGGGAGGGACTGAGGGGCCCGCTGCTAAATTGCCGCTGAAGAGCCTGGAGCCGGCCCTTGCCTCGGGGGCAAAAATTCCTTGTTACGGCTCTGCTCTGAGGGTTCAATCCTGCTGCCAATAATCATGAGCAAAACTCACATTGACTTCAATGAGAACATAATTGAGCCTGCGCTAAAGTAAATTGATTTCAATAGTTGTTCCATCAAATTCAACCGGTTTTGGATTAGGGTGCATACTCTCATATTGCATTCCTAGTCAAACTTAAGGCACTATTCCTCTCTTACCCTTTCTTTTCTCCTTCCTTAACCAATATAAACATGTTTATAATTGCATTTTCTTTAGAAACAGTTGCTAACCTTGATAACAATTGTGCATCTCCATTTTTTTTAATGTAATATACTGTGAGTGACCTCTGACACTGTAGCAATTGGGTACCTTGCACACAGTAATAAATATTTATTTAAAGCAAATACAGCTTCATTACACAAAAAGACCCTTTGCAAACAAAGCACCCGGGGAGTCTACGTGTCAATTCCATCCAGGCACCACAAACATTAAAACTTACATTTTAAAGTTAAATGTTAATTGGATTTGTTGCTACAAATGCACCAAAAGTATCCACATTATTTCTTATTTGCTCTGATGCTTGCTCTGAATCCCCAACCCTACCGTCAGTGCCAATGTAGCTTCCCTTGGCCAACAGAGTATGTTTGCTCATCATTCTCTCCTAATAGGAATTTTGCAATGACTCCTGGCTTGCAAATGATCCAGATTAACACTATCTGTCCCCTTGGTATCAGAAGCTGGATTTGTCTGGTGAAAAATTACGCAAGCCTTGAACTCAACTAAATCCTTGGAATACTGCCATTCGCTCCAGTCCCTCTATGCCTGTATTATCCATCTTCAACACAGCCCACCTGGAAATTTGAAAAAGCTACAGCTTTCATCACAAAAATTCAAGGTGAAAATAAGGAAAACCATTTTACCAAACTTGCATACCACAAGATTCAAATCACTGTCTCTAGTGAAGCAGAGAAGAAGTGTCATCTCGTGGTTAGACATGGGGACTAGATGATCAGGAGATCTTTCTAAGCTTTTATGCCATGGCACGCTATCTGAGATATGGGGTCTGTTCCATAGTGCTGGGTGACCTCAGACAAGTCACTTAACATCAATTTCTGGTTCCCCCCCACACACACGCATGAGCCAAGGGAATGAGAGAAAAGGGAGTAGGACGCCATCTGCCACGTGCATGTCTGGGCAAAACACAGACACAATCCTAGAGGTTGCACTTGAAGTAGCTGTACTGTCATAGCACAGTACAGGGTTGCTGTACAAGCTAATAGGGACACAAGACAAGGCCCAGGCCCTGACCCCAATTCAGAGTCAGATGTCTCAGTGGGAGTTTACCGGATAAGTCCAACTGGACACAAAGAATCACATCATGTATTATTCTAAACAATTACCTCTATACAACACCACAGAAAATACCATTTCAGCAATTGCAATTATCAGGGCAATACCCATCAATTCACCATGTGGTTTAGTCCTGTATTGCAGATATCATTAGGGTGGCCTTTCTCATTTGTGACTTATAGTGGCAATTTCTTTTTCTAACCTTGCTGTTATTACAAGGGATGTGGAGTCATACTGGGATAAATCCTGGGATTCTACTACGGCAAACTCCCATTGATTACATTTGTAGTTTGACTGCAGTGGATGCTTGAATAAGGATGGAGTAAGAAACCTCTAGATTTAGATAATACTCCTAATTTAGAATTTGGGGTTCTATTCTATGCATACTGGACTCCTAGTAGCACAAATGGGATTAAGGGATTCCACCAAGACTAGATGTCAGACATAATCATTGAATTGTTTGATTCTCATCAAAATTACTGTAAAACAAAAGTCACTCTGTCTATAGTTAGGAATAGTGATAAAGTGACTAGGCCTGGTCTACACTTAAAATATAGGTCAACATAGCTACGGTGCTCAGGTTCAAGGTGTGAACATCTCTGACCGCTGTAGATATGCTGACCCAATTCCTGGTGTAGATGCAGCTAGGTCAATGGAAGAATGCTTTTGTCAACCTAACTACTGTTTCTTACTTCCACTTCTTAGGGAAGTGGTGTCCCTACACTGACAGTAATACCCTTTACATTGGTATAGGTACATTTACACTGTGGGGTTATGATGGCATTGCTACGGCAACATAGCTAAGCTGGTACAGTTGCAACAGTGTAGACATAACCCAACTGTTCTCCATTTCTATTTCAATGAGTGACTTCTTGTATTTTCATGAATTTTGTTTAACTGATTATCCAAAATGTTTCCTTGGTTAATGGCAGCGTTAAAGACCTTCAGCTTCTTAGCCACTAATGGGATACCAAAATGCTTCATGAAGTTCCTTTTTATCAGCTGAATGACTGCAGAAGGGTAAGCCCTTAGTGTAATTTCACTGGACAGCCTCCAATTGGTATGCTGGAAGGCAGCTGGAAGTTTTCAGAGTTTTTCCAGACTTTATGTGATCCCCCATTGAGGAAGACTGAAAAAAAGTCAGAGCCAAATTTTACCCTGGGATTCAAACATGCAATTTCCATTGAAGTCAATGGGAGCAACATGTCTGCGTAAAAGAACAGAATTTAGGCCATAATCAGAGCTGTTAAAATTCAATGTATATGAGCAGGAGTAAAGTTCAAGCAAGGAAAATGCAGGAGGGGCTATTTCATATTTTCATTGTCCAACATCTCACTATAAGTTAAATTTTTAAAATAGAAATATATTGTAGTCAATGCTTGAAGTGCTTTATGGACCTTGATGGGACCCAAGAGAGTGTCCTGCAGGTAAATGAGACTAAAGTACTATTAGAAATATACACATTGATATTCTGAATCATTTATCATACATTCTGGAAACAGGTTACCTTCTGTCCTCTCCTAGTGCACTGCAGCAACCTCCAGGCCCACAAAATTGCAGTTCCTATCTTCAGTAATTGTATGGCTCCCATCACCATAGTACTTGAGTACGCCACCATCTTTAATATATTTACTCTCACAACAGCCACATGAGGTAGGTAAGTGCTATTAACCCCATTTTACAGAGAGGGAACTGAGGCACAGAGAGATTAAGTAATTTGCCAAGGTCACACAGAAAATCTGTGGTAGCACGGAGAACTGAACCAAGCTCTCTCAGATCTCAGGCCATTACTAGACTATTCTTCCTCTCTGCACCATGATGTTCTTCCACTCCCAAAGCCCAAATAAATTTGTTAGTCTCTAAGGTGCCACAAGGACTCCTCGTTTTTGCTGATACAGACTAACACGGCTGCCGCTCTGAAAGCTAGTACTGTTTCCTTGCTCTCCCCTCCTGGAACTGCTGTTGTCACTGGTAAAATGGATGGGGAGTGGGATGCCCCTCCCAAGAACTGCTGTTGTCGCTAATGAGAGTAGAGGAAGGAGATTACCATCAGTCAATGCAAGATTCTGGGGCTAGTGCCAAAATCTGCAGCCTGCTCCTAATTCTGTTGTGGCTTCTCTAGCCATGAAATTGCCAGCTAAGGTGCTGATTTTTGATACCACATACAATAAATTCTGTTTTTAAAAACAAAATATCCAGTTCACACACATAAGTGTTGCCACCTGGAAACACTTCTTTTTTAAAAAGACATTTTTTTAGTTACTGGCCCAACTGCACAGCTCTTTCTTATGTTGGTGAGCACTTACTCAGACGAGAAGCCCCAATGACTTCTTGCAAAAGTAGGTGCTACAGAATGAAACCCCATAGGAACACAAAAAGCCGTTTGAAAGTAGCTTTCCTTAATATGTCTAAATCAAAAAGCATCAGCTGAACTGGACTTTATTAAAACTAGTAGTAAAAAATAAAAAGAAAAGTGTGAGAGAGAGTGGGGAACCACACCCAAACAAACAACCCTCCACATATTTCCACACTGAGAGTTTGTCGGCCACGTTTTAGCTAGGAGCAAATTTCGCAGACAAGTCATAAACCCTAGAAAATAGAGGACTCTAATCAAAACCTCAACAGACCCTGAAGTGCAGCAGCAGGAACACAGCTGCGATAATATTAAAAAAAGTTTCACATAGCTGCTTTAGAAGCAGAGTAATGGCAAAACAGCATAAAACCGACATCAAACCCGGAGTACAGCAGCATTTTACTAGGAGAGAGCAAATTCATCATCCTGGCAGTCAGTAATTTTATAAGAGCTTCTGTTCTCATTACGCTGTTTAGTGTTTTAACTACAGAAGAAAAACAAACAAATTAGTAATTTCCCAGCAGACTTGAGGAAGTTTAAGGGTGGTTGACCGCATGGAAGACACTTACTTTTGAAGTACTCTGATTTACCTTCCAATACCCTGGCACTCAGAAGAGAGTAAAGCACTTCCAAATTCTACTGTCATGAAGACCATAATATGTGTTTAGCTCAAATTATTTTAAATATACTGTAGTTATCTTCAAGATTGCCACCATAAAAACAATTTGAATGTATTTTATGCACCCCAAGTACTGGCTGTGAAAACAACAGCCTTTAAAGCAGATACACTTTCCCTTTTACCTCCCAAAGTTAATGTATACAGCAAAGACAATTTGCTCTGTAGTGAAATATAAGACACAGGGAAATATTCAGCAATGGTACAGAGGGAACAAAGCTAACCAATACTTCAAGTTCTAGTCATTCAAAATCACGGCTCTGGAGTGGTGAGAAAATACACCAGCTGTTCCCCTGTGCTATGATTTGAGTCAGACCTCACCTCCATGGAGGCCAAGTGTCCACTAACTTGTGTCTCATTTTTTGGGTGCCCACCTTGAGTCACCTCAAAGGGTGATTTTCAGAGGCTTGGTGCTCAGCATTTTCAGGAAATTCAGGCTACTTAATGATATCTCAGCACCCAAATATTCTAAAAATATTGGCCAATGGGAATGAGAGCCAAAGTGATGATTTCTATACCCCACCCCTTGGGTTAAACATTCATGGAAAGATTTATGTGAGCCCAATTCTGATCTCTTACACTGGAGTAAATATTGTGTCTGCTCAGATTCAGACCCAAAGGGGCATATTCATCTCCACTGACTCTGCTGAGATCAATGGAGTTACTCAGCAAGGATGATCTTGGTCAAATCCATGATGATATGTGTATATTTTTATCATTCCTACCAAGCTACTAAAGTTCATAAGATCCTTGCATTCAACTCTCCAAAATTAGCAATAAACAGTAGAAACAGGATTTCCATCCCATCTTTTATTGTGGCTGTGAAATAAAAGTGGGAGGAGGGAGGAATGTGAGCTGTATAATCTTCTTCTTGTCAGATCTCAGTTGCACAGCGTTCTTCCATGATAAAAGAGAGGATGATAGGAAATGGTATTGGTGACTACAGTAAGGGGTACTCTTCTTGCCCTGCTGTATTGTTGGAGGTGCTGCCTTTTGGATGTCCCTTAAACCAATATTCCTGGATACTTACCATAAAACAGTATCCAATGACATTTCTCATAAAGATTGGGGTTTTAGCTAGTTAATTCTCACAACACTCATGTGGTAGGTATCATTTTACTGCTGGGACAACTGAGGGACTAAGGTCCGGTCTGATTTGTAGTATGATGGAACACTACTGGCTGGTCTACACTGGAAACTTACATAGGAATACCTATGTCTCTCAGGGGTGTAAAAAAATCCACATCCCGATAGATCTAGCTATTCCACCTAATCCCCCCATTATAGCCAAGCTAGGTCGATAGAAGAATTCTTCCATCAATCTAGTTATCACCTCTCGGAGTAGTGGATTAACTACAGTGACAGGGGAAGCCCTCCCATCAATGTAGTGAGTGTCTACACTGATGTGTTACCATGGTGGAGCTGCAGTTGCACCACTGTAGTGTTGTAAGTGTAGATATAGCATAGAAATGCAAATGATACCTAGAGATGCTGTTAGACTTGGGATAGCATTGATGGCAGTGTGAATTACACATTAGTTACGGGCTAAGTGGGAAAGTGGAAGAAAGGCGGCCAACAGGAATGTGCAAGATATAAGAAAGTCATGAACCCTTACCTTAAACCAACTTCTTGATTATTTTTCCTGCTACAAATCAGTCCTCACCTGCGATATATGTCACCATTTATGTATCTGCATCTGGATCAGAAACCCAGGAAGGAATTACGTTTTTGAGAATATCAGCGTAAGGCCTGGAGTTCTATTTTTGGATGGTGTATAAAGGTCTGTTGGCTCAGATGCAGAGCTCAGTTGCCTCAACGCAACTAATAATGCTATTCCAATTTTACACCATCAGCTTCCTTGTTTTCAATAGGAGTTAGATTCAGGTATCTAAGGGTAGAGTTGGGCCTTAAGACTCTTTTCTTTTTAACATAAACCGGATTTATTTTATTTATTTTGTGATGAGCTGATTTTTAGAAGTCAATGTCATCTTTGCACAGTTGCCAAAGGCCCCTCAATGGATGCTTTTATGGCAACAACATGAGCATAGCTGCAGCAAATTAAAATATGTCAAAGTCTGCATTGATTCTTCTTGGATGGAGTATTCAAGAGCATTAGCCCAAGGATTTTTCATGACTACTTTCCAAGTTTATTGAAGATGATCTTTAGCGAACTGCAAACTCCAATCCATATGATTGTTATCTGCAGTTCCTTGATATATAAGTTACATAGTTCAAAGCACACTTAATGAGTGGATAGTAGTTTGGCAGTCATAGTTTATCATCTTCATTCCTGTGTTATGGCATCACCATTTTTGATGGAGTCTATAAATAAATGGTTGTCCATGATCTCATTAGAAACCCCATTTTATCCTGTGATTCTTACGTAAATTGTCAGAAATTGACTTTGGGTTAGAAACTGGCAAACTTTCTAGGATAACCAGAGTTGTCATGTAGTATTTTTTATTTGTAAGGAACTTGGCTTAATTGTGTTGCAACATTAGGTAATGTTTGTTTCTTTTACTCAAAAATGTCTTTACATAATCATAATTATCCCAGTATGTTTTCTAAGTAGTACATGGAGATTTAATTTAAAGATTCAACCACTTCTCCCATTAATATCAGTAGGAACCATCAGATTAAATTCTTTCCTAAAGCTTTAACAACGTAGAACTATACAGGATCCCTCAAAGTGCGATGCTGTGCTGGGAATGCAGTTGGGGTCACCAAGAGATACAGAAGACATTGTGCCTGAAGCAGAGATTGTTGGGAAAATTCTGTCCCCTACAGTGCATGGGATGTGTGCAAAATCTATTTGTTCAGGCTCTGGGGTGCTTATGTGTGAGAGATACCAAATCAGAGATAATTTGGCCTATAGGGTCAATCCTGCAAGGAGCTGAGCACCCTGGTTTGGATTCAGCAAAAGCTTCACTATGTGAATAGCCTCACTGAAGTTAATGGGACTAGCATATGTTTTGATATGAGAGCGCTCAATGCTTTCCAGGACCAAGACCAATACAAACTGATCACTTAGTTAAATGGCCACTCAATCCCATACTGAGAAGTACCATTCTGCACAAGTTGTTTCAATGAAATCTATGGGACCACAAGCAGGGAAAGGGTCTATCTAGTCCATGAGGGTAGGGTTGGCAGAACTTGGGCATGTAGGTAATATCAGAACTGGGATTTTCAAAGAAGTCTGAGAGTTCAGTGAATTTCAATGGGAATTGGGCTCCTAACTCTCTTATCTTTTGAAAATCTCAGCCATAAGAAATGAGGATGAAGTGCTTTGTTTATTTACTTTATGTAGAATTTAGCCAAATCCCATAAAACATGGAGAAACTGACAATTGAGATTTACATCCTTCATTTGATACACCACAAAACAGAGAAATTGACAGTCTGGATTGACTTTTCTCATTTCATGTAATTGATTGTGCCTTTTTATTTTAATGATTGACTTTATGTTGACAGTTTATTAGGGAGTATCAAACTGAAATTTTAAACTGGAATTTACGTTCATTTACAACTACTAAGTCACCCTGAATGCTAATTTAACACTTTTGTGGTTTAATAATATTTGTGAATGTATCTATTTCTGAATACCACTCTCGCAGAAAAAAAACATATGGCATAAATAGCAATGGTTGCCATATTATTCCATAGAAATGTAATTAGGTTCTTAAAATCTTAATACAATTTAACAGGGAATGGTAAATTTTCTATTATTTTTAACCCATCCTATACTATTCTTGCTATTAAGTTCTATGGGATGATGAACAGAACATGGCAACTTTGTACAAGTTTTCTAAATTATATTATAAATATTCTATATTTAATTTTTCATGGCAGAGGGAAAAAAACCAAAATGAGGTTTCCAGTAACCTATAAGAAATCTTATTTAAATGCTCTAAGCCATTGCTTATTGTGAAATATAGTAGATTGCCACCCATCACATCTGACTAAAAGAATCCTAAAATACTTATTTCTGTAAAGTTACTTTATAGGTTCTTCAGGCTGCAGCCCTATCTGTCATCAGGGTGCTACGGATAGTGCCCCATCACAGAGAGTAATTAACTATTGCAATAAATTACCAAGGAATGTGGTGGATTCTCCATGTGGAGGCGTTAAAGCAAGACTTGAGGCTTTTCTAAAACCGGTTTCTAAAACCAGCTCAACCACAAGTTGCTGGGGTGGATGCAGGAATCACTGGGCAAAATCTATGGCCTCAGTCAGACAAGATAATAACGATCCCTTATGGCTTTCAGGTCTATTCATCTATGAGTACACATGATATTTGTCTCATAAATCCAATTCAGAAATTAGATCCACATCCCCAGCATCAATAAGGAGTAAATCCACTGAAGTCAATAGTTTTCTGAGTGCAAAATTGGTGTAAAGCAAGCATTAGGCCCAAGGTATCTTGGCTACATAGCTGAGGAAGTGATTGAGCTCGGTGGGGGATGTGCATTATTTTGGAGAACTATACCCAGTACAGTGCTCTGCACAAAGGGTCGTTTCAGGTCTCAGACTAACAGCCAACACACAAAACTAGAGCTTGTTAAGCTCAAAGCCACTGTTGAGGGAAAGATCAAATAAAGCAGGCAAGCAAGGATTCACCTTCCCTTGACCTGCACAGCTCCAGGATCACAGTTTGCCAGGAAGACCCTACTGCTCAGCTGCACGAAGGACATATATAATTGGGTGGCTCTTAGGTCCTAAACAGGGGGAGTTAGATAGCCCCAGCAATGGGGAATCTCTCCTTGTAACCATCCAAATCTCTCCTCCTCTCCTTGCCGTAGTTGAGAGATGGCAAGAGGTTTTATACCATTGTCAACTTACAGCCTGAATCTACGCCCATTGATGTGACAATGGGAGTTTTCCCATTGACTTCAGTGGTCAAGGGATCAGGCCCCTAACCTGGACTGAAGTAAAGCCTGCAACTGAAAGGCTTTGTAACTCTCTAATAATCACTATAGCCATCTAACCCATATACATAACAACATTGTAGAGATATTCTTCTGGCAATGGCAGAAAGAACAACAGACGATTTTACTCATATGCAATAGAGAAAGGGGAGGAAAGGTTAGGCCAGACTATTTACCCTTCATTTATTCCTTCCTGTTCAAATTCCCCTTTTCCCAACAGCATTAAAGCATGGTGAAACCCCTCAAAAGATACCTTCCTAACATAGCAGTGTCAGCCATGTCAAACCAGTATAATTTATTCACAATGTAAATGAGCTGAATAGCAAACTACCAATGACTTAGGAGACTAGACCCCTATGTAAAAAATACTGGGGTGACATCTGTATCCAAACCATTCAGAAGTGACTCAGATGTCTGAACAAAGTTTGATGCCTGTGGTCTCTAAAAAGCTATATAAGGAAAGAAAGCGACCACTATTGAAAAAGGATGCACCGCCTTGGGCTATTATAAAGGTATACATTGCTCTGTGTTTTTCTATATCATTATTATGCCCTCTTGTGGAATTTCTAGTTCACTGCCTACCCTCATACAGCAAAGAAAGAAAAATAACAAATACAGTGGAAATTCACTAATTCACACAAACTCCTGTAAGACCCATTGTGAATGACTACGTTTTGTGATATAATAAGTAAGAGAACACACACACTATAAAAAGCAACCATATGCCTAATTTAGTTGTGCCAACTTAGTTTAGTTCCAATTATTTGATAATGCTATATAGCACACTAGTAAATAAAGTGTAGTACATTTTATTTAAATGACAAAGCAATATTAGTACAATACTTTTATTACAGGTACAGCTATAAAATCTTTGCCAGTCTTCACTTTCACGTGTGAAGCTTTAGCAAAATGTGGATTGCTGCAGATGGATTTCTAAAATACAGACCAATCTCTTATCATTCTCTATTGTCAGAATCTCCAAGTTAATTACAGTGCAGTTTTTTATAGCTTGGTTTTAATAGAAATCTATTTTTCTCTACTCTTATTTCCATATTCATAATCTCTTATGACCTGATTATTGACCATTACTGCATGCAAGAATTAAAAAAAAAAAAAGGATGAGGTCCAACACTGAATGCATAATGCTAGGCTTCAAAATCCATATATCAGAACCTAATATAATTTGCTTGATTTTCAGAGTTGTTGAGCATTCTCATCTCAGCACTTCTAAATGCAATTGGTCTGATTTTTTTTCAGGGGCATACATATGGGATTAGATGCCTAATTTAGGGCACTCAAGTTTAAAAATTAAAAGTTTAACCAAAACAGAAACAAGGGCACAAGTTCACGGAAGTAAAATATTTTTAAAGAAAAATGAACTTTTTATGGTAACTTCTCTCTGATTGTCTATTGATGCTATCGGTCTGTTCTTTAGATCAGTTAGAAATCATTAGTTATTAATGACACTGGACAACTCTCACTTTATGGCATCAATATCTACCCAATAAAATGTATAAATCTACTTCAGTGGTTGGTATAATGGAAATAAAATCACAATAATGGGACACTTGAGGCAATGTTATTTCATCAACATGTTCTGTTTAATAGATTGGTTGCTCCTCAAGTGAGGGGGACTTCTGTATTCGTGAATGTTCATGGACACAGGTCATGAAGTACAGTGCAGGAATTTAGATCAAAAACTCATCAACCACTAATCAAGGCATATCATCATAAGGAAATGTCATGATTGTTTATCTGCCATTTAGTTAATGTGATGACCTATTGATGGTTACTCATGTACTGAGAATAGTTATTAATTTATGAGACACGATGACTAGACTAAGCTAATTGCTTGCTTTAAAATAACATTTGTACAGAGACACACTGTCCTCGCTAGGATGAAATACGAAATCAAAACTATATTATTTGCATTGCATATAACAATCTTTAAAGTCACATTTACCTGGATGGACAGTATAATTAAAATTATATTATGATAACAAACACATGAATTGCAACGGAGAAACAAACTATATAACAGGAGTCACCATCCGGGCTGCTCCAGCGTAAGGTGTGTATGTGCAGCAGATGGTAGGATTTATAAAGTCAATAAGAGCCGGTTACATTATCCACTGCAAATATTCCAGGCAGCAGAATTTAGAGTCTGGGGTTGAGTGGTCCTAAGGGAGCAACCCTGAGAACGGCCATGCCTGAGGAAAAAGCTTTGTCTGGAATTTGTTTTGTCTTCATCTGTTGATAAAGTCAAAGTCCAGGAAGTAAATCAAGTCTGATCCTTCACTGTGTGTTACTGACTGTAGTGAGGTATTGGCACTTAAGGCCAGAAGAGGTAGTTTGAGAGGCCATTTACCCCACTCCAGGCATCCTGAATAACTAAAACAGACACGGGTGTCAGTCTCTAGGAGGGAGAAGGTATAGGAAAAAACCCAGCTGTTGCTCTTTGAGAGTTCTGTTCAGGAGCCTTGCAAAGTGGGTGGGTTGCTTTGGTTAGTCCAGACACTTGGAATGGGGTAAATAGTCTCTCAAAATACCTCTTTGACCAGAAGGGCCAGTTCCATGTTACACTGACCATTTGCAAGCAGGCTGGAGATGCCCACAGCTTATGTACTACTTATTCTGTTTTAATGTACAGTGTGTGTGCTTATATGTTGAGGGTGGAGGAGAGAGAGGAATTGTTCATTCCCTTGACAGCAGATTACTACACTGGTAGCTGTTTCAAGTTTAATCCCAAAGCACAGACAAGCAGAAAGAGAAAGTGCCATTCTATTTCTACACATGCAATGTATTTCCCATTATTCTACCCCCCCCCCCCCCCCCCCCCCGACAACACTGCCACTGCCTCCATTCCATTTTCTGACAAATACTACTGAATGGAAAAGGTGGAATCAACAAGACTTCACTCTGACATAATGAATTCGACAGACTGTGTGGGGTGGAGTGAGCAAAGGGAAAGTGGGAAAGGAGACCAAAGGAAAGGAGGAAAAGAGGGAGGAGGGGGAGAAGGAAGACAGCAAAATAGGAGGAAGAAATAAACAAGGGAAGGGGATGCAAAGAGATGGGGAAGGGGGAGATAAGTGTTTGGAGAGGAGGGGGGAAATAGGTTTGGCACTGGTAAATGTATGAATAGCAAACAGGGAGGGGATGCTGCTCTGAGCTGTAAAAATAAATATAGGGATGAGAATCAGAACAAGTCTTAATTTTTGCAGATTTAAAGGAGCCTGTCATCACAATAGTGCCACCTGCTCCTTCCATCCTGCGGCGGTTTGAGGCAGCCCAGATACAAAACCTGATAAATACCTCCTTTACATCTCCAGATTTTAGACTGCTCTGGGGGCTGGTGCGGCTGTTAATGATATGGAATTGTACTGTTTGGCTTAGGATTTTCCGTTTGCATTTCTATAGCACCCTTGATCCAAAAATCTGAAAGCACTTTACAAACATAAGTGTATGAAACCTCAAGTGCCCATGCAAGATATTATCCTGTAGCCCTTCCCCCAAGATGTGGCTTCAGCCTCCTCCCTGGGACATTTGAGTGCCTTCTCCACTCTGTTGGCATTGGCTGCATCATAGGTTCATTTTAGCGACGCCTGGTACCTCCACCCAAGGGGATGCCTCACCATGCCTGATACGCAAAGGGTGCTGTCTTTTGGGGAAATGAATAATGCTATTGCTGCTGGCAAGGAGTATAAAACTCAATACACAAAACAAAGTACAGCAACACAAACCCCAGCAAAGGAATGACACACTCAAAACCAACAAGATAGGTAGGTTTGAAAGGATTAGATTAAAAAAAAATCGGTAAATGTTGGTCAAGATAGATTTCAATGTACACACATAAACAGATGAAAATATATTTCCATTGAGAATCAAAATTTACAGATAGATTATGTAAGAAATATGCTGCTTGAGAATTTATTAAAGTTTGACTTAAGGATTTTGACATGTGATGTTTCTAATTTGTAATTTATGAGGTTATAAAGCTTTAACTTTGTGCATCTCGATATCTACTGCCATTAAATTATTATTATCTGACCCTTCCACAGAATTTCCTGCAAATCTGAAAATTTAAAATTGATAAAAATTTAAAAAAAAAAACTTTAAAATAAACATTGACATCACCCACTGAAATTATATATAAAAGAATTCTGCCAAGCCTAAAATATAACAAAGGGGGACTTTATTGGGAGCAGGAAAATAAGATCAGGGGAAAGCAAGGGTTAAGGTTAACTAATAAGAATTAAATATTGATAAATAAACCAATCCCTTGCCTCCCAGCACTCACAATTTATCCCACTTCTCAGAACTATCCCTGGCACCTTTCCAGGTAGATAGTATGCTAGGGATAAGTCTGGAGATGAGTGCTGCAGCACTGTGAACACTGACTGGCTTAAACAAACAAAAGAACAACAAAGTTCCCTGTTACAGTGTCTTTATCCGTGGGTGGGGCAGAGTCATCTCTGGACTCCTGGCTCCGGAGTCCCATGGGGGCCTCAATTGGGTCTCGCTACAGGGACAGATCTCTTCCACTTTGGATGCTGTATCTGCAGGCTGGAACTGCCAGACTGTGCACTAGATCTGAAAGCAGTTCAAAGACTCCATTTGTGGGGAGAGGAATTAATCAGAGACTCCCCTGCGCTGTTCTGCTTCTCATTCAGCTCCAAAACTCAAACAGCCCCAAATTGAAACTAAAACTTGTCTGTGTCAGGCTGTCCCTTCCCACTGAAGGGCTGAACAAACTGATTGGTCAGGTCACCTCATGCAGAAGCCCCCCCATTGGCATCAGCAGAAGTCTATTCTGTTCCCACCGCTGACCCAGAGCATGCTGGGAAATGGTGCCAGAGCATGCTGGCAGCCATTATTGTTATAGTGCATAGGGTGAGACAAAGGACACACTAGAAGCTCAGTCCGGAGTTTCAGAGGCTGGGTAATTCCAAGCGGGGTTACATCCCTATTCTACAGATGGGAGAAATCAGGCACTGAGAGGTGAAGTGATTTTCAGGAGACCACGCAGTAAGTCTGGCACAGCTGGGAATAAAATCAAGGAGTTGCTGAATTACAAAGCTGTGCTTCAACCAACAAGCCCATTCATCCTTCCTGCTGCCGGCAGTTGGAGCCTGTAGACTAACATTTACACCTTGTCTACCCCTAAAACACTACAGCAATGCCATTGTAGCACTTCAGCATAGATGCTACTTATGCCAATAGGAGGGGTTCTCCCATCAGCGCAGGTAATCCAACTCCCTGAGAGCGGGTAGCTAGGTCAGCAGAAAAATACTTCTGTTGACCTAGCACTGTCTATATGTGACTTAGGTCAGCTTAATGAAGCCTCTTGGGCATGGATTTTTCACACGTTATGTGACCTAGTTTTCTAGCATAGACCAGGCCTTAATTTCTCTCAGTGTTTTTTCGATGTAACCAGAAGGCAGAAAAAACACAGGTTCAGACCTATTTCTACTGTAGACTCTCAGGGATGCACCTAAATGCAAATTTCTTCTCTGATCTTACAGCAGAACATTTAAAGAAATATAACCTATTATTTTAATCAAGGCTAAATTCTGTTGTGAATTACTCTAGAGCACCTGATCAAAGTCAGTGAGATTACACACATCACTGATAGCAGAATTTGGCCCCATGTTTTAAAGTGACTTGCGACAGGGCCTTACAGCGATCTAGGAGTTTGCCTTTACATATAATGGACATATTTATAGGTATCAGACACAGCCACTGAGTAGCTGAGTGGTACAATATACAGTCTAGAATTTCTTTCACTTTTTCTCCATTTAAAAGTTAGTTCAGTCTAGTTTAGCTTCTAGTGTTTCCCCATGAATTGATTGCACATACCATAAAATCATTTTGTTCTTTCTGAGGCATTTACCACAGATTGTCTTTTACCTGAGATATTCGTCATCTTCTCATAAAACATACGTTTGCATCTGCACTCAGACACATTTTAGCTCTAATTTATATGCTTCAAATTAAATCCAATACTAAAGCTAATGCTCTGTTTTTGGTGTTGGTTGTTTACTTATATCCCAGCTAATGTGAAACCAATTTATCATTTTTGTCAAAAGGCTTTCTGCTAAATCTAAACAAGAATCAACCTTCAAGGAAATTATGAGGTAGTAGAAGTTATTACATTGATAAACCTACTACTGTGGGAAATGACTGCTAAATAGGGTTGAGCAGACATGGGGAATATAAAGCACAAGACAACACAGGACTTAAACATTGCACATGGTCTGGATACTGGCCAATTCAAATGACTTCAACCTGAAAGGAATACAAATCCCTACTTCAATATTTTTATAATCTAAATCAAATCTTGAATGTTGGTAAGTAATTAGCCATATTTATCCTATTGTTTCTGTATTATAATAATAATTATTATAGTACCATCTAGAGATCCCAACCAAGAAAAGAGTCCCATTGGGGTCGGTGTTGGGGGGAAAAAAAGTGAGAGGCAATCTAAACAAAGAAGATAGAAAAAAGTAGAAGGAAAAGTAATTGTTCACACAGCAGCTCCACGCCAGAACCAGGAGTAGAACCCAAGTTTCCTGATGCTCCTGTATGAAGCACACCACACTGCCTCTTAGTGCTAATGCTCTACCGGATGTTAGATAACTGACGCCTGTTTACTTTTACTATGACAACCACAGTAACAGTAGCCACTTGAATCAGTGGGTACTGACCCAGCCATGTAACCAGCACATCATCTTGTAATCCTTACCCAGGCAAGTGAGACCAGGGAATAAAATCATGTGCTAATCAGCATTCCTGGGAAAAAAACAAATGTATTGTCACTATGGAGCATCAGAAGTTTTTTGTATTTAAGCCTCCAGAGTCCAGACTAAGGCCTGTTTTACACCTAAAACTTAAATCGATCTAGTGATATTGCTGAGGGCTGTGAAAAAAATTCAGACCCTGTGCAACATAGTTAGGTCAACCTATCTCCACTCTAGAAGCAGCTAGATTCATAGATTCATAGATTATAGGACTGGAAGGGACCTCGAGAGGTCATCGAGTCCAGTCCCCTGCCCGCATGGCAGGACCAAATACTGTCTAGACCATCCCTGATAGACATTTATCTAACCTACTCTTAAATATCTCCAGAGACGGAGATTCCACAACCTCCCTAGGCAATTTGTTCCAGTGTTTAACCACCCTGACAGTTAGGAACTTTTTCCTAATGTCCAACCTAGACCTCCCTTGCTGCAGTTTAAACCCATTGTTTCTGGTTCTATCCTTAGAGGCTAAGGTGAACAAGTTCTCTCCCTCCTCCTTATGACACCCTTTTAGATACCTGAAAACTGCTATCATGTCCCCTCTCAGTCTTCTCTTTTCCAAACTAAACAAACTAGGTCAATTGAAGAATTCTGTCATTGTAGTAAGTGTCTACACTAGAGCGGCATAACTGCAACACTGCAGCTGTGCCCTGTAGATGTAACCCTAAATCATTAGTATCAAGCATACAGAATACTTGTTGAAAGGACTTGACATGTTGTTGCCTGATCTTCTAATTCTCATCACAGGCATCTAAGTCATCAGACTAAAATATAAATGAAAGATATTTGAACCCTTGCCAGCATAATGCTTTTTGTCTGACATACTTGGCAAATTTAATTCTATTCATTCATTTCGTCTACTTCCTGTTAGTGAATTCTGGGCTTCAGCAAATCTAGCTTTTTCCCCGACCACCCCCACAGACAACAATACTTTTCTTCTAAATAAAGATTTGTGATAGCATCAGCTGAACTATACACGTTTAAACAAGTGAGATAAGACATCATTCTTTTTTGTTTTGCTGTTAATATGTAAATTACATATTAAGGAGATATGTTTGTAAAAGGTGCCATTTTCTTTGCCAACTGAATGAAGCAAAGCCCTGGACAAAAAAAGTCAGCAACAATACTATTAAGCTTTGCATTTTAAGAAAGGAAACTTTTATTACAGAAATGGTGTTTGGGAGCTTTCTGAAGGTTAATAAAATGTGTTCTTGTCTACCTCCCTCCACCATGTTGAAATCAATATCACAGTGTAATCACATTGCTATTGAAGGGAGTTTTTCTGATGTTTGTTTTATGTACCAAATCTTCGGTCTATACCATTCCAGGATGAAGATTATGCCTGTCTCTTTTCAGCCTGTTTTGTTATAAACAGCCCTAATATATATAAAAAAGCTCTCACCTACTTTCCAATCCTCCTTCAACATCTTGAAATGAACTCTGGGAGTTTTTACCGTGGGTGGGGTTTGTTTTTGTTTTTAGTGCATCAGCCTTCATCCTATACATTCTCAGGTGCTGATAGGGATAGAAAGATGCACTACTGAAGAAAGCAGCTCTTACACTTGCATGCCAATTCAAATACAACAGGCTGACAGTAAAGAGTGCTAAGAACTCCGGAGTTTCTCATCTGAGCTCCACCAGCGATTTGCACTGTAGCATCAGGCAAGTCATTTAAGCTCTGTAAAAACTGGAGTCAACTCTGCAAAGGGTTCCATGTTAACTATGGAGCTGATGAGCACCCTCATATCCTATTTTAGAATAGTCAGGTAACAGCTCCCTTTGTGGGCTTGAGACCACTCAGTTCCAACAACCCCGTGGTCTATATAATCTGTCCTCCTGAGGAAAACGCATTTCTCCCTTACTCCGTCCCTTGCTGGGATTTCAGGGTTAAGCATTGCTTCCTACTACACCAACCCCAGCAACAAGATGCCATATATGAGGAGAGGTTTAGTGGCCACAAACCTACCTAGATTCTCCTTAATAACACAAATCGGCTCCACAGCTGCAGAAAATGATAGTGTTATGCATCTCCTGCCAGCTCTGCACCACAAAGCTTGGTAGAACTAGGATTTGACCCTCAAGTCTAATGAGAGGGTGGACAGACTTACAAATTGAAGTCCTTTAACGATAGAAGAATAGCCTATCATTATATCTCAACGTGATCTGGGAAGGACCACTTCTAGGAAGAGACTAGGTTGTCTCCATACTTACTCAAATTTAGGAATCTCAGATTGCTACTTTGGAGGCGTCTGGTGCTAATTATGATAGAGGATTATCAGATGGAAAGCTGTCCACTACAAATTGGAGTAGGTGACCATAAATTCATTCACTAAAGGACATCAAGATGACATATTTTAGTAAACTTATTTACATACCTTACTTACTGGTATACCTTTAGATTTAAGGCCACACTATAGCATCTTTGCAAAAACATGTCTCTCGACACAAAAATGAATTAAACTCAGGATCAATAACTTGAATAATGTCAATGCAAACCTACAGTTCTCCTATTCTAAAATTATGTATCTTGTGATTTAAAGGCAACTTTTAGCGTCCAGAAGACGTGGCAGTTTTCAGTGATATAGCCTGAAATTGAGTCATTTTATATGAAAGCAGAATGTGAGAATTATTCTCCTCAGTACTGATTCTAAATACTGAAGCAATTCCATGGATAATTATAATAAATTGCCATAAGTGTGCTAGCTAATATTATCTCAAGTTAAGCAATCATGTCATGAGCATCAGATCATTTTTAAATTGTGTTTAAACGAAGACTGAACAGAGATGAAAAAAATTAAGAATCGGTAAATGAGGAATCTCAGAACTTTTTTTAGAAAAATGTAACAGATTAAAATTACTGCTTTTTTAAGCATCATAGGACCTAACAACATCAGCCACACCATCAGTGGCTTGTTCACCTGCACATCTACCAATGTGATATATCCCATCATGTGCCAGCAATGCCCCTCTGCCGTGGACAAACCGGACAGTCTCTACGCAAATGAATAAATGGACACAAATCAGGCATCAAGAAATTGTAACATTCAAAAACAAGTAGGAGAGGACTTCAATCTCCCTGGACAGTCAACAACAGACTTAAAAGTGGCAATTCTTCAACAACAAAACTTCAAAAACAGACTTCAACGAGAAACTGCAGAACTGGAATTAATTTGCAAACTTGACACCATAAAATTAGGCCTGAATGAAGACTGGGAGTGGCTGGGTCACTACAAAAAATAATTTCCCCTCTGTTGATACTCACACCTTCTTGTCAACTGTTGAGAATGGACCACATCTACCATGATTGAATTGGCCTTGTTTGCACTACAAAAAGTAATTTTCCCTCTGTTGATATTCACCTCTTCTTGTCCACTGTTGGAAATGGGACACATTCACCCTAATTGAATTTGCCTCGTTAGCACTGACCACCCACTCAGTAAGGCAACTCCCATCTTTTCATGTTCTGTGTATTTTTATACCTGCCTACTGTATTTTCCACTCCATGCATCTGATGAAATGGGTTTTAGCCCACAAAAGCTTATCCCCAAATAAATTTGTTAATCTCTAAGGTGCCACAAGGACTTCTCATTGTTTTTGCTTTTTTAAATAAGTATTTTACAATTGGTTATTTTCCAGTAATTCAGTATAGATTCTTTTAAATAAGTACCATATATGAGTCCACTTTTATTCTTTTGAATCCCAGTAAGCCAAAACTCTCTCCCTCTCTCTCTCTCTATAAATAAAATGGACCATTTAAGACCATTTAAGAATATTAGCTAAATATAAATCAACATACAGTTCATTTGAATATACTGCATGTTGACTGAAAAGACATTCTGACATAAAACACTGAAATATAGCCCTGTCGCCTGATAGGTGCATTAAAAATTAGAACACACTTGGCCTTCTTGTGTGTCAAGCTAATAGATACACATCCCTATTCACGTTTTAAGACTCTGCTGCTATTATCAAGATTAAAAAAGTTACAAACGAACCCTATCACATGAGAAAGAAAACAACTGATTTAAGACTAGGGAGGCTGTGGAGACAGCAGACTGCATTGGTAGGGCACCCAAACCAGATGCCTGACCAAGCTGTTGGACCAACTGAAGGAGAGATATTTGTGTGAATCTAGGTGTCACACTGAGCCCAGTGAATGTTGGAACAGGAGTTTGGGAATGGCAGCCAGTTTAGGGATGTTAATACTATGCAGACAAGAGCAGCTTTTCTCTACACACCAGCAGTCCCCTTCCTAGGGGGTGTCTCTTTTATAGGGGTTTTTGAAAATTGGGTGCAGCAGTCCTGCCTCTTTCCCTTGGAAACTCCTCTCTGCTCTAGCTTCTAACTTCCAGGGCAGATGTTGTCTCCCTTTGTTAAGGAACCTGGAACTTCACAACTTGCTGACTAGGGCTGATCAAATTACATGTTGTGAATTCTATTCTATAGAAGCTTTTATTCTGTGCTTATCACCATAATATCTAAGTGCATTCCACTAGTGCATTAAGTGATGGGACTATCATCAGTCACGTGTTGTTTGTTCTTTCATCCTATCCCCACAGGGGAGAGGCATGTGCAGTAGAGTGCCTTGTTTTGGTAGAATGAAGAGACAAAGTGGCTTCATTATTTAAACAGTCAGACATGAACCCATTCCATTACCTGTGAATAGATTTGCTAAGTAGTTTCTGGGAACACATTTCAGTCACTGCAGTCTTTGTGACTTGTCTGTGTATTAATTATTTGTCATGTCTTTTTTTAAAAATATACCAGAAAAGGCAAAAATTTGAAGTTGAATAGGATCAGGGGAGGAAAATTAGTCTCCATTGATGAAAGTAAGTGGCCAGAATGTCCACGTCTTGGCGGAGATTCCCTTCAATCCTACAGAAATCATTTCCAGTGGACAAGTGAGTGTTACTGGTACTTTACCATGCATGGAAAATCAGCACCACCAGGGAGCTCAAAACTACTTTCTTTTAGGGGTAAGAGGGAAAGAGTGTAACACTCTAAGTAAATTCAGGAGTGCATTGCTGTGCTTGCCTCCTTGTCCACTTGACCATAGTTCCTGAACCAGTTCCACAAGCTCTCTCGCCCAGAACTGCTGCAACAATGCACCAGTTTGGCCTGGTTTCTTTTTTGTGCTATGACTGTGGGGCAGCTTTACAGACAATAACTCATGTGGTAGAAGAGTGCCCAACTCGATATATGGAGAGTGATTTACAACACCTAGTCTTCCCTTGACACTAACACTATGGTACCTGGATACTGAACTCAGACATCTCCTACAAGGAGGAGGGAAGGAAAAACTGAAGGGAATATAGGTTGCTTTTTGAAACCAATGAAACCTTTTTTTCTTCTTCCTTGTTTTGCCAGGGTTTTTCTTCTTCCTTGTTTTGTCATCTTCATGATGACTTAGAAGAGAATAAAACTAGTCTCAAATTATTTTTGAGACTGAGCTAGCAAAATAAACACAGATAATACCACAGCTTTCTATATATCAGTCAGCAACTGTGACTGATTTCACAGAATCACAGAAATGTAAGGTTGGAAGAGACCTCAGGAGGTCATCTAGTCTATCCTCCTGTACTGAGGAAGGACCCACTATACCTAGACCATCCCTGATAGATGTTTGTCTAATCTGTACTTAAAAGCCTCCAGGGACAGGAATTCCACAACCTGTCTTAGTAACCCTCTTTTTCACTTACCTTTTAGTTTGAAAGCTTTTCCTGATATCAAACTTAAGTCTCCCTTGCTGCTGAATAAGTCCATTACTTCTTGTTCTACCATCCCTTTAGCCCTTAACATGTCTGAAGATCATCAAGTTCCCCCTCAATCCTTTTTTCTTTGCTGGGCTTCTAACATGGATGAGGTGGTACAGCTTCCCTTTTATCTCTGATCTGGCAGTAGAAGTATTGGAAAAGAGTACATCTCTTGCAAATGAAGACCTTTTATTGAGACATTTATTCATAAATTTCTCCAGAGATAGGAGGTCTTTAGATACTGTTGCACTGTAGACCTGAGGTCAGGAGTAGCCAAGGGATTCTCCCTGTTTGTAGCACCAATAAATAGATTAATGGCTGCCTAAAGTGATATAGTTTCCATTACATTTTGGCCCAAAGTCCCTCAAAACAGGTCCGTGACAGAGCAGGAGAGGAAGCAAGTTCCACAGCTGGGGACCATCAGCTCCAAATGTCCAAACTCCAGGCATTGAAATCTAGCAACTGATTTTAATTCATCTCAGCTGCTTTATTTAGTTTGGTTTCCAGAGAGAAGCTTGGATTGCAGTGAGGTACAGAGGTAGAATCCAGCCTTCAATCTTTGGGAAGACTACACTACAGTGAAAACAAATCCATTTTCCTAAAGGATCAGAGCTACAAACAATAGATATAATGCCATGATGCAACTCCAAGAAAGGCAGCACAAACTTCTGTTTCTGTCTCCAGGTTCATATCACATACAACGAATGACCCCCAAGTTATGATCAATGGAAGGTATTTGCAGGACCAGCTACCTAACAGCAGAGTCATTCACACAGAATTTCCCATGACAGCTCATACTCAGGCATTAACCCAAAAGTACTGAATTACATCTCTTTAATTCATTATAACTTCACCATGTACTTCTTCCTATTCTCACTTTCCCTTGTGCCCTTGCATCCATTATTGTAGGTCAACATTGTGTTGTTGTTGTTTGTTTATTGCTTATTCACATTGCTAAATTGACACTCTGCACATAAAATGTCATTTCTGGGGGGTGTCTCTTACTAAAAAATAAGGTTGTCTCTGCATTTCTTGTTTGTTTTCACCTGTCAAGCAAGATTTAACTTGCTTTTACTTTATTCTAAATAGAGTTTAATGCCAGAATAGACTACCAGATCATCAAGTCTGACCTCCTGTATATCACAGGCTACCACCACCACCCAGCACCTGCACACTAAACCCAACAACTTAAATTAGACCAGGGGTCGGCAACGTTTGGCACATGGCTCGCCAGGGTAAGCACCCTGGCGGGCCGGGCCAGTTTATTTACCTGCTGATGCAGCAGATTTGGCCAATCGCGGACCCCACTGGCCGCGGTTCGCCGTCCTGGGCCAATGGGGGCGGCAAGAAGCAACGCGGGCGAGCGATGTGCTGGCCGCGGCTTCCCGCTGCCCCCATTGGCCCGGGACAGTGAACCGTGGCCAGTGGGGGCCGTGATCAGCCGAACCTGCTGCGTCAGCTGGTAAATAAACTGGCCCGGCCCGCCAGGATAACAAACGTTGCTGACCCCTGAATTAGACCAAGATATCACAGCTCACAGGAGACTAGACTATTCTGTGCAACAGGGAAAGAACAGGAGAGGGACTAAGTGCACCAGTTCTCGAGACCCCCCCAAATGCAGGGAAATTATTAAGTGAAATATACGCAGCTAATCCTGGCCAGTGACCTCCACCCACACTGCAGAGAATGATGAAAAAAACCCAAGATCACTGCCAATCTGACCTGGGGGAAAACTCCTTCTGAACTCCACATATGGTGAACAGTTAGACCCACAGCACATGAGCAAGAACCAGCGAGCCAAGCACTTGAGCGAGAGAATGCTCAGTGCCACCTCACAGCACTGTCCTGCCCCGTCCAGGGTCCCATCTCCAATCATGGCTATCCCTGATGACTCCAAGGAAGGAGACCAAAACCAAAATCACCAGAATACCAGGGAGTGGTGGTGAAGGAATCCCTTCCCGACCCCAAGCTGCTAGCGTATATCGCTTTACATAGCTTTCATAAAAGGTTGAGATGATTGATTATTTTTCCTTTCTGTGCAGGAAAAAAGCATGAAGAAAAATGACAGCACTCAAGATTATTTTCCTGTTGCTATACTGTATGTCTGCTGGAATCTGGTTTTGTTTCCCCCACCCCACACACACTTAATTTTTCTTTTGAATTTGATGTGGTCGGGACTCAATAAAAACAAACAAACAACCTGCTGACATATGCAACATTTCCAACCTCAGAAGCAAAATTTTAGTGGGGTAATCTGAGGCTACATTTACCTAACTAGAAAACAATTCATTGTTATATTCACCATTGACTGCAGGGGGCAATACATAATAAGAAATGTCTAGTCTCTCTCATTTCCCCCTAACACTATCATAAAAGCTGAGAGCAAATGATGGATTTTACAATGTCAACTAGTCCAGTATGTCAGTTATGCCATCGATTGTGGATCTTTATATGTGAGCCAAGATGCTACCTCTGTTCCTAATCTAAAACAAACTAAATAAATACCCTGATTTTCCCAAATGCTTCAGATTTCCCTTAATGAATGTTCATGTTTTACCCTTTTATCTAAATATATCAGTTTCTGTAATGGCCAGCATATGTAATTATGGACACTGTGTATATTTATATAGATTCCACATACATATAAATAAGATAATGCTATTTGCACACTAGAGGGAGCACATAATGAAGATTGTACAATACATGCATTCCACATTAATTGTCAGAAAATCCTGCACAAGTGATGCATTATGAAGACCTTCTGGTCCCATACCAAGCAGTGCACTTGCCCCGCAGGTATCAATAGTTCCTTTTCTAGTCAGCAGGGATTCCTAAATAACCCTTACAAATTTTCCAGGCTTATCCCTCTTCTCCTCTGTGTTATTCTCATGGCACACACAGTTAGATAAAAGCATAAAATACTGCTATGTAACACTACTTTATTTCTTAGAATTCAGAACCCTAATACACAAGAACTCAGAGACAGAGAAAGCAGGCTGCTCATTAAGGCAAAGAAACAACTTGTCCCTGCTTACTCTAGGCTAGCTCTCTCTCAATGTCTTTTCCTCTACCATGAGGATGGTACATTTGGATTCATAGTAAGGAGCTTGGTTTTACAAGTGAAGAGATGCAAAATAAATAAATAAAGTCCTTACACAAATGTTTTAAAATAAAAAAAAAAATGTTTCTAAGCTAGTGGTTTGGTTTATTTTCTTTTCCTCCTATAAGATACATGGCATTTGCAAAATCCATGAGGGTATGGTATGGGGTTAATTGGCATTAACAATTCATCACTAGCAGTTGTACCACTCAGGAATAATGCAGGCCTCCCAAATAATGCTAATGACACCTTTATGCAAACACTCCACACACACGTTCTCTCTCATGTGTGACTATTTAGAATCACACATTTATTAAATAGATATTCAGTTTCCTGAATGCTCCCACTGATTTCAGCTGGAGCTGCAAGTGCTAGGCGTCCTGAAAATTAAGCACAGTAACCTTTGTTAAAAGCATATGTATGTATATTACTAATATAAACACTCACACACACATAGATATCCATGTCTGACAAATACCCACATACAATGAAGTTTGAAAAGTGCCTTATATTAAACAAAATATATTGTTGTATAGAAGCATTTTGTATTGAAATATCATTTGACACACATTAGCACAGAGTTCCTGTCAGAAATCTGAGCTGTTACATTCCTAACTTTGCTCTTCCGCATGACCCAGGCAGAACCCCCAAAAGTGAATCGTCCTAGATCTTTCTCTAAGTCCTGCTGCATGTAGCCAGGAAGATTTTCTCTTTAATGTTTGTGCCTGACAAATGTATGAATATTAATAGGTGAGAAGAGAAAATGAAATTCAGCACAAGGTTTCTTTATTGGTTTTGATTGTCCCATTTGAAAGTACAAAATGCAAATATGTAACTATTATAAACAACGGCAAGTTAAAAGTCTATTACTGAATTGTAGTAGGGAAAAAGATATGTGCTAGGTCCATGAATTGAAACATCAGAAGTGACTTCAATTCCCACTCATGCACAATGGTGTCCTCTAGCACAGGGAGATTGTGTTGCTAAATTCACAGAGTTGAGAAGAGTTGTGCATAGGTTTCCAAAGAATATATTTTGATTTAGATTGTACTTTGTGTCATGTAGGATCAGATTCCACTGGCTAACATGGGTGGCAACATTTCTCTGTAGAGTTTCTAATGCCAGGATGTGCCTCAGAAAATCATTTACATAATTTCTCGTCTCTCCCTAAATTTAGTATCTGCCTTTGTAAGGAAGCTGCTCTTTCCTCAGGAGAACAAAAATATGTTCTTAAGTAGTCATAGCAATCACTGCATTTTTGTAACCATAAATCCTTATGCCCCATTTGTACTTGACATGATGGGTTACAAAACTCTACACATCTGAGCAAGGTGTCCCAAAAACCTACTCTGTTGCCAAATATTTTTGAAGTGCTGTATTCTGAACTTTAAAAGAAAGAAACTTTATTTAAAGAGGGCTTTTCAAAAAAACCCATTAAGGCCTTTTCTTTTTTCATTCTGGTTCTAATTCTCTTAAGTCACTATAGTCCACTCTTGTGGTGTTTTTTCCCTTTAAATTCTATGATTCTTTGGAAATAAAAATGGTCTTGTGACATGTATATGAAAGGCGCTTACATAGTTTACATGAAAATGGAGGAAGAATCATCCAGTGGTTGCGACTAGATTGGTAATTGGGAGACCTGGATTCATTTCCTGGCACATACTTCCTGTGTGGCTGTGGGCAAGTCATCTAATTACCACCGCTCCCATTTGTAAAATTGGAATAATAATTCCCTATATCACAGGGTGTTGTGAGAATAAAACCTATTAAAGATGCTGAGGTGCTCAGATACTGAGGTGATAAGGGTCATCTAAGTGACTAGATAGACAGAAAATTAAATGAGAAGTAGCCAAGTCAAAAAATAACCCATTTGTTTCATACTATACAGTCATATCAATTGGAAGACTCTTTGGGGTTGTATTTGAAATTTGACTATCCTCTCATAAGTGTGAAACAGAAACCACTGAGGATAACTGATTTTCACCAACCCAAAACCAGGGAAAATAAGAGGAGAATCAAGTCCTATGTTTCACAAGGTATGTGATTGAATCCTTTTAAAATGCCAATGATTACTCAAGGATCAGGATTCTCTTCAACTCTTTATATGTCATGCAACTCAGGAAATGAATGCTTTTTGTACGTATCACGTTTTAAACCTGTATAGATTAAACAATGGGGGTGAGGTAATATCTTTTATTGGACCCATTTCTGTTGTTGAGAGTTGGTCTAATAAAATATATTACATCACCTACCTTGTCTCTCTAATATCCTGAGACCGACACAGCTACAACAATAATATTTCTCGGTTGAAGAATCACAAAGCTTTACAATCAATAATTAAATAAGACCCTCAAATCTCTTGGGATATAGCTAAGGGATATCTATATCTATAGATTTCATTTGGCCACCACTGAAGCACAGCTACCTTCTGGTGGCACATGGCCGCCATTTTGCAACATTCTGGTTCCTCCTTTGAGCGTTCAGATGGTTAAGGCCGAAGAGCCTTGTAATCAGCAAGACTGGAGAAAGGAAGTCACACCATTATCGTTCTACTTTAGATCCGATCTCCCATAGATTGGGATGAGGTGGTTGTCCTGGTGAAAGAGTAGCATTGAAACTAAACCACAGCAGAGACAACAATTTGTGGCCTTGGTCCAGCAAAGCATTTAACAAGTTGACTTCAGTGGGGCTACCCACATGCTTAAAGTTAATTTCAAGCATGTGCCTAAGTACGTTGCTCGATCAGAGCCTATACTACTGTATACAGCATATTTGAGGAACTACAAGATATTCATTACATTTTCTCTATTGTTTAAGCCTGTTGCTTTCCGTACTCTGTCAACAAGCCTCTACTATCTGTTTTTCACTTTCTTAATAGACCAGGAATAAGATTATGATACTGACCAAAGTGTTGGAAACATCAAAACGTATAAATTCTAATATAGATCCTTCTGATTACAGCATAAAAATACATAAAACCACCGGTGATGTTGCACTCCATGCTTTATGGAAATATGCTTATGAATATGACATAACTGGAATATGCTTTACACTAAATGTCCCTTGTATGGTGTCATTAGAAAGCTTGAAATCTACTAAGTGTGTTCATCCTATTTGTTTGCATGTATTATTTCTATATCTGGAGTTAGGAGAATAAGATGTAAACTTGTATCACTGATGTAAACATATTAAGTGGAGGACATTAAGGGTGCTCCAGAAACAATCAGTTGTAAATAGCCTTAGTTCCTTGAAAGCCTTCCTGTACACATGGGGGCCAACCCCTGGGGAATGGAGACTAGGTCTTACAGTGACATGTGACCATGTCACATGATACTGGAATCCATCTTAATCCTTGTACTTTTCCATTGATGAGACAGGGGTGGGGACAAGCACAGACAAAAGATTCCCGCCTTGTGCCCAAGCTATAAAAGGGGGTGGAGCAGGACAAAGGGGGCCACCAGTCATGAGAAAGCCCCTGCTTATCACCCGAGATGTCTGCTGGAACTAACAAGGACCGTACCAGGGGAAAGGATTGGGCCGAAACTAGGAAGGAGTTTAGTCTGTGAAAGAAGCTTATTGGGACATTTGTGAGGGTGAGATATGACCCATAATCAGTTTCTTAATGTATTAGTCTTAGACTTGTGTGTTTTTGATTTCTTTTGCTTGGTGACTTACTTTGTTCTGTCTGTTATTACTTGAAACCATTTAAATCCTACTTGTTATACTTAATAAAATCACTTTTGTTTATTAATGAACCCAAAGTAAGTGATTAATACCTGGGGAGCAAACAGCTGTGCATATCTCTCTATCAGTGTTATATAGGGCTGTCAATTTATGAGTTTACCCTGTATAAACTTTATACAGAATAAAATGGATTTATTTGGGTTTGGATCCCATTGGGAACTGGGTGTCTGAGTGCTGGAGAGGTAACCTGCTGAGCTGTTTTTGGTTAAAGTCTGCAGCTTTGAGGGCATGGCCCAGACCCTGAGTCTGTGTTGCAGCAGGCTAGCATGTCTGGCTCAACAAGGCAGGGTTCTGGAGGCCCACGCTGGCAGGGATAATGGACTCAGTGGTACTTTCAGCACATCAGGTGACAATCCCAAGGGGGTCTCTGTGACCGAACCCGTCACACCGCCAAAACAAAACACACAGGAAAATAACTTTGTTCTGTTCTACTAAAATAATTCAGTATTGGCTAATCAAATCTGGGTATGATTTGTTATTCTAAAACTAACAAACCAAAGGAACTCGGCCCAGTCCATTTTGGACCCATCACATCAATCATTTTGATTTCAGATCAATGGTATACTTTCATTAGTTTAGGTTTGAGGTTTTTGGTGGGCAACATTCTGTTTCCTTTAAGAAACAACAACACACAGTTTCTCATTTGAGTGTGCTCTAGTCTCTTGGGAAAAAAAAGACACCCTAAGGAATGGAGATCAAGAAGCAAAGACAGTACAGAAGGACTACTACATGGAGGAAAGTGACAGTAAGAAATAAATGAACTACTAAATACATCTAACTGGGGAAGACTTGAGACATCTTAAATCCTAATGTAATGGCAGCCTAAAGTTCAGAGGTCTTTGGATCTGGGATTTCAGTTTGGTTAATTGCACAGGCAAGTGTGGCCGCAAAATATAAATATAGGGCTAAATATCTTTAAATTTCAGGTGCAATGAGCTCCAGGGTTTGGTTCAGGACTATATCTACCTAGAAAGAAAGATATATGCCCAAACAAAGGCATAGTAAGAAATTTAGTCCTAAAGGCCTAGAGCCAGAGCCATTGATCTAATTTTAGGAGCCCACTCTGAGAAGTCTGCAGTCAGATATGGGAGTGGGGACAAAGGACCAGATGTTCAAGGAAAAAAACCATCATAAGGATAAACCTAAACTCTGGTCTTTCTATTTAGGTTACTTTAACTAGCCATATTTAAGTTGTTCTTGTTCCAGTCTTGGAACATTTTCTTCAGTTGTATTTATAAAAATAACTATGAGGTTTCTGATGAGTTTTTTTTTTTTAAATAAAAAAAAAAGCAAACATTCTATTCTTTTTTTCCACTGCATGTGCTTCAGTGACAACTTTCTAACAAAACATTTATTCTGTATAATAAGTGTAACCCCAGAGATATGTGTGGATCTTAGCCCTGATAAAATAGAAAAAAAAATCAAGTGATATGCTGTTAGGTTAAGAAAATTGGCACACTTTACATGCTGTACCATGTTGAATCCAGGGCCCGAGCTGCCCATTGTTTGTTTTTCTCAATTTCCCCTCTTGACCGCAATGCTGTGAGGCATCATGTAGTATTTGCTTCTAATAGTGTTCAAGCTTTATGAAATCAAAGGATTACATTGTGTCTAGATTGACTGTGTCAGCCTGCACTTCTCTGTGCAACAAGTATATTGTCAGGGGTATAGAGAAGTACAAACCATTTAACCTAGAGGTGAGATGATGCAGTAAAAGACACATGTAGCTCTGGGAGAACCTTCGTAACATCTTCCTGAAATGTGAACAAAATGGAAAATGAAGAAGCACTAACCATAGACATTTTGAGACCTTGGCCAACTGCAAAGCAGAGGCATCGGACTGAACTGTGTGTTTAAAAAAAAACCTTGAATCTTGTTAGAGAAATACACGTCCACAGCAAAATGTTAATAGTCAATCATAAAATGAATCTCTCTAGTTGTGATATGCCTTGTGGTGATTAACTCATATGCCTTTGATGGTCTTTCACTGAAATGTATGGGTTCTCATTTCCATCAGCTCTATTTAACATGACACCAAAGTCAAAGTTTTAATCAGTGCAGTTGGAACTAGAACTGGACGTTTTCCAGAAAACAGGAGGGAGCGGGGAAATCATGACAACTTGTTTATATTTTTTCATCTACAATTATGTTTAAAATAAATTTCCTGACCCAGCTCCAGTTGGCACATGTGTGCAGAAGGACAGTCACATTATCAACAGCAATTTTTTGGGCAAAGTTGTGGTGCTGGCAGACCAGGTCAGACCAGGGCCACAGGCCAATTCACTTATTAGTACAGAACGAAGTGTTAAATGTGTAAGTGTGTAGTCAGATGTTTAAACTTAATGAAAACTAGAGGAATGTTATTGGTACTGGTTTCATGTATCTGTTCCTGTTACAATGTGATAGCAAACATTTATATTGTGTATACTCATGTAACTAAATAACCCATCAAAGAAATCTTGTGAAATGCTAATGAAGGACTTAACGACTTCAACAGAAAATGGTATGTTCAAAGCAAGTGGCCTTTATGCAAGATGATCAGAAGTCAAAAGACTATGTGCATTCCTCACTCATCGTCAAAGGAAAAGCTTACATGAGTAGAGACACAATCAGCTTGCTTTCTGTGTGAAGATACTATAAATATGGACTTAAAAAAAGATCCTTCATCTCTGAATGTTTGGACTTTTACAGGGATGTGTAACAGATGGAAGGTGGAGATCCCCAGAGACAATCTGGGTACCATGAAAAAAAAAAACTTTGAGAAACAGGCAGTTTATTACGTCACCATCATCATTTGCACAGGAGAATCACAACTTGTAATTTCATATATTTTATCTGTTTCTCAGTAACTCTCATTTCCTTTTCTTAGCTAATAAATCTTTAGTTAGTTTACTAGTGAATTGGCTGCCAGCATTGGCTTTGGTTAAGATCCAGAATACCAATTGATCTGGGGGAAGTGACTGGGCTCTTGGGACTGGGAAAAACCTGATGTGGTGTGACTTTTGATTCAAATAACAACCTTTTATCACAAAGTCCAGTTTGTCAGGATGGCAAGTTAGTCTCAGGGGACTGTCTGTGATGCCGTGGTAAGACTGGTATGGTGATCCAGTTCACATTTGTTACTGGCGTGGCGAGATCTAATTATAGAACATACCACCAGTTTGGGGTGGCTGCCCTTGCTTTCTGACAGTCTGCCCTGAAGTAGGCACCCACAGCATTGAGCCACTCCAGACAGTGTGACAAAAGGGAATTGATTTTTGCTCCAGCAGTGTTTTTCAACTGGTGTGTCATGAGCCCTGGGGGTGGGGCATGAGGCATTGAAAATTTTATCACAGTGTAAAGTAAAGTGAATCTGGCTACCCCACTCCCTGCACAGTTATCCTTCAAGGTCAAGTACTCTGTCAACCTCTCAACCCCCACAAATGACATAGACTTAGCATTGTTATCATCGATACATGTTTATTCTTAAATGGAGGGGGGAGAAGATTCAAGCCCAAAAAACTGACTTTGAATAAAGGGTTGCCATCACCATGCTATGGTATTAATTTCAGTCACTTTAAAAACCAGAATAAAACAGGGGGTTACTATCCTGGTTTCCATGAACGTGGCATAGGCTTCTAGATGCTATCTTGAAAGTGGTTCCAGAGGTCCTCAGTCTCTGAATGATTATCCCTTCCCCATCCCACACCAGCCCGGCACCGCCTTCCAGGTACACAGCTGCAGCTTTGGTGCTGAAGTAGCCTCAGACTGGGGGCACCTCTGTCCCCTGTCTTTGCTGATTGTAAAATCCCTCCCCCCCCCCGCACACACTCACACCCACACCTCGCCTCATCACTTCTGCTGACTTTTTTATTCCCTCCCCCCCCACACACACCCCCCTTTGTGTCCTAAGATCTCCTTCCTTCCCCTTCTAAACCAAAGCACACGGACAGCTTGCCCAATGGCCCTGGAAGCACTTCCACGGTGATCGTTTCCCTTTCTTTTAAGTTTTCCATGAATCAAACCTGGCTTGCGCAAATGTGCACAAATGAGGGAACGAAAGGGCTGTGAGCACGAGCTTGGCAGCATCTATAGACGAGCATTCCATTCTCCATGGCAACTACTTGAATCTTCGCTTGGGCCCAGGATTATACTTACCCCCCCAAAAAAACCCAGGCGAGGGTTTCTCATTATAACTGATCTCTGCTCACCTCAGCTTGCTGGTTGCTTTTGTGCCACCAGGAAAATACAATTCTCAAAATTGATCATTTAAGATAAACCCCATTATTTCGATTTACGCTTCCTACTGAAAACCCCATTGAGATGTGGGAAGTATCTTCCCTCAAAGGGAATAGATTAATCTCCTCAGGGTCAGCATGTAGACCAGAAACTGGACACAGCTCTGGTCTATGCAAGAAAACCAGGATTTCACAGCAATAGTGTGGGGAGCTAGGCACTCCCTGGATATCATCTCTTCCTGGTGCCATGGTTTCCTAGGCAGCTATATAACCATATTCTTTCCAACTCTGCCACCAGATACACTAGAAATCTAACAGCGACCATGCAGGGGTTAGTACTGCTTGACACAGCATTACATTTATGATGGTTTTCCTATTGGGATTCTGCTGTTTTGGGACGGGAGCATGCCAGACACACAAGGGCACTTCCCCACACATATGCAACCTCACACCCAATCCGCAAATCCTTAAAAGCCAACTATGCCTGAGGCCTGCCTCAGTCTAGCCAGCATGTCTTGCCCAGCTCTGTTCAGGAAATCTGCAGACTTTTGTTTCTGTAGAAGGAATGTGTATGTGCAACTTTACTAACTTGCCTCCAATTATGTGGCATGAACACAATAATTTGCATGCTGGCCTGTCACTATGGAACATAATCCGTGTGCTGAAAGTGCCTTTCAGTAATATATATTTGAGCCCTCCCAGATACCAGCCAAAAGACTATTCATTTCATTGGGTTTCTTAACAATTTCTGGAATTTCTAATTACACTAGCAAGAATAATGTAATCAAGCCACTTTATATTGGCTGTTTAGGTACTACGTGCATCTGCAGGCAGTTAAAGCTATCAATACAACCGTTAAAAGAAAGAAAGTAATAATACAATAAAGTTATAAAGCCATAGATCCCACCTGGAGTGAATAAAACACACCACTTAGTTAATGAAAGAGAGAAAGAAATCCAAATTTGTTTCACACAATATCTTCCCTGCTAAATGGCAAAGAGATACATAGAGCATTCTGATCACACATTATTTTTTCATGAACTATTCCTCAGAGCTCCTGGTCTTTATCAATCAATAGCATCTAAATTACAAAAGGTTACAAAACAGAGAAACATATCAATAAATAATGACATGAAAATTATGGTTCCCATCATTTAAAAATGAAAAAAGAAAACCCCACAATTCTGAAGTGCTAGTGATTTAATAAATAAGTTCCAAATTCCCAAATAGTGTTTCCACAGTTACTTTATCATCTAAGTAATTGTTCAAAGGATACAGATATAGAGTACCAAGTTCTGCTCTCAGTTACAACTGTGTACCCATTAAACAAGATTTTCAAAACTAGTGATTTGAGGCACCAAACCTGAGGCCTGATTTACAAAGGAAGTGTGCTCCACACCTTCTGAAACATCAAGCCTCTTCAAGGTGTCTCCATTTGGGCATCCAAGGTCACCCAATCACTCATGAAAACTTTAGCCATTGAAGACAAAAGGATTTATGGGAATAACTGAAGGCAGAACTGAATCAAACATATCTAAAAATGTACAAACAGAAGGATTCCCATGAGAGCTCTACACAGTATTATATTCTCCATACACACTCTGGAAATCTGATACATGATTTCATGGGTTCGAAAACTCATCAAGAATACAGACTGTTCAATACAAAGGGACACCATACATTTTAAGAACTGATAAAAAATTCATTTTTTATTAGCACAACACTATAATGTGTCTGGCAGTAAGAAAAATATTTTTGTTTCCAATCCAAGTACCATGTTTCTGGAATCTAACATTACCTTATTATATTACCTTATTCCAGAGGTAATTATTTCCTAACAAACAGGATTTGATAAAAGTCTTTCTTTGTCATCCTCCCTGAAGTGGGCAGTTGGACTGATTCTGGCCATTGGGCCATGCAGCCCTGACAGAGGGAGCAGCCCGACTGACTCTTACCGAGCCAGCCTTACTGAGCCAGGTGGCCACCCTGAATCTGACTGTTGGACCACACGGCCCCAAGAGAGGGTGACCCTATTGATTCTGTCCATTGGGCCACGCAGCCCTGAGAGAGGGCGGCTCTACTGACTTGCCACTAGGCCATACTGAGGCAGGCGGCCACACTGACTCTGACCACTTGGCGATACACTGACTGAACTGGAAAGCCATTTTGATTTGGGCCATTTGGCTCCACGGGAAGGAGCCATCACCCTGACTCTGGCCATTGGGCCATACAACCTTGAGAGAGAGAGAGGGACTATATTGACTTTTACTATTAGTATCCACCACCCCATGACAAAGGGTAGTCGTAAGGATGTGACTGTGGGGAGGGTATTACCCTATTCCACCCCAAAGAGGGGACAGGGCGCACTTACCCCACGCCAGGCACCATAATTGTATACCATATTCTAGCAGAAGTCGCACCCCGGTGCCAAATACAGGAGGTAAAATAACCGATCCACTCCTACTCGAGATTCCCGTTTATACATCCCAGGATTGCATTTGCTCATTTGGTCACAGTGCTATACCGAGAGCTCATATTCGGCTCGTTATCCACCATGACCCTCAAATCCTTTTCAGAGTTGCTGCTTCTCAGGAGAGAGTACCCCATTCTGTAAGTACAACCTTCTTTGTTCTTTGTTCCACCATGTATACATTTACATTTAACTATATTAAAACACATTGTCTGCTTGTTCCCAGTTAATAAAAGATCCGTATCACTTTGAACCAGTGACCTGTCCCCTTCATTATTTACCACTTCTCCAATTTTTATCATCTGCAAACTTGATCAGTAATGATTTTATGTTCTCTTCCAAGTCATTGATAAAAATGTTAAACAGCGTAGGGCCAAAAACCGAACCCTGAAGGACCCAGCTGGAAGCATACCTACCCAAAGACAATTCCCTGTTTACAATTACATTTTTTAGTTTTTAATTCATTTAATTGGTGCCATGTTAATTTTGTACTACTCTAGTTTTTTTTTTTAAATCAAACTGTCGTGCAGTACCAAGTCAAACTCCTTACAGAATTCTAAGTATATTATGTCAACACTATTACCTTTGGTTGCTAAACTTGTAATCTCATTAAAAAAAAAAAAACATGTTTGACAGGTTCTATTTTCCATATTTGCATTATTTACATTACCCTCCTTTAATTCTTTATTAACCAAATCCCATAGCAGCCATCTGTTATTTTTCCCAGTATTGATGTCAGGCTGATGAGCCTAAAATAGCCCGTTTACCCTTTTTAAATACTGTCATGATGCTAGTTTTCTTGAAGTCTTTTGGAACTTCCCCAATGCTTCAGGACTTTTTGAAAAAAAAAAAATCAACATTAACAGGCCATCGAGTTCCTCAGCCAGCCCTTTTAAAATCCTTGGAAGCAAGTTATCAGAACTTGCTGATTTAAAAATGTCTAACTTTAGTAGTTTCTGTTTAATAACCTCCAGAGATACTAGTGGAATGGAAAGAGTGTTCTTATCAACCTCTGTTGATACTATATCTGTTTGTTTCCCTAAATACAGAACAGAAATATTTATTAAATCTTTCTGCTTTTTCTACATTTGATAATTCTACCATCTCCCATGTAGTAATTGACCAACAATATTGCCAGGATAGTTTTGATTCCTAATAGATTTTAAAATCTACCAAATTATGAGAATGATATCACCCCTTCCTTTCTCTCTGTCACTATTGACATCTGACTGCAAAGCATGGTGAAATAATGGAGACAAGTTCATGTCCGGTAGGTCTCACTGAAAGCAGCTTGTTCCAGTTGACGGGTGGATACTGTGCTGCAGTCTGAAGGGACATTAACTGCATTGTGTGTCCTGTCAGAAGCAATTGGGACACAAGTTACAACTTCATTGGCAAAAGTGTAGAATATTTTTCTTTTTTATATTTTACATATACATATCTAACTATAGTTATTAATTCTATCTTGATAGAACAGTGGGACCAGTGATAGGAGAAATGGATCTCTCTTCATTTTAACCCCATATCAAGGTTATATTCTATGTGTTCTGACACAGTTTAACAGGTGGCCCACAGTCCTTCAAGGCATGAAGAACAATGATTCAGAGGTGTGTTGCCAAGACACCACCCCTTGCTCAAAGCTGGGGGTGCAGTTTTCAAAAGCACATGTGACTTCTGAAAATTGGAACTGAGAGCCTAAGTCACCAAAGGTCTGATTTAAAAAAAAAAAAGTTATTTAGATGCCAAGCAGGATTTTCAAAAGCACCTGAAGTCTCAGTCTAGCCAAAGTGACAGCACAAGTCACCTGCATAATTCCACAGAGGCCTTGGGAAATTTAGTGATTACACCACTAAACATCTAGTGAAATGATTGTGTCGATATTGGCACTATTGTAGTGTATTCTCCAAAGTGAGGATTTTATTTATATTCACTAATGTGCTTTGTGGGTTCCCAACATTATAGTTCTATTCGGACTGTTTAGATCTCCTTGAAATGATAATATTTCCAGGAAGACAAAGTGCTGATTTTCTTTTTTCTGTTTTGCTCTATGGCTTTTTCATCCCTCCCTATAGAGATAGAAAAGTGCAGAATATATATTTTGGCTTCATCTGTAGAAACATTTTACTCTTGGCTGATATTCCCAACAGTTGTTTTATCAGCTTTGGTGATACTTTTTGATTTTACCTATATATTTACAAACACACTTAAGTGAAAGATTCGCATGGATTTCAATGATTTTTCATTGGCTCCTGTATCATCTCATACCTCTGAATGACTATTTCCCTTCTTCTTTGACTTTCCTTCACAGTCTCTGTACCAGTACTTTGCCATCTTAGCCTAATAGGAATTATACTCAAAGAAAAACATTAGTCTTCCCTTCTAAGGCCTGGTCTACACTAGGCGTTTATGTCGAAGTTAGCGCCGTTACATCGAATTAACCCTGCACCCGTCCACACCGCGAAGGTATTTAGTTCGACATAGAGGTCTCTTTAATTCAACTTCTGTACTCCTCCCCGACGAGGGGAGTAGCGCTAAATTCGACATGGCCATGTCGAATTAGGCTAGGTGTGGATGGAAATCGACGCTAATAGCTCCAGGAGCTATCCCACAGTGCACCACTCTGTTGACGCTCTGGACAGCAGTAAGAGCTCGGATGTTCTGAACTGCCACACAGGAAAAGCCCCGGGAAAATTTGAATTTGAATTCCTTTTCCTGTCTGGCCAGTTTGAATCTCATTTCCTGTCTGGACATCGTGGCGAGCTCAGCAGCACTGGCAACGATGCAGAGCTCTCCAGCACTGATGGCAGTGCAATCTCAGAATAGAAAGAGGGCCCCAGCATGGACTGATCGGGAAGTCTTGGATCTCATCGCTGTGTGGGGCGATGAGTCCGTGCTTTCCGAGCTGCGATCCAAAAGACGGAATGCAAAGATCTATGAGAAGATCTCTAAAGACATGGCAGAGAGAGGATACAGCCGGGATGTAACGCAGTGCCGCGTGAAAATCAAGGAGCTGAGGCAAGGCTACCAGAAGACCAAAGAGGCAAACGGACGCTCCGGATCCCATCCCCAGACATCCCGTTTCTACGAGGCACTGCATTCCATCCTCGGTGCGGCCGCCACCACTACCCCACCACTGACTGTGGACTCTGAGGATGGGATAGTGTCCACGGCCGGATCCTCACACATGTTACCGGACGGGGAAGATGAGGAAGGAGATGAGGAGGACGAGGCAGTCGACAGCGCTCACAACGCTGATTTCCCCGACAGCCAGGATCTCTTCATCACCCTTACAGAGATCCCCTACCAACCCTCCCCAGCCGTTACCCCAGACACAGAATCTGGTGAAGGATCATCCAGTAAGTGTTGTAAACATCTAAACATTTATTTGTAACAGAACATGATTATTAACAATTTAAAAAATGGGTTTCTCATGATTAGTTTGATTAACTTAACGGTTCAGTCATGGGCAGTGCAACTATTTGAAAAAAATCTAGCAATGTCCGGTTTTGCATGATTGTCCTGCCCAAGCCGCTCTACTGTTTAGTCCCTGCTACTGCAGCTACAGTAAGATGCGGTCTATATGTCCGGGGATGGAGCAGAAATCCTCCTGGGACATCTCAAGGAAGCTCTCCTGCAGGTAATTTGAAATCCGCTGCATTAGGTTCTTGGGGAGAGCGGCCTTATTGGGTCCTCCGTAGTAGGACACGTTGCCGCGCCACGAGACTAGCAAGTACTCTGGAATCATTGCTTGGCACAGCATGGCGGCATACGGCCCTGGTCTTTGAAGGCTTTCCCGGAGCATTCTCTGTCTGTCGCTCTCAGAGATCCTCATGAGGGTGATGTCGCTCATGATGACCTGCTTTGAATGAGGTAGGGGAATGTTAGTGTTGGGACTGCTTTACCGTTCCTTTACAGAACTGTAACCGCTGGTTTGCAGCCACGCGGTGGAGGCGGGAGAGGGTCAGCCGAAAGGGATCGTTCCCGGGGACAGCCGCGAGGGTGTGGGACAGGAGCAGACTTCCTGCTTGCCGGATTGCTGGCAGCAGGGACCGACATTGATTTCAATGTGAAATGAGGCCATTGCTAATATTAAAGTTTTAAGCTGCCACGAATCTACGGCTTACCATGTCTGCGTGCAAGAGCAATTCCGTTGTCCTGACAGGGTTCTCAAAAGTGCTCTGCAAAACCCCAGACACTGAATGCGAAGGCCGAGAATTCGACCTTGTGCTGAGTGCGCATGTGATAGGTGCTGTGCATGGTCCTGTTCACAGAGAAAGACTATGTTCTTTGTTCACAACTACATTTATCTTTCTGAGGAATTCACTCCCTTTTTCCCATTCCCACAGCCCCATCTGCGACTGTCTCACAACCTAGCCTGTCATCACACTCCCAGAGGCTAGGGAGGATTAGGCATAAGAAGAAGAGGACACGGGAGGACATGTTCTCAGAGCTTATAGCCTGCTCCCGAGCCCAGGCAGCACAGCAGACCCAGTGGCGGGAGAACTTGTCCCAAATGCACCAAGCCAACATGGATCGGGAGGAGAGGTGGCGTCAGGAAGACCAGCAGGCGACTCAAACCCTGCTTGGACTACTGAGGGAGCAAACGGACACGCTCCGGCGCCTTGTGGATGTTCTGCAGGAACGGAGGCAGGAGGACAGAGCCCCGCTGCAGTCCATCTCTAACCGCCCTCCCCCGCCACCAAGTCCCATACTCCCTTCACCCAAAGTGCACAGAAGGAGAGGCGGCAGAGTCCCTGCTAACTCTCACTCCACCCCTGCAGAGAGCTCGAGCAGCAGAAGGCTCTCATTCCCCAAAGTTTGACAAGTTCTTTCCTTCCCGCCTGACACAAGCCCCCGTCCAAGTTTCACTTCCCAGTCCCATGTGTAGTTGATAATAAAAAATATGTTTCTGTTAACTACTGTTTCCATCATGTTCTTTTGGAGGAGGGGGGGGAAAGGGGGTTGGTAATTGGACAGGACAGTCACCTTTGGCAGGGTACATAGTAGGGGGCAGGCACAGCAGCAGGGCACATACATAGTGCAGTGATGCAGTGACTACTTACCCTGGTTAGTCTGGGAGGTTCTTTTCATGTTATGTGGTGGGGGGTGGGTTGCTCTGTGACTTTGTGTCAGGGGAGGGCAGTTAGAGATCTTAAGCGGCGGTCCTTAGGCAGGATCACAGAGCCACACAGCAGGGGATCTGTAACCGTCCCCCCCCTGCCACAAAGTCACATAGCCCCCCCCATACACACAGTCCCTATCAGGAGGGGTGACAGGCTCCGTTGAAAGAACCATCCCACCGCAGCGGAGCCTGTCAGTCCTTGAGTTTAGAAGCTGCATTCGCGCGACTACACTACACCCGCTCCGCACCACAGTCTGCGTCCCAGTTTTAAAAAATTCCCGCGAAAACAGTATTAAAGAAAACGGTGTGCTTTAACAAAGTAGAACTATTTTTATTTTGAAACGTGTGTTGGAAGTGGGGTGAAGGCTTCTCTGTACACAAAATTAGAAAGTCACAGGTTACCCTGCTCACTCAGGAACTTTGCTTTCAAAGCCTCCCGGATGCACAGCGCTTCCCGCTGGTCTCTTCTAATCGCCCGGCTGTCTGGCTGTGAGTAATCAGCAGCCAGGCTAATTTCCTCAACCTCCCACCCCGCCATAAAGGTCTCCCCCTTGCTCTCACAGAGATTGTGGAGCACACAGCAAGCTGCTATAACAATGGGGATATTGGTTTCGCTGAGATCACAGCGAGTCAGCAAGCTTCTCCATCTCCCCTTGAGACGTCCAAAAGCACACTCCACCACCATTCTGCACTTGCTCAGCCGGTAGTTGAAGAGTTCTTTTTCAGTGTCCAGGGCACCTGTATAGGGCTTCATGAGCCAGGGCATTAGCGGGTAGGCTGGGTCCCCGAGGATGACTATAGGCATCTCCACATCCCCAACAGTTATTTTGTGGTCCGGGAAGTAAATACCTTGCTGCAGCCGTCTAAACAGACCAGAGTTCCTGAAAACACGAGCGTCATGAACCTTGCCCGGCCATCCGACATTGATGTTGGTAAAACGTCCCCTGTGGTCCACCAGTGCTTGCAGCACCATGGAAAAGTAGCCCTTTCTGTTAATGTACTGGCTGGCCTGGTGGTCCGGTGCCAGGATAGGGATGTGAGTTCCATCTATGGCCCCACCGCAGTTTGGGAATCCCATCGCTGCGAAGCCATCTATGATCGCCTCCAAGTTTCCCAGGGTCACTACCTTTGGCAGCAGTACATCAACGATTGCCTTGGCTACTTGCATCACAACAACCCCCACGGTAGATTTGCCCACCCCAAACTGGCTCGCGACTGACCGGTAGCTGTCAGGCGTTGCAAGCTTCCAGAGGGCTATGGCCACTCGCTTCTGGACAGTCAGGGCTGGTCGCATCCGGGTGTCATTGCGCTTCAGGGCAGGGGACAGCAACTCACAAAGTTCAAGGAAAGTTCCCTTCCGCATGCGGAAGTTTCGCAGCCACTGTGATTCATCCCAGACCTGCAGCACTATGCGGTCCCACCACTCAGTGCTTGTTTCCCGTGCCCAGAATCGCCGTTTCACAGCATCAACATGACCCATTGCCACCGTGATGTCCTCGGCGCTGGGTCCCCTGCTTTCTGAGAGGTCTGTGCTACTCTCAGACTTCAGGTCATCACCGCGTTGACGTAGCCTCCTCGCCTGACTTTTCTGCATCTGCCTCAGGGCAACCTGTATGATAAGCTGCGAGGCGTTGAGAGCGGCCACAACTGCAGCGATGGTTGCAGTGGGCTCCATGCTCACAGTGCTGTGGCGTCCGCGCTGTCAATGACTTGAAAAGTGCGCGAAATGATTTCCCGCCGGCGCTTTCAGGGAGGGAGGGAGGGCGGGAGTGATGGACGGATGACGACAGTTACCCAAAAGCACCCTGGCCCCTTTTTTTTTTACCCAGAAGGCATTTGCGGCTCCACCCAGAATTCCAATGGGCGGCGGGGACTCCGGGAACTGTGGGATAGCTGCCCTCAGTGCACCGCTTCCAATGTCGACGCTTTCCCCGTTAGTGTGGACTCACAAAGTCGAATTACTGTCCTTAGTGTGGACACACACGTTCGACTTTGCAATATCGATTCCAAATATTCGATTTAAGTAAAATCGAACTACTCTCGTAGTGTAGACAAGGCCTAAGAGTCTGTGTGTTGAGCCTATTTCTATTAAGAAGCAAGTATTCTGTACCTCTGGCAACAATGAATTCTCAAAGTTCAGATTTAATGCAATGATTTCCCACTTACAATTAGTTGGATGTTACCAGTTTCTGTCTTAGCTGCTGTTATTTTTCATTATCTCCTTGGCTGTAACTCCTCTCTCACATTATATGGGATTTCATTTTCTAATCCAGTTTTTATAATCCCACCCTATACTATGGTTTTACCAGAATCCATCAAAATCCAATCAATCATTATCTTATTTTGTGTTAATTAGTCGTGCCAATGTTTTCTCTAGCCCCAGTTCTCTAATGTTTGAATGATCAACTTTGCAAGAATAGCATTCAGGAAGTTGTTTTTATCCCTTGTGTGAGACATGTGCCTAAGACCCTTTTTTAAAATAAAATAAAATTAAATTAAAAAATAACCTTATTCTGTGTGAAGCATCTCTGCTATGTATCTCTCATATGAGTTTCTGATTTCCTTTCCAATAGACTGATAGACATAATACAAGCGCCTTTTATGTAGCAGTTTTCAGCAGTAGATCTCAAAGTCCTTTACCAAGGAGATTGGTATTATCCCCAAATGTAAAAACTGGAAAATAGATACGGAAAGTGGAAGTGATGATTTATTAGTTATATCAGAGTCATACCTAGATGCCCCAAGTCAGATCAAGGCCTCATTGTGCCGGGCTCTGTACAGACATGCAGTAAAGGTACATCTACTCACATGTAGAGTACGACAATGCACAGCCAGCTAGCATGGGTAAAATTGGGAGTGTAGATGGTAATGCAGAGCTTAGGCAAATGACCTGAGCCCTAAGTACCTGAATCCCCAGGATATATATCCTACTTGGTCTTTATACACACCCACACAGTGGCTCCCACATCTACACTGCAGTGTATGAAGTGTGTAAATCCTCCATGTTCTTTAGTAGCTAAACCTGGAGAAAAAGCTACTAAACAAGCCATTTCAAAGCTAATGGACAGCATGTCTCAGCTGTCACCATCAAAACAAAAATAATCTCTCGCTTCAAGTAGGGTATACTGTCCAGTGGTTAGCTCACAGGACTGGGTGTTTTGCTTTTCCACAGGGTAACAACAAACAACCTCTCAGCAAGGATAACTTGCAAAAGGCCTCTCGCATACCTCACATAATGGTGAAAGAACAGGTTAAGGACTATTTAGAAAAGCTGGACATGCACAAGTCCATAGGGCCAGATCTAATGCATTCGAGGGTGCTGAGAGAGTTGGCTGATGCGATTGCAGAGCCATTGGCCATTATCATTGAAAACTTGTGGCGACTGGGGGAGGTCCCGGATGATTGGGAAAAGGCAAATATAATGCCCATCTTCAAAAAAGGGAAGGAGTAGTATCCGGGAAACTACAAACCAGTCAGCCTCACCTCAGTCCCTGGACAAATCATGGAGCAGGTCCTCAAGGAATCCCTTTTGAAGCACTTGGAGGAGAGGAAGGTGCTCAGGAACAGGCAACATGGATTCACCAAGGGCAAGTCATTCTTGACCAACCTGATTGCCTTCTATGATGAGATAACTGGCTCTGTGGACATGGGGAAAGCTATGGACATAATATATTTCGACTTTGGCAAAGCTTTTGATATGGTCTCTCACAGAATTCTTGCCAGCAAGTTTAAAAAGTATGGATTAGATGAATGGACTATAAGGTGGATAGAAAGCTGGCTAGATCATTAAGTTCAACAGGTAATGATCAATGGCTCGATGTCTAGTTGGCAGCTGGTATCAAGCGGAGTGCCCCAGGGGTCGGTCCTGAGGCCAGTTTTGTTCAACATCTTCATTAATAATCTGGATGATGGGATGGATTACAAGTTTGTGGATGACTGTAAACTGGGGGGAGAGGTAGATACACTGGAAGGTAGGGATAGGGTCCAGAGTGATCTAGACAAATTGGAAGATTGGGCCAAAAGAAATCTGATGAGGCTCAACAAGCACAAGTGCGGAGTCCTTAGGACGGAAGAATCCCCTGCACTGCTAGAGGCTGGGGACCAACTGGCTAAGCGGCAGATCTGCAGAAAAGGACCTGGGGATTACAGTGGGCGAGAAGCTGGATATGAGTCAACAGTGTTCCCTTGTTGCCAAGCAGGCTAACAGCATATTGGGCTGCATTAGTAGAAGTGTTGCCAGCAGATTGAGGGAATTGATTATTCCCCTCTATTCAGCAGTGGTGAGGCCACATCTGGAGTATTGCATCCAGTTTTGGTCCCCCTGCTACAGAAAAGTTGTGGACAAATTGGAGAGAGTCCAGCAGAGGGCTACGGAAATGATTAGGGGGCTGGGACACATGACTTATGAGGAGAGGCTGAGGGAACTGGGCTTATTTAGTCTGCAGAAGAGAAGAGTGAGAGGGGATTTGATAGCAGCCTTCAACTACCTGAAGGGGGGTTCCAAAGAGGATGGAAATAGGCTCTTCTCAGTGGTGGCAGATGACCGAAGAAGGAACAATGGTCTCAAGTTGCAGTGGGGGAGGTCTAGGATCGATAATAGGAAACACTATTTCAGTAGGAGGATGGTGAAGCACTGGAATGGGTTACCTAGGGAGGTGGTGGAAACTCCATCCTTAGAGGTTTTTAAGGGCTGGCTTGACAAAGCCCTGGCTGGGATGATTTAGTTGGGGATTGGTCCTGCTCTGAGCAGGGGGTTGGACTAGATGACCTCCTGAGATCTCTTCCAACCCTAATCTTCTATGATATCAGCCACAGAAAACAACACACCCTTATAATTGCATAGAATAGACAGTACACTGGGAGTCAGGAGTTCTGTTCCCCCTTCACCCCCAAGTGCTGCCATTTTTGGGCGGCCTTGGTCAATCATGTTACCTTTCATTAATTCTGCTTCCGTCTTTAAAAATAGGAATATTAATGTTCACTGATCTCACATGGATGTCATGAGGCTTAATTCCTTAATGCATATTCATCACAGATTTCAGATGAAAGTCCCCATATACATGCAAATTATTATTGAGCTCTGATGGGTTTTTGGTTACCATCCAAAATCACCAGCAGCAGTGATTTTGCCTGTGGAGTAGCTAGGGTCTGGCCACTTTGAAAATGAATGAGAAAATATAATCCAAATAAACTGACATTGTCCTCAAATTATGCCCAAGTTACAGCAGTTAAATTAACAGCACAGTGCTTCTGTCTTCCTGAAGAGGGATCCACACAAAGCCATATCCTGCAGCTCCCTGACTGCATGCTCCGGGAGGAAGCAACAGAGCCAAGAACGTCATGACTTTAAGGATGGGCCCAGAAAAATCACCAAACCACCGGAGAGCTACAGCAAAGTACTGAGGGATATTTTGAACGTGTCCTTAATTAGGGACTGATTCTGAATGTCACAGGAGTTGGGGGAGTTTAGCATCTCATTAAATTTCCATTCACTTCGATCGGATTTGTATCAGACCCATCACAACATACAGGGTCACCGTCCCTCTTAAAACAGGAGGCATTTATTAACTAAAACAAGTAAACCATCTTCCACACAGCTTGAATCCCAGCTGTCTCATTGTTTAACAAAGACCATATCCACCCTGGAACTCTGACACACAAAGAAATCTAGTAGCTGGACCATATATTTCAAACAAACATACAATTTACAAGGCCCTTAATGAGAACATGTGCCCCAGAAAACACAGCTAGATAAGCAGTAAGAAACTTTGACTATCATTTTTTCCATGGTGAGTAATTTCCCCTTGAAGACAACCAATAATACAACTATTTTAGCTGCAGTTTTCTGGAGTAGTACTGGATTGTGATAATTTTTTACAAACAGGATATTACCAGGGGAAGCAATCCTACACATTAGAGTAATGGCTCTCAACTAGGGGTATACATACCCCTGGGGGTAGGCAGAGGTCTTCCAGAAGGTACATCAGCACATCTAGATATTTGCCTAGTTTTACAACAAACTACATAAAAAGCACGAGCAAAGTCAGTAAAAACTAACATTTCATACAATGACTTGTTTGTACTGCTCTGTATACTATACACAGACACTTAAGTACAATATTTATATTCTAATTGATTTATTTTATCATATGGTAAAAATGCAAAAGTAGGCCATTTTAGGAATAGTGTGCTGCGACACTTGCATTTTTATGTCTGATTTTGAAAGCAAGTAATTTTTAAGTGAGGTGAAACTTGCGGGTACACAAGACAAATCAGACTCCTGAAAGGGGTACAGTAGTCTGGAAAGGTTGAGAACCACTCCATTAGAGGACATAGAAAAAATTAGGGTCAGATTTCAGAAGCGCTCTGTGCCCATTTTCAGAAGTGCTCAAACAAGTTGACAGTTTTTCAAAGAGCTCAGGATGTCGAGCATTGAGCTCTACTGAAAATCTGACTGAGTCACCACAATGGGAGCTCCTGGGTACTCAGTATTTTAAAAAAATCTGGACTTTTTTTAGGTGCCTAAATAGAAGCAGAGTGTTGTTTAAAATCTGGTCCTGCTTGTAAATTGAATTCTTTAAAATCCAGCCCTAGGCTCTTTTGAAAAATCTCAGGTGAAATCTTGGTGCCATTGAAGTCAATGGGAGTTTTGTCAATGGCTTCAAAGAAGCTAAAATTTCATCCCTTTTTTTAAACACTGCTTTTGAGGACATGGTATCACAATACAATCGGAACAATTGCACTATGATTCTTGTCCACCAATACCCAGAGAGCTACAACAGTGACAAATTGTTGTTAATCTAACAGTACAGGTATGTCTGAGGAGTTCCACAAGGGATGCTCAAACAGCCCCCTGGGAGCATGGTTGATAATTTAAATGGGATGCTTCGGGAATTGAACACGCATCACTCATTAACAAGAATGCAAGTGATAGGCTTAATTCCTCTCACCCTCTGAAATGTGCTGAAAATGTGCCTCTCAATCTCATTCTATAACAAAGCGTTTAGGAGTGTTCAGCCAATCAGATCAATGGAGTGGCTCAACACTCACTGTAATTATACATTTAATTGGTTATCATGCTGAGGTGCTAGCTCCTCTTAGATTGTTTCATTTTAATAGCTGGACTGTCCTCTTCTTAATGGCAAAAGTAAGATCCTGTTATTTCATCAGTCAGTTGTAGCTGTTCTTCAGGGTGCCCTATTACCCTGAGTTAGCCACACCAATTCACATGAGCAGAGGAACTGGCTTTTAAAGACCAAGTCAGAACTGAGATAGCTCGGTAGAAATATGCATCTTTAGGGCATCAGGTCAATGAAATATTTTGATGGACTTTCTGTACCAGATGTGAGAACCATGTCATCATGATTCAGATGCTACGCAAGGTTTCTTTTCTATATCCCTGTATACTGCACTTTCCATGTTTCAGCAGATACATTCTAAGAGATGTTGGTAGTGATAAAACTTTTATAGACACCCCGATGTGATCCATCTAAACAAGATTTTTATCTTGACTATGATAAATGAAAGCCCAATTAGCTGAGTAGAGAAATCTCTATCAAGCAAGTCGGTTTATCAAAGAAGTGAAGAGTCTCCGTTAATGAATGAATCACATTGTTTTGACTGGGTGAAATCAATTTACTTGATCCCCTTCTCCTCACCTCCATACCCCTTCTTTCTATTAAGACACAAGATGAAGAAAATCAGATCATGCATTTTTATTTCACTTAGAGAATATTACACCAACTTGACAGACATGTTTGACCCCCCCTCCTGCTCAAAGTATTATTCACCATTCTCCAATATTCTAGAAGACACTTGTGACAGGCAAAAAGAAACTCTGAATTATTTGATGTAATATTATTAGGCTGCAACTCTCAGGATTGTAATAGGAGAGTGCAGACTCCATCCACAGATGGGCAGCGAAGCAGGTAAGGGACACAACTGCATTCTAGCTTAAGCTTTACAGCAGAAGACTTATTACATAAACTCCTGCTGGAGTTTGTAGCACCACACTGGTGCTACTGACACGCATGTACGAAAGAGGGGTTAGTTGTGGAGACAGAGAGGGAGAGAATACAGCCAGGCTAGTTCACAACTAGAACTGGTTCCACAGGAAATTCCATCATAAAAAAAAAAAATGTTCCAAATGGGAACAAAAAGTTGAAATGTTGAAGTTTCCTGCAAAATGAGATTTTTCGGGGGGAAAAAACCCTCATTTGTGGCCAATCGGAATATTTTGTTGGATACAGTCAAAATGTTTCATTTTGATTTGTTTTATATTTTATTTATATTATACCAAATACATTTCAAAATGAAAAGCAATTAAAAAAAGGGTCCCATTTTCTCAAAACAAAATGTTGTCAAAATTGACATGTTGCTGTGGGCTATGTGCATTTTGAGAAATAGGCAATGGGGGGGGGGGGAAAGTGTTCCACTAGGAAATTTTCCATCAGCTTTAATTGCAGCAGTGTAAGTGCTGTGTGTTTGTTGTTCTATAGCTTATTTCTTGTTAAGTAAATAAAACCCAACAACTCAGTCAGTGAAATACTACAGACTAGGTTCACTCTTTAGTAATTGTAGAAGAGAAAGGGGGAAGATTGACTCCAAAGAGCTGACCACCACCACAAAACATTTTAATAGGAGATGGCAGGAATTAAACTCTTCAGCAAATTACATACATCAACAGGGTTTTGGCAGATTCCCACGGACATAATGTGCTGTACTTCCAATGCACCCTTAGGCAGATATTGTTTCTTGAGGTTCCTTTTGAGAATATGTTCCGTACCAGAAGTATTTCACCAAACTGGGTCCCAGATGCTAGAAAGGTCTGGGTCAAACTGTATCTTTATGATCCAGTCATCTAGGGCAACACCACTACTGAATACTGGAAATTGCAAGAAGAAACCACCAATCTTAAAATTGAACAAGGAAAAGTATCAGTTTTGGACAAATGAAACTCAGAAATTAACCATAAAACAATCTTGGTTCTAATATAGTTCCCATCACTGTAACATCTGTCACCTAGGGGGAATAACAACTGATGATGAGATTCAAGGACTACTTCAAATGCAGATTCTTGAAGACAAAGGGCATTTTCAGATTGCAAAGTGTGTTGCAATATGTCAGTAAATTCATATTCAACTATGTGGAAAACTCAGCCTCAGAAAACTCCTTCCCAAATACATAGAATGGACATGAATGCCAGAACATAAGACAGAGGAAAACTTAAAATGAATTCACTTAACTTCTATGTCTATATTTAGAGACAAACTTAGCTCTCAGTTACATTGATGTAAAACCAGATTATCCTGAAGTTGTGATACAAGTGAAATCACTGAGGTTTCTCCAGATTTACACCACTATAACTGAATGCAGAATTTGACCCTTAGTCATTTTATTCCCTAAGGAAATTTAAGAAGGTGGATGGGAAAGGGAAATTTGAACTTTCCTAGGTGGAATATTATCCCCTCCCCCGCAATCATTTCAATATACACCTCTACCCCGATATAATGCTGTCCTCGGGAGCCAAAAAAACTTACCGTGTTATAGGTGAAACCGTGTTATATTGAACTTGCTTTGATCTGCCAGAGCGCACAGCCCCGCCCCCCCGGAGCACAGCTTTAACACGTTATATCCGAGTTTGTGTTATATCGGGTCGCATTATATCGGGGTAGAGGTGTAGAATTCTAAAACACTTATCTTATTGACAGCATTTTTTCTTAGTGCCACAAGGCATAATGCAAACTTGTCCTTAAGAGCTGAAAAGATTAATTCTTTCTAAAAAAAGTTTAATTTTGTCTATAGGGATCTCCAACCCTTATGACAGGTCTGCACTATGATTGGTGACAGAAATAAGAAACAGACTGTAGCATGAAGACTTTTTAAAAATAAAGGCAAATTACAAAAATTGCTCTTCTAAATTAGTTGAGATAGTCTCTTTGAAGAAGAGGTACATTAATTAAAGTTGGTAAATATGTCATAATAGACCCTGTTACTTTATGTCTAGATGGGAAATAGGATGAATCAGGGACCCCATAATGTATTTTCAGGGACTTTCCCATATGGTGAAACAAGCAGTTCGACATTTTGGATGAACTAGGATAAAGTATTTTTGGACCTAATCTTCCATTTATACCGATTTTACAGTGGTGTAACTCCAGGGAGACAATAGAATTACATTGGTGTAAGAATGACATAATGACCCTTAACCTTCAACCTAGATTACATGCAGTGGCAAACATTCATCCAAGTAGGGACAAAAGCCACACCCCTATAAAGACAGATACGGCTTGTTGGGAAAATGTTGTTTTCCCCTCCACTCCCACAAAAAAAAAAAAGTGTGTGTATTTATGTAGGTGTATATATATATATTTATGTGTGTGCATGCATATATTTTAAGATTTTGCAAAACATCCACTTATGTCAAAAAAGTGGTTTTTCATTGAAAAAGTGTCAACTAAAATGTTTTAGCAGTTCTTCTGGTAGGGTACTACACAGCTCCCATAAAATTAGATCCTGTACTACTGAGGTCAGTGGAGTTTTGCAACTGACTTTAGTAGATGCAGAATTTAGTTGTTCGTACATACAGTAGATCCCCATAAATTTAGAGAGAAAGTGGGTGAGGTAATATTTTTTTAATTGGTCCAACTTCTGTTGGTGAGAGAGAACCTTTGCACAGAACTCTTCTTCAGGGCCCGTGTAAACTCCTCTCTCAACAACAGAAGTTAGGCCCATAAAAGATATTTCCTCACCCACCTCTTTTGTCTAACATCCTGGGACCAACAAGGCTATACTACGGAAAACAAATTTTTCTAATATGAAATGCCTTTATTTGCCATGTGATTTATTAGGATTTAAAGAATTTTTAATAGTGTATATATGGCTTTTAATATTAGAACTCTTCTTTTTATGGAGATATACCTATCTTATAGAACTGGAAGGGACCCTAAAAGGTCATTGAGTCCAGTCCAGTCAGTCCCCTGCCTTCACTAACAGGCCCAAGTACTGGTTTTGCCCCAGATCCCTACGTGGCCCCCTCAAGGACTGAGCTCACAATGCTGTGTTTAGCAGGCCAATGCTCAAACCACTGAGCTATGCCTCCCCCCATGAATTAATAGTTTGTTTTAATTCTTCATCTGGTGCTTTTGTAACAATTATTTCATCATATCATTAGCCAGAATCAGGATTTTTTTTCTTAACAGCATGTAGCTTTCACCCAACTACACTATAGGAGAAGAGTGAGTCTAGTGATAAAGGAATAAGACCTTGAACTACCCGGAGCAACAGAAGCTTATTTGTCATGACTCCTGTGTTTTTCTGCATTTTAAAAGTGACAAATTACATCACTGAAGATGAAATGTGATGAGCATAGAAAAATTGTACTCAGCAATTTAAACATATAGAGCTTTTAAGGTAGACAAAAACTTTAATTATTCATACTACCAATGCCTTACCTGAACCAGATGCATGGAAACATATGCGTCTCTATTAATTTTTTTTTTTGACACAACCGAAGCTTTGATTTTCCTTATAGTTAAAGAAACTCAGGAATATTAACAGCCCTTGACATTGTTTTGCGCTGTCAATTACAGCAATGGAACATTTTGCTGATGACAATACCTAATGTAGACCCTATTATTCCAAACGCAGTGAACCTAGGAAAAAGTTTTGATTTGAACTCAAATTTGACTTTTCACATTCTGTCACTGATCAAACTTTCAAATGTAAAATTCAACAAGATGGTATCTTTAAGTTCTGGCACTGTCTTTTAAGATGACACATGTTACAATGGTTCTTAGAAAGATCAGTGGGAGTTTGGGCTTTGTCACAAGCAAATAAAAGGTCTCGAGATTTGTTATTTTTTTAAACATCCACAAAGACCAATGTAACATACTCACCATTCCAGAGTGGCCTTTCATAGCAAAACCTGGTGTTGTGGCACTTTTGCCTCTTATCCCCCTCAAGACCCCTGTGGTTGTGTGTGGCTCTTTGGCCAAGTCACACTATAGGCTACTCCTTCTCAATTCCCACACAACACTAGTCATCAATACGTCTTCCACCCCTCCTGGGCTCCTCTTCAATCTCATGATTCTTTCACAGAAAGGACGTTCCTAGACTTCTGTTGGAGGCTGGTGAGAAGATCTCAAAAAGCCCTGGATAGACCCAAACACCACTTAAGTCTCAGGCTTCAGCTTTTAGTCTCTGGGTTCTCCTCAGCTCCTTGCTGCTCTTCCTGAAAACCAACCCACAGGGCTGCCTGCCTGAGGTCTTTTCCCCTTTGTCAAGGCCCACTATAGGAGCCCAGTGCAACTCCTGTAGATTTTCAGGATCAATCCTGGCCCAGGCCCTCTGCCAGAGGTCTCTTCCTAGGAGACGATTCCAAGACCTACGCAACCTCCAGTTTTCCTCCCTCCTGGATCTCATCATTGTTTTGATCAACTCTTTATGAAAACAACCCAGCTCCTCCCGACCTTGTTCTGCTAATAAATTGTACCTAAACACACGCTCTGGGCACCACAAAGTGGGCTGAGCCCTCAGGCTCCCATTAACCTTTTCATTGCCAGTGTGGGAGTGAATACCCCATCATAACCAGGTATTCTGAATATCTCAGAATTCTCAGATGTCTGATACCACCTCCATATTGCACTGTGAAAACCAAAAACAAAGCTAAGTCCTTTACGACTCTTATGCTATGGCCCTGGCCCAGCAATCTGATCTCTCAGGGTCTAGTATATGTCAAGAAGACCAGTAACTTAGGGGCTTAAACCTACAAACAACCCAAAGAGCCCAAATAAGCTGGGCTCATCAGCCATAACCACAGAACCGCCGAGGAGGGGTGGACTGTCCCTTTAAGAGGGAATTGTTCCAACCCACCTGGCCTCATTAACAGCCTTTTGATGGCCTGATAGAGGATAGCTGGTCCGTACAAAGAGACTAATTCAGATTAAGAACGCCCCAGGAGATGGATACATTTATAAAGGGGGAAAGGTTCCCCCGGCCCCTTCTGCTGATGAACGCCATAGAGAAATTGTGACAAATATGTAGTCATCCAAAATATGTCTCATACTGGAATTATTTTCTCATTAAATTCTTCAGTCACAGCAGATTGTGCCATTCCCTAATAAATGAATACCATATATAGCCGATAGATCCTTCACCGAATCAGCATGGTGGCTATAGTACATAGTCTGTGATGCAGCCCCAAACACTCAGTCATGCAATTGTTGTAGGTCATATATTATATTAATTCCTTTCTATGAAGCAGTGTTTTATCCTTTTAAAGCAGAAAGGAGATTTACAACTTTCCAACATTTTATGAATTCTAGATCTTCCTTTTCTTTGGTGGCTCAGGCTAACAACACTTAGAGATAAGGTTCTAAGGGACTGCGAGGTTATCTTAAATGGACTTTGCAGAGCATCGTTTCAGAAAGTCAAATCAGTTATTCTCCAGCCACCTCAGAAATGAATCTTATTAATTTGTCCATTTTTTAAACTCTATCCTGGCCATGTGCCAAAGCAAAACCACCGGACCACTCTGTCACAGAGTAAAAAAGTACTCAGAGCTGGATCCTCAGCTAGTGAAAACTTACATAGCTGCACAGTCTTCAATGGCACTGTGCTAATTTATACCAGATGAGAATGACCATTACCGTACTGAGTCATTCATCGAAGGTATCAGTATCTCATTTGATTGTATTTAAATCATGCAGAAGTCATACGGTTTAGTGAATCTGAACATGCATAAATAAACCAATGCCAGTTATATGACATTGCTGTGAATGAAGCTAATCTTAAAATTGGGACGTCTGAAAAGAATTACAGTAAGTCATGGGCAGAGCTGAGCCTGCTTTATATTCAACTTGTTTAACTGCTTTATAAGCAAAGATATCATGGTTTTTGACATGAATATGGAATATTGCTCTGAATTTCATCAATTCTGGTCATGAAAGCACTTCATGAAATTTGGTAGAAGACATATAAAAGAGGAATAATCGCTTCATCCTCCTTAATCCACTTGTGGCAAGCTGCTGCTGTCAGGTTTTTTGAGGGTCTACATGTAATTGAAAATAAAATAAAAAGAAAAGATTTTGATCAATATCAGTGGGAGCAGAAAAGTGAAATTTTAAACATAGACAATATTAGGTCTCCTGCAGAAATGAACTGCTACTGACTTTGTGCTCTTATCTATGAGCTGCATTTTCCCCCTACTTTCCAGAAAGCCAATTTAAAGGATTTATTCCACAATAAAAATAAAAATCCCGCACCATTTATATAATAAATATTGTAAAGCTGAAAGAATTCTGTTACATACCTGAGAACATGAACATTTTGAATTAGCTTAGATATGACATTGTAGATAGAGCGCATTAAATATTAAACACTATGCATTAAAGCAACACAAATCAATTCAAATTACTTGGAAGCAGCAGTAGCCCATCAGTTTGTATGCGCAAAAGTTGTAATTTTGTTTGGCTGAAAAGCAAAGGTCATGAGTTGGTGACAGTAATGGGGGAAAATGCTGGTTCTATTTAGAGATTATTTAATATTTATAGTACAGCAGTGCCCACAGGTCCTGATTGGGTTCAGGCTCGATTGTGCTAGATACTGTACAAACATTAGCTCAGCCTTGAAGTCCCACCGATTTCTTAACACTACATGACAGGCATTTCAGAGAAACAGGTCTTTTTCACTGTAAAATACCCAATGATTATAGACTAATTCTTCAAAGGAGAATGTCTAATAGCAGTGCCTACAAAAATTGCATTATAATTCTAAGCTGTGTTTACAATAACGGGACAGATTCTCCAATAATGTCCATCAGTGCCATACAGTTGAAGTCAATGGAGTTAACACCAATTGACTCCTGCTGAGGATCTGGCTAGAGCTTCTCAGGTAACGGTTGTCCTTTCCCGGAAAAAAAAAATTGAACATTTGAAAAATTGTTCCCATCCTGTACTGGAATGAAAAGGCAAATTCTCAAAGATATACGCAAATGGAATAACCAACATTTAGGGGGATGGGTTGGCTCAATCAAAAAGTTTCACTTTTGATACTGAACTTTTTAGTCTAATTAGCTTACATTTTTAAACAAAAGTGTAATTTTTGTGGTTGGTAGTATATTTTGTACCCTGCTATTACTGTGTCCCACTAATTATCATCCTTCCACCAAGTTTCTATGATGTCTATTATATTAATATCCTCATTTAATACAGATGCTCCAGTTCACCCATTTTAGTATTTAGACTTCTAGCATTTGTATATAATACTTATAAAATTTGTCAATATTTACTGGTCTGTCTTCATGTGATGTAATTGAATGGGACTCTTTCATTTGACTGTTTCTCTTCAATTCCTACCTGTACTTTATCAATGTGCAGCCTCTTCTCACTAATAAATCCTCCCCTAAGGGATCTCTCTGTCTGGACTGCATGAGCATCCCCATGCCCTTAGTTTAAAAACTCCTCTATGACCTTTTTAATTTTATATGCCAGCAATCTGGTTCTGTTTTGGTTTAGACGGAGCCCATCCTTCCTGTGTAGACTCCTCCTTTCCCAAAAGGTTCCCCAGTTCCTAATAAACCTAAATCCCTCCTCCGAGTACCATCATCGCATTCATGCACTGAGACCCTGCACATGAACTGGAAGTTCAAAGAATGCTACACTGGAGGTCCTGGACTTTAATCTCTTACCTAGCAGCCCAAATTCCAGAACCTCTCTCCTACTTTATCCCTATGTCATTGGTACCTGTGTGTACCATGACCACCAACTCCTCCCCAGCACTACACAAAAGTCTGACTAGATGTCTCAAGAAGCCTCGAACCTTTGCACCTAGCAGGCAATTCACCATGCAGTTCTCCCAGTCATAACAAAACACAACTATCTATATTTCTAATTACCTGTCTCTTCCTAATAATGGGTCCCCTCCCCTGGAGAGGAATCCTTGGCACGAGAGGATACCATGACTTCATTTGGTACGAGGGTCCCAACTATGGTATTGTTCCTCTCCACTCCAGCTTTATGTTCTCCTTCCCCAATAATTTTTTCCTCCTCAACGCCACAGAGGCTGTCAAACTGGGGGTGGGACAGTTCAGCTCAGTTCAGCCACTCTGGACTCAAAACTCCATACTCCACAAGCTTCTTGCACCAAAGGCATGCATATGACACCTACTCACAAGGCAGGTAATCACACATGCTACATTCAGTACAATATACTGGATAGCCCACATTCTGCTGCTGGACTTCTGCCTGCACTTTTTTCACTTTTGCAGCGTTTTTTGGTTTTCTTTTTCTTGGGGGGAAGAGGGATAGAAAATGTTTATTAGGTGTACCCAGTGGAGTGCCACTGATTTATATCAATGAAGAGTTGGCCCTATCTCTCTAAAGGAACAAAAGTCAACCTGCTTCTGTTTGTTAGGATGTTTAAGCATGCTGTAGCATTGGTAATATTAGAATGAATAACTACACCTTGGAAATAGCAGTTTTTAATTCATTATTGCTCCACCACCATCCAGGAAAACTCACAATTTATTATTAGTATACTTTCTAAAAGTTTGATACACCTAACAAATGCCCACTTATTTTGTGAAACAGTGTCAAATTACACTTTCTGTAGCATGTCGAAATGAAGATAAATATAGAAATGTAAAGATAGACACAAAAATGGTTGTAACACCAGGTTTTAAGAGCAGATAAATAGAAGCAATACAAATAAACACTAAAAATGTGAAAGTAAAATCTAACCACAGAGATTCATCTTTTCACTGAATCAAGGGGGAAATACATGTGGCATACATTGGATCAGAACTAGAGCAAACTGAGAATTGTTAGATAAAATGTTAGTTGGTCAAAACATAGTAATTTGTTTTTCAGTGGCACTCACACTGCCTGGGTCCTGGCCACTGGTCCGGAGGGCTCTGCATTTTAATTTAATTTTAGATGAAGTTTCTTAAACATTTTAAAAACCTTATTTACTTTACATAGAACAATAGTTTAGTTATATATTATAGACTTATAGAAAAAGACCTTCTAAAAATGTTAAAATGTATTACTGGCACACAAAACCTTAAATTAGGGTGAATAAATAAAGACTCAGCACACCACTTCTGAAAGGTTGCCGACCCCTGAAATAGACAATTGATGGAGGATATTAGCTATTAGCCAAGATGGTCAGGGATGTAACCCCATGATGTGGGCATCCCTAAGCCTCTGATTGCCAGAAGCTAGGACTGGATGACAGGGGATGGATCACTCGATAAATTGCCCTGTTCTGTTCATTTCGTCTGAAGCATTGGGCACTAACCACTGTTGGAAGATAGGATACTGAGCTACATGGGTCACTGGTCTTATCCATTATTACCATTCTTATGTTCTTACTGAAATCAGTAGTTATGCCTGTATTGGCTGAGTAGTTGAGCCATATGGGAAAATGTTGGTGTGACTAATTCAAAGGGTCTGGTCTAGCCAGAGCCTATAAGCAGACCCTTGGGAGTGACCTCTTTTGTATGTTGAGCCCCAACAACCCACACAGTTCCACAGGTGAGGTCTGTGACTTCCAAGACTCTGAAACCTGGTCTCTTTCTGCAGCTCCCTACAGCAAATCTAGATAAGCCAGACTCCATCACTAGTCTTGGACTGTACCCCTTCAGGGCACAATGAGGTATTTGCAGTGACACTGAGCAGCCTTTTCAAAAACAGTAGGGTTTATTAGTTGACTGAAAAACGGCATTGGGTAGTCTTTAGGTTAGCAGAGAGAGGCAAAGGTTAGGGCATGGTCCATACTGGCTAAGCCTGTGGAATCAGCCGGACAATGCTGTTATGGAATCCAGTGGCACTGGAACACTTAATAGTGGAAGTGCTGAAAGAAGTTTTTAATTTTTATCTCATGCCTCTCCTTACCCCATGGCTGTGCCCCCTCATTCCCAAAATCTGGGGCTGGGAACAGTGCTGTGTCTCCAGGTGGCCCACCAGGACAAGGGTCCAAGGCTGGGGCCACAGCTGGGGATGGGCACAAGGGCCCCTGGAGTGGGGGGCCAGATGCAGGGAGCCCTGCTCCTCTATATCCAGGTTCCACGTTATTAGAACCAATGTTTAGGGTGTGTGATAGGGGAAAAAATAAATGTTCTGATATTGGTCCATTTAAAAAATGTGGCAAGGTTAATATGAAAATTCAGGAAAACAAGGGTGCTTAAGTGAAAGAAACTCACTGCTTAAGGTTAAGGCCTAGCCTACACTTGAAATTGATGCTGGTATGGTAGAACTGTTAGGGGTCTGGGTTTTTAAATCAATATACTTTTACCAGTCCAAGCCCTAGTATAAATACAGTTATAGTGGTAAAAAGGTGCTTTATATCATTATTCTCCTTCCCCTACAGCAGTGGTTCCCAAACTTGTTCCGCCGCTTGTGCAGGGAATGCCCCTGGCGGGCCAGGTAGGTTTGTTTACCTGCTGCGTCCGCAGGTTCGGCCGATTGCAGCTCCCAGTGGCTGCGGTTCGCTGCTCCAGGCCCATGGGAGCTGCTGGACACGGCGCGGGCTGAGGGGCTTTCCCTGCACAAGCGGCAGAACAAGTTTGGGAACCACTGCCCTACAGAAATACATATACTGGTATAAAGCATCTTGAAACTGCTACAACTGCATCCCAACAAGGAGAGGGCATACCAGTATAGCTAAAGTGGTTCAACTTTCTAGCATAAACAAGGCCTAATTCTTTCAGGGAAAATATCTTACAGCACGGTCTACAAGAAATAGCACAATTAGTGTAGAGTATTTTCTTTTGTAACCCACAATCATAGAATGAACCAGTTATCAAAATATTTCAAATTATAATAAAATTTGTTTTATTATTTTTGTAATGTATTTTCATCTTCTTTCATCCAATTTCTCTTATCAGCACGAAGAGAAATTCTAGTCACTCTTGGAAGCAGCACTAACTCCTATAACAACCACTTAAAGGTTCATAATCTAGAAAGAATGTCTTTCCCCAAAAGCTAGATAACCTTGTATGAAGGCACTGCTCAATGGATTGTTGCAGAGGTTGGAATCATTGTCTAGAAATACTGTTCACCTGAAATATCCACATCCCAGCATATCTCAAGAAGGAAGGTCAGAATTCTGCAGACTTTCCTTGATTCATCAGAGTTCCAGCTATTTGGTAAAGGACAAGAATTACCCTTCAATATAAGCCAAATTCTCATACTCTTGCTCTCGCTGAGCAATACCTTTTAGCTAGTCAGTAAGGTTGCCTGCAGAGTAAGGTCAACTCCACTTGAACAAGGGTATCATATCAGAGGATGTAAGATCATGTTTTAAGGGTCTGTATGCAGGTTTCTGTTCCAAAGGCGGTCCTTGGACTATTATTAACTTCATCATCATTCTCTTATTCTCTTCCAGATTCTCAAACACTTTCTCCCTGATACCCGTAACATTCTTCCAATCAGCTTTCGTTTAGCAAGGGGTAGTGAAACAGAATGATTTGTTGGCCACCAGAGAACTGTTTTCTCTGGTTAATACAATGGCAGGATTTAATAGGAATAAAGACATGGTGGAGAAGATACTGTTTTAGTGTAAACATGTTTGACACCTTCAACAGTGCTAGGGCTACAGCAATGACCATATTTCCTCAGCGAACAGGCACTTCATAAACATGTGGTATAATTGTTCACCAGTATTTTGTTTTTCAATACAACTAGAAACATGGTAATGAGCATTAGCACTGTTCAGTTTAATTACCCAGTAATTAATGATTAGGCATACCATTTATTTACTTAAGGAAATCTACAATGATTGGTTATTACCAAGATAATAAATTTGCAATTTCTATTGACAATTGCCCTGCATTTCCTTTTCTTTTCTTCTTATTTGTGAATCTCAGGAGCATTTCATTTTGGTTTTGGATGGGTGATCCTACAGCATTGAATAGCCACCACTGGTGCCCCTCACCTCTACTGGTTTTACATCTTTAAGTGTTGTGGGCTACATTTTCAAATATATTCTGAGAGATTACTCACAGTATTTCCAGGCAAACGTGTTAATGCTTGGAAACATCTTCATGTGTCCATTCAAATGGCATTTCCTTGCCTAATAACCTGATTTGCACACAACTTATACCCAGCTGTACTTACAAGTACACATTCCCCATTTCAAAGCCACGTGGAATCATTTAATGAAGCCCGTTAATAATATGGCCCTTAAAATAGAAGAAAGCTATGGGGAACTTAAATTTCTGCTCCAAGACCTTTAGGGTTACTAGCTTTAAGAAACAGGGATAGAAAACTATGGACATCCAATTCAAGATAGAAGAGAATGACTTTTGGAAAGAAAACTAATTAGAACAAATGTTTTATTTAAAAATTTGTGGTTTTAATTTAATTTTTGGAACAAGTGGCAGGCACAATATTTTGTCTGAGCATGCATGATTGCTGTAGGAAAAAACAAGGCAACTCATGCAGTTGGATCTCTGAGCAATATGAATAAGACTTTTCCAGCACACTTATTCATAAGGTGGCTGTATGCATTAGATATATCAAAAGTCCTCTTTTTTGGCACTGCGTGACTCATTTGTTTTGAAGCTGCTTCTTCATTTGCATAACTGGAAGATGCACCTTTATGCCAAAGGAAAACATATTCTTCATATAAAGAGCACTTCACACTTTTTAGCATAAATAAAATAGTCTTTGTTCCTAAGTAACCCAAAATATTGTTTTATGAATAAGGCAGAAAAACCCTCATCCTCCCAAATGCTAACATTTGTGATTATGAAACTGACACATAAATAGACAAGAGGAAGAAATGGTCACGTTCAGGTTGATTAAAGAGGAATCTTCAAAACACTGAGTTCTGATTGAGTAGCATGATTTATTGATATCAAGTGGAGTCATGCAGCTAAAGCCTAACAGTGCTTTGAAAGTGTATCCTGGGTTCTCAGATGAATCTAGGGACTGATTAAACTCCCACTGAAGTCCATTGTAATCTGGGGACTGCTGGTAATTCCTACCAATTTCAAGGGGAATTGGATCATGCCCTAGACCTGTTCAGTAGAATTCAAAACAGAATGTTTACATACCATTGGAAGTTTGTTTCACAGCTTTGTTAGTGAACCCCTCACCTGCACTGGCTGGACCTACAAAGACAAGACATTTTCCTTAAAGCCTATGCCATTGTGTGGGAACAATGATGATTATGTAGTTGATCTTTGGGCTTGGGGCAGCCCTTTTGGCACCCTAGTGCTGTTGCATGCGAAAACACGCAGTCATGTTATACTGCAATCTTTGAGTATGGAATTTAGCCTCTGCAGGGCTAGGACCTATGTTTAAATGTAAACTTGTACACTCCTGATGTAACAGAAGTTGGGAGGAATTCATCGCAAGCATCAATGAGAAGTGTGCCTTCACTTTTTTTTGGTCCTGTTTTATATACTATGTGTATATACAGTTAGTAACTTTTAAACCAGTAACTGATTTATCAGACTTCTTCAGGGTGCCAGCACAAAACCCAGGCACCAGGTAAACTCTATTTTGAAAGCGCACATAGGACTTAATTGTTTATGAGCTTTGGCCTACAGCATGGGGTGAATTTCATCCTGAATACCTACAATACAGTAGTAGATGGGAACTATGGGTAACATTTTCAAAATCCTCAATGATTTAGACACCTATGTCTCCTTTAAAGTCAGACTCGAGTACTTCCAGTTTACCTGATCTATTTATTTTTTTGTTAATTACTACTACATGTACCTGTAATTAATGCAGAATTACTGGGCATTAAATTGTTATTCCAACATGAGACAATGGAACAGTATGTAAATCTGTATATCCACTGTAGTTTCTCATGTTAATTCATGTTTTCACTAATGATGACAAGCTGCTGTGGCATAAATACTCATTGCTTGAGAAAAAAGCATGTCAAGATCTGTTTGTTTGTTGGGAGGCTGCTGAATTAGAATGTTGCTAATCACATTCACAGTATTAGATCAACAAATTATTCTAATAGTGTTTAATTCCTTTGTTATTGGAGAATGATAAAAATGATTAACTATTGTTGAACATCTGCACCAAACAAATTACACATGGAAAAGTTTGGGGTTCATTTTGACTCTATGTAAACGGACTCTGCCGTTTTGTCTCACCCAAGCCCACACTCCTTTCCTTTTCTCTAGTCCTCATGCATATTTTGTTTTTAAAAGGAAATCTCAGACTGAGATGAACTCTGCTCTTCCAGATATACAGCAGTGACCTCTTTCGATATGCACACATTCTCCTGGATAAAAATACAGCCAAAACATTGGGGTTTTGTGGTAATTTTAAGAGAAATTATATATTGCAGACAGTGTTCTCCTATTTCTCATGGTAATTAATAGAAAAAAGCAACAAAGCAGGAAAAAAAAAGGTGGGTGTGGGTTTGTGGCATTAGGAAAACAGTGAGGCCAAGAAAAAAAAAAGGGGGGGGGGAACAAAACAAAGAGACAATGTATAAAGAAAATGAGGCAGAATAGTGCCACAAGAAGACGCGTAATAAAATTAAAGTAAAAATGAAAACAAGACAATATAGCTAAACAACTGAATATTGATTCAGCAGGGGGAGTGGTCACTGCTGCAACCAAAGTTGGTGAGGGAGCTATGGGGAGCAT